>NW_025401006.1:6755196-7129087 GCF_015345945.1 Tribolium madens
AGAGTATAAAAATATTGTTACAAGAATATATAAAATTAGCTAATATTTGTTTTCAAAGTATAATAGTTAACATATTCCTGATAGACATTTTTCAATTACTAAAGAAAAATCCAAAGAGAATAGTGAGTTAAAATCTGTTTAATTTGGTTTAGAATCGGAAAAATCAAACAATGCGTATTGAGTGTGTCTAAGGTACCTTCGGGGTTAGTTCCGAGTGCTACGTTGTAATATTAATGCAGTTTAGTCACGGAATCAGGATATGTATATTTGTGTCGCTCGGCTTGAATCCCTCGGCTTGCTCTGTGCAGACATATGAATATAAATCTTGAATTCAACGGAATTTTAATTTGTGAAATACTGAGGAACAGGAAACATTCGTAAACTGTCTTGTCTGTATTCAGATTATTCGTTATCCTGTTTATAAACGATTTGAGTGAATTATGGTAAGTTTATTTACAAATATCATAATTTTACAAAGACATTAATCTTGATGTCACCATGTTTAGTGTTTGCATAAATTGAAAGGTAAAGAAGAGGTGAATGGCAGCTGACACGGATTTGCATAAACGAGCACTGGCAAATAAATGAGGCAGCACTTATTTTGAAATAAACAAGTCTAAAGGTTATTCAATATTAAGCTTTAAAAATGTAATGTTCATCTAATAATCTATTTATTTTTATTGAAATATTTACACTGTTTTTCGAAATACTTTTGATTGAGAGAAATTTGGTGGATGCGCCGGGAAAATAAATTATAAACCTTTTGGTCTAAAATAATAAATTACTAGAAAAACTAAATGTTAGTGGCATTAATTTTAACTAACATCTAATTCGGTAAATGTGACTATAATAGTTACTTATGTATCAAGTACGCAAAATAGGATAGGGACAAACCGTAATTAATGACGAGGCGATGTAGGAGCAGAGACTTTAATGAGAGGAATCACCTAGAACCTTTTGCGTGCGTGGTGCATATAAGATTTTTTTGTTAAAGCTCCCAAAACACAAATTCACACCTCTTCTTAATAAAAAAAAATCGACACCATAGTAACCAATTTAATTTTTTAGTCTACAAAATCTATTTTAATAAAATAAATAAATAAAATAACCCAAAATGGTTATTTTGCGTACTATTTTATTAAGTCCGGAAAAGACTCATTTTGGGGACCCAAATGAGTCCGCAAAATAACTATTTTTGGGAACGTATACAAAAAAATAACTTTCATTTATTTTACATTTGAAGTGTTCATTAAACTTAGTTGAAACAAAGAATTTAATTACCGAACCCGTCTTTGAAACTTTATAAATATGTAAGCTTGAAAATCATTAATTTAAATTGCGGTATCTATTAAAAAACACCCGTCTCTCAAATCACATATTCTTTTTTATGGTAATGCAACCTCGATGTGTTTCATTTGGCATTCCGTTTGGTTCAAAGCTCAAAACTTTCGAGCCAAAGCAAATATCAGAGATGTCCTGAAAGTATTATAAATTGTTTTCTAATATAAAACAAACATTTTCTTTAATGTACTGTTTTATGCCAAAAGTTTAAGAGAAATGTGTTAAGCACACAGTTTGGCAAAAGTTCGTCGTGATTTATGAAACACTCTTCTTTATGCTTTCACTGAAATGTGATAACTTAAATAAAACATACTTTAACTTCGCTTTGCACATAAATTTTATTTAGACGTTTGCTTACAACCACTTAAAATCGTATATTTCTACCTGACTTTAAACAAATGCACATGCACGACTTGGCTTAATTTTGTTTAAGCTACGTTTTTCGTTTAGGAAAGAGAGAAATTTCTGCTGGGAGTGAGGGTTAACTACATTTGTTTGCCATAATGCTGTACATTCAGCCTTTTACGTAGTTTTGGGGTTTATAACCACATTAGCAAGTTGTAATGTGCACTCCGTGATGTTTCAGAGTGGAGACTTCTTAAATATAAATAACGTGCCAACTTTTTATATAAAACAATTACAGTCTTATCTCTACTGCTGTTTCAAATTACGCCCGATTTAGGTCTGTAATTTCACTCCCGAATTTTTTTTTTCGGTTCTTTGTCTCGGGATGATTCTATCACTTGTGTTGAAGTGTTGGCGTGTCGTTACAGTTATCGACGGAGAACACGCAAGGTCGAACTTCTCACACTCACAATGAAAATATTGTTCGCAAAGTGCTAAGAACAGAATTAACATTATTTACGGCATAGGAGCGTTATTTTCAACAAGAAAATAAATCAAATTCGCTTTGAGTTGTACATAACTCTGAATAAATTCAGTTACGTTTTCAAAAGAAAAGAAGAAAATAAAGTTTGGTTAATTCGTGGTTGAAAGAACAATTTTCTTAAATAGTTCGTATTCGTTGAGTGCTTTTGTCCCTAAATAAAGTTTATGTCGAGCCATTTATTTCGTAAAGGAAGCGTTTTTACGGGCCGAAGCAAGTGACCTCAGTGGTTTTCACAGATCCACAGCTTTAAAAAATCTAAAATATGCATTCGGGGCATTTTGTCGAGTAGTTTACTAAAGTTTTATGAACGCCATTCGATTCTGTTCCGGTTCCAATGCTATTTATAGCTTTAAACATTGGCTTTTGTTTGCAACAACTCTCAGTCAAATCCTCCGAGATCTAAAATGAATAAATTGTTATTTGAACGATTTTAATATTTTTATACGTCATTTATTCTCGATGGCTCTATAAAAGTTATTTATTACGAGAGACCATTGTTACAGGCCGGAGAGACTTTCCAAATATCCGATTTTAATTCAATTATATTCAAATTAAAAATATCTGCCTAGTGTTAGCTAATTAACCCTTCATCCCCATTCCGACTTCCGCAAGAGGGAAAATTATCACAATATTTTAAATTATGATTCAATTAAATTCGTTTTTTCCTCTCTAATTGTACCTAAAAAATTCTCATGGTTGATTCAAACGTTGTATTGCTTTTACAATAAAAAAATAGCAATTAAGTACAGTTTGTAATTATATTTTAATGTTGATAATTTTCATAATGGAACATAAACATTGTTTTATCACTTATTCAAATATTGTCATTTAGCTTAAATTTATATTATTTGTTTATTTGAGTCAAATAAACAGAAAAGCAAAATAATAAATAAATCAAAAGTTGGAAAACTTTGTAAAGTGTGACAACGATAAGTCGTTTGCGAAAAATGCTTTAAGCGTTTTAATATAGTTATTTATGTTATGAATATTTTAGATTGTTTGGGTAAAAATCAATAGTGACTGTGTTATGTCATTACCCGTCGTCAATTTCGTTTATACATCAATTTCTAATCAAGATAAATGCTGGCAAAACAATTTTTCGCCGCCTTTCGCGTTTAAATTAAATATTCGATTTATTGTTCGATTAGTCATGAGTTCGAGCGGCAAAAACAACAAATTATCGCATCCATTTAAGCATTTAGCTGAAATTTAATTGTCTTAAACAAATAGTTGTGCACAATGTAAAGCTCCTTCGAGAATTCCATTAATTTACAGCAATAAACAAAGATTTTCATTACATAAATTTTGTGCGCCGTTGCAAGAACAAAACAATGCTTAATGACCTCGCCAGCATGGAGATGAAATTACTTCTGGCTCGTTTTAATCCCACACACGCACAATACACGTAAAAGCTCGTATATTTTTTTAACGCGACGTCGAATAAATCAATTTAAGCAGGATCTCGACAGATGGTACAGAAACCGGCAAAAAAGGACGTTATTTTATTATTTCTCCGGTTTTCAGATCTCTTAAATTAGCCGAGCTTTGAGTTTTACATGGTCTAAGATGTGAGCATACACAGGTAAACGTTTGGCCGATTAAACTCAAATACTACACTAATCCGGACGCTGATATCTTACGTGCCTAAGTTAATGAAGCTATTACTATGCAAAAAGGATGTGCCTTCACTTGAGGAATTGCCGGTAATAATTAGAAAGGGTATGGTTTAATAACCGGCTTGAGGACAAATGTAACAAACTAATTTAAAAAAATCTATTATAAAATTCAATTTTTATTAAGTTTACTTTAGCAATCAAATTACTTTGAGCTGGCGCTTCCTACCGTGGTTAATTGTTTTTAATAAAAATTGTTATTTCTGCAAACAATGTAAAAACGGAAAATCTGTGTGCACAGTTTGTCCAAAAAGATTAATTATTTTTTGAAAAATATTATCAGATATTGTCTCTGTTTAGCTGCCTTATTACATTTATAATAAAAAAAATAATTGTTTTAGTCAAATAAAATTAAGCGTAAGGCGTAAGTGTTTTAAACGCGCTTATAAACGAGTGTTATACGCTATTTTTTATTATACTTGCCCATTTACGATCTTTTATGAGCATAGAAAAAATGTGAATTTACACAATAAAATTATCAAAGGTTGTTTGTGAATCGTTTTCGTAGAGACGGTTACTAGTTTACGTTGTTACGCACATTTTTCACGTTGTAATTATTCCTAAATTTCCTACAAAAAAGTCCGCAAGACCATATCTGTATCTTCATCCGTTTAGGTTTAAATCAATTTTCTGTCTCTTGACCACCGGTAAAAATGAGCCGTATTCGTCGTTTGAGCGTCTTTGAACGTCTTTAGGACGTAAACCATTGAAGATAGAGGGATCATCTCGCGGACCTTTTTTTTTTGGAAATTTCATTCTTTACAACTTTCTTTTTTATATTTTTCTTGTATCTTTAACCGTATTCGTAGCATTTTCAAAAATATGCAAATTGCTAAATGTTTTGAAATTTTTTTAAATATAGTTTTTAATAAATTTTTTGTATTATCTTTATCTCTTATTATTGAGAATTTAATGTTCTATCTGCCTTTATTTTTTTTATTCTTCGACACTGTCAAAATTTACGGTTTTTCTCCCGTGTAAGGAAGTTTTGACAACTGTTTGGCATTTCTCAATACAAAACGTCAAATTATTTTTAACAGATTTAAAGCAAGTTTAAGCCTTGTTGACTCTAATTCGAAGAATAAAATGTTGTATTCCACTCGTTTGAGTGTAAATCGGACGCTTTATTCAACCTCGTGGATGGTAAACCACTCGTTACACTCGTGGATTAAAAATCCACTCAGTCAAATAAAGAGTCCGATTTACACTCAAACTCGTCGAATAAATAACTATTATTTGCGTTTTGCTCATCGTTATGTAAATACAGCCATTTTTTTAATTAAAACTTGAACGGGAAAGGAACAACTGCGCTATCTGGCCTCGCTAACGGAACTATCGAGAACGGGGACGTTTTGTTTTACATCGTGTCGTATCCTCGTCTTTAGGTATCCGTAGTTGGGACACTGAATGTCAGTTTTCTAATTTTTCTTTTATATACGTCGGTTGACGTATAATAACAATTAAATCAGTGGCGTTTTGGTAAAATTTCACATAAAGTCAGATAAATTTGTCAAATAGAAATTGACCTCTGTCCTCGCTTATTCTGACCAATTCTGCTGTGTCCTATTATGTTAATACATAAAGAAACTGTAAGTAGTTTTTTGTGCCACCTTGCCCCCACGTTCGAGACAGACTCACCAAATGGAGATTGGGTCCCAAAAGTAAGATTTATCAAAAACGAAGGTGAAGCTTTTAACAAGATGAAGGATTTATTATTCGGTTGTTTGGAGTATTTTATTTTATCAGGCCAGGTCAGGTCTAATTTTGTAAGTTTCAGGTTTTAAAAGGTTTTCTGGAGACACTACCAAGTTTTTATTACTCATGGTAAATGCTGTATGCAGCAATTGTTTTACTTTTGTGTGTACATTTTGTTCACATAGCTTTTTCCTGTCTGGCCGCATCTCAATGTCTATTTATCTCCTACGTCCCTGATTAAATCTGACGTAAAATTATGTCAATTTGTCAATGGGACAAAATTTATAACGTTAAAATAATTTTTGAAATAAACATGACAATAGTTGCTACGAAAAATTTTAATGAAAATGGAGAGAACGTATATACCTTATCCACATAATACAAAATTGGCTCGGTATGACGTTCAGTGTCCCAACTCTTCAAATATAGGAACTCTAGTCCTGATATTTCACTATTTCTTGTTACCTAAACAATATATTAAAATTCAGCGTACTATAAACGCCAAATTACGCACGCTGCAGCGTGTTCTAATTTAGGATTATGATGCAGGTATAATAAAAAATGTATTATTTATATACAATGTATAATGTAAGTTATTTAAATTATTATTTTTTTTTGGATCAACAACGTTTATAATTAAAAAAATTTTAAAATTAAGTAAATCTAATTTTGTTGTATTAATTAAATAGTGACTGAAAGTATAATTTAAATGTTTGTAACAAGCCAGTTTCGCATTTGTCCAACATTAAAAGTATTTTATGATGTTATTTTGTAGTCATAATTAAAAACTAAAACCACAAAACTTACTTCGTTTAGTACAACATTACTTTATTCCGTTTTTTTTATTAATATAAGTTTAAAATGTTTTCAACTTTTTAAATTTTAGTACGTCGTGACAACGTGTTATGTAATATAATTCTATTAATTGTTACACCACGAATACTAAAATTAGTAATTTGATAATAATAATTTAATAAACACAATTTTTTTGTACCTATACAAAACAATACATTTAAATTGTTGCTAATTATGCCATAAATAATAAAAAAAAAATTTTGTTTTCTTATTACAAAAGTTAGTGTTTATTATGTCCATTAGGTATTTAACATTTCTGGAAAAAAATATTTTTAAAAAATTATTATTAATATGTTCTTTTACACAAAAAAGGAATAAGTTACAAAAGATGATGGATGCTCTGGGTTCTATTACATTTTCTTTTGATCACAAAAGTTATTATTTTTAACTTTTTTCTGTTGATTAGAACCGCAATTTGTGCTATAATCAGCGTCTTCCTTATGACAGAAAGCTTCTGTAAAACTTTAAAATCGATGAGTTACAAAGAGCGATTGGAGAAACGTCTAATGAGATGAAACACAAACACTTTTTTTTTTAGATTCAATCCTAAAAAAAATTTCTTTTCCATCCCAGTCATATTCTATAACACTTTTTTTTAGGCATATACAGGTCTGTAAAAATCTGTTTTATTAAATTTGAAATGGAAGAATGATGCTAATTCAAAAACAGTGACAACTGGATTTGTCAAATGTTGAAGCTATTTAAGCTTTTATGTTTTAAGTCGTATTAATTTGAAGGTTTGAAGGAAAAATACGATAAGCGGTGTAAAAAAATTGTCAAAACTGTTACTCCTATCGATAATATTCCTATTTTCGGTTCTTATAAAATGTGGAATCTTTAATAATCTGTCCAGTGCTGGAATATCTTCAAATTTAAAGCTTCTCTTTGCTTTTTCCTTTGTAATTTTATTGAGATTAAAATTCTATATTGGGGTTTTGTCCTATTCTACTATTCAAGACAACATGCAACATAGTATCCTCAATATTAAGATGGTCACCTTCAGTCAAAATTATAGCTTCGAAAAGTTGCTTCATTAAAAAAAAATATTCATAAATGTTATTATCACTACTGTCAAACAGAAAAACTTATTAGTCAATCAATCACAGTAAAAATATAGGTTCCAATTGCGATTACTTATAAATGAAGATTTGCAACAAATGCAATTTAGTTTAACGCTATTTTGTTAACCTTACCTTACTTCTATTAACGTAGACCATAATTACGCTATTTTGCAATAACTCTCGATTGCCGTTAGCAGACCTCTAATTACCAATTCATGTAATTCAAACAGAGTAGCTATTAACAGTGACTTCCTGACCCCTCGTCTGTGCTCTCACAAGATAATAATACCCATGAACTAACCGCGCAACCAATTCCGATGTACCAATAACTAGTGCTTATTGCCAACTAACCACAACCGACCCCCGATCGATACCCCTAATGAAATTTAATTCGTAAATTCCAATCATCACGCCTCCCAATTGTTAATCTATTTTTGGTATTTCAGAGCAAACTTTTTGTGCTTCAGTCTGCAGCCAGTGTGGTTTCACGTTACAAACGTCGTCCTGCATGCTGCCGCCTGCATATTGTTCACCAGGGTATGCCTGAAAATCGCCGCCTTCAAGCCCCCGTTCGCAACGCTTGCCGGCCTCTTATTTGCCGCCCATCCCATCCACACGGAAGCGGTCAGTTTTATTTCTCTATTTCTTAACTTATTGCCTCGTAAATGCCTATCGGTCGTATTGGTTTCTCGACTTCGCCGCCGAGCAAATGCTGGATTAAAAGTGTCCCGAATGAAATTTTTCGACCGAGAAAATAAGCATTTGTCTTTTTTATAGACGGCTTTTCTAATTCCTAAACGAAAATTGCGATGCGAGACCTTCGACGCCTACGAAATCCGGACATTTTATCCAGCAGCGATTTTATTTGTCAAATAAAAAACCGGTAAAACAGGTAAATGTTGCAATTTATTTTCGGACTGCATCCAAAACTGCAAATGTACATTCTTTTTTTAGACCGTAATATAAATCCAAGCAAGTAAATTACAAAATAAATTGAATTAAATGTCGCTTTTTATTATTAGCCGACTGGTACAAAAGCAATCACTGAAACCAATCGTAGCGTTTTCGAATCTGATTATCCTTGAACGGTTGAGCTATATATCAAGCAGGATAATGTGGTAGGCTTTATTGTAATCTCGGTATTGATGCTCCACTCAACTCCCTGAATACATTGTACCAACTTCATTGGTCTGATGAACGCCCCTACACAGAATCATGTAAATTGTGTGTTAAATAAAGGGCATTTATAACAGCTGCCTCAAATAATTTACAGATTAGTTGCGTGTATTTCCGAGGTTTCATTGTAAGGCGCCAGATTATAACACAATACAGTGGACAATACAATTACAATTATAAAAAAACATCTTGCATTTAATAGAAAAAAAAATAGTTTGACGCTTTGTAATAATCAATATTTACTTAAAATAATACATAACTGAAAAACTACAGTCAGTAATAATTTAACACAAACAATAAAATTATTACTGGTCAATATTTGAAGTGGTATTGTTTCAAATATAAAAGCTATTGAGTTGAATTGTAAACAATAGAATAAATTTTAAAATGTAGTTACAAAGTCGTTGTAAACATTACAGCTAATCTTGTAGCAAAACAGTGTTTGGGCTTTGTGGAATTGCTTCGTGTTTCAGTTCCAGGGTAAAGGCTTTATATTGTGTTGTAAAAAAGTAAACATGTTTATCGTTTACTTAAGAGACAGAATCACTAGAAACGGTATTTTTCCAAAAGATTAATTAAAATCAGATTGGAATTTCAATTAAATAAACCAACCGACAGAACAATAATAACAATTGATTACAACTCAATGCAAGTATTTGGGTTCTAGTATAACAAGTGGGTAATTGAGCGAATCTTCCGTTTGCAATTTCCGGCAATGTCGTCCGAATGATTGGCAGAATAGTGATTCAATCTGATTAAAAATTAAAACTTCCTTTCTAATATAAAATGTAATTTCATTTAAAAAAGTCATAGGCTCGAATGACATTGGAGAATTTGGGGCCTAATTTACATGAACTAAATTAAAGTAATATCTTTCAGACAACTGCCTACTTCAGGGGGTGAATAATTAAATTCAAAAATTGCACGAAAACGTCTTAATTAACAGCAGCAAGTTGATTTTTTTATAAAACCGTCTAGAGTCTTAATTAAATTGATTGATTTTAAGTATTGGCGGTTAATTAGTTCGGTTAAGTAAACCCCCGATTAGCGTACAAACGAAACTATGACACACACAAAAGGAAATTCTCTCTAGAATATATTACTTAATAATAAACTTCCAAAGCCATGGGGGCTGTGTTAACAAGGGTCGGATAATCTATTAAGAGAAACAGCATGGAGGCGTTTTACCAAATTTCAATTTCGGTAAAACGAGGTGTTTGCCACGAATTAAAAATAATTTCTTGTGGTGTGGCAAAAAGCACGTGTTTGATTTATTCCCAACATTGTTTGTTTTGATGTGAAACAAGCCCTAAAGGAATTATACAAATGTGGTGAGCGTAAACTCAAAGTTTCGCCTGGTAGATAGAGTATTGAATTTGGATGGGTTGTTAAACAGACCAGAGAAATCTGTGCTTTCATGTGTTTATTCAAAGGACGGACATATTAATAGAAAATCAACAAACAATTAATCAAATGCAAACAAAATTCATCCCGCGAATAAATGCACACACTTTAGACAGTTCAGATAAAAGGAATTTAACTAAAACTTCTACTGTAATATAACACAATTTTAGTTAACAGCAAGTCTCGAGAGACTTTGAAAAATATAGAAATTTACGATGGCATCCAATTTGCCTAATCTAACGCCCCCCAGGCACTTCATTAGTGCAATATCAGTTTACTCGTTTTTTACGAAATAAATTTTAGAACTGGTCAACTTAAATTATTAAAGTGTAAAAGTTACAAAATTTATTTAATAATAATTCTTAACTAGTATTTTTCCACTGATCAAAAATGGTGGACTCGCCGGGCTAATTTTCATATATATTTGTAGGAATTTCTATTAATCATCAGAATTAGAACGCAATATTATTTAGGTTTTTTTATCTAATAAGATTAATCGAAACAAAAATTCTTTTTTTTTTACTCAAAACTGAAAATTTATGTTTTTTCTCTGCTACTAATTCGTCTCAAGTTTGCCATCTTCATCATATTCTATATCAAAATTTTGCTCTTATCTCGTATGATACGGCTTTGCAAAAGTGCTTGTAACTTATTTAAGTTGGCAGAAGGGCGAGCAGAGTTCGGTTTGAGCCAACACACAATATACCGGGATATTGCAGTCAGCAGAGCTTTCAATGTTGCGGCTTTATGTGCTATAAATCTAACATGAGTGGCTGTATAGAATGTTGCCTAGAGCAGGGGCAAGATATATCAGTACCTCAACCTCAAAAAGCCGATATCTGAACCACTTATATGCATACTCAATTCTCAATATGTTACGCACTCAGACACTCATGACTAAATCCAGAGACCACTCCCCACGAAACGACGCTTCACTCTGTTTGCACGTATTCCATTTGAATTTATAGCCGAGACGAGAAATATGGACTTGTTTGTCACATTTCTAATACTTTGTGATTTCTATTTTATAGGTATGACGCCGCTGGCAAAATATTTTCACGAATGCTCGTGCCATAAAATATTCACAATAGATTTTAGAAACATCAATAATTTAACGCGACAAAATACGAAAGAATTAATTTCTTTCTATCATGCATCATATGCTTCCAAGTTGCTGCTTTATAAGCGCAACAAAAAGATTCACTGTAACATTTTTCCAAATAAAAACACCAAATCAAACAGTCTGATCATTTTAAATTTCTCTTCATGCAGTCTCTAATCAATTTTCAATTAATCAAACTTGGATAATCACAATATTATTCACATAATTGGTTTATTTTCCAATATTGCAATGCACAATCACAAAATAATTCCAATATCAAATTACACGTTTTTGTTGTATCAATTAATAAAACTAGTAAAGCATTTAATCTTGTTAAAGCTTAATAACACGTTATCAAAACATACCATATTATTCTAATTAAAACCAGGTATTTAATTTACGACGTTGGTACAAACATGTACAACACTCATTTAAGAACTCCAAGAACAGAGCTATAAAACAAGCTAAAACGAACGTTACAAATATATTTGTCCTGACTTATAAAATATTTTATTCTACTGAATAATATTAGAAATCTACGAAAGTATTTTATAACAGGTGTTTTTTTAATTTGAAGTCTTACTTGGCAATGACTATAAGTTTGTTGTAAACTGCCCACAATTTTTAATACGCCGGGCAAGGTGTCAGATGAATTAATTAATAACTAGAAATACAATAAAAATAAAGACTTATTTTTTTACCCAAAGTACAGTTTTTGCGGAAGAATTGTTGCTGTTTCCGGACGAAGCGAAACCGAGTCTGGAATAACAGGCGAGTCCGCAAAAACGATTCAGGTTTCAGGTGTTACAAACACCATTTTTTTTAAACCAACATAATAACTAAACTGACTTTTTCAAAAAATTTTAATCTTTATTTTTTGATATTTGACTCTATTTAATGTTACTGATAATCTTGTATATGTTATTTTTCCATAATTATTTAGTGAAAATAGAAAAACTTCTAATGACCTGCAGCAAAAAACATAAAAAAATCATTTTTCTAACAAAATACGAAGTGCAAAATTTAAACCCCATAATTTCAAAATTTTTGTATGTAGATAGAATTTTTTTAACAATGTTTCAATATTTCTGATATCCTAACTTACTTAGCATTTTTTTCTGTGGCGCGAGTGTTGTAATATTAAGTTAAATGTTGTTACTAACTGTAACTAAAAATTTTTCGTTTAGTTTTCAATGTTGTCTCCGAAATCAAAAATAGAAAAGAAATATCGAGTTAATTTCTCAATAGTAGAAACAGTCGTTTTCATTATCTCGATAGTGTTGTGCTTTGAATGGCTTCCATTTCGTCTCGAAAACGTCTCACAGATGCCTGATAAAGACGTGTAACATCTTGAAATAACGAGATATACGTCAATATTCTTTTCTTCGTAAAAGTACAACCATAAAAAGATAGTTTTCAGAAAATTTCCTTTTCGAATATCTCCTATATTATCGTTTAAGATCTGAAACTCAGAATGACGTAATGTTTGAAAAATAACACAAGTAAAAAGCTCTATAAAGAAGATAGGCTTTCTGATAGCAATTTGATGTTATAGCATCTGAAAATCCACACAATACATCAACAGATGTTTAACAATTGTAACACAAGTCAAGGTAATTTAAATTCTGAGGATCGAGCATCAGCTTACATTTAATTTTCTCAAAAGTTTGTCCATTTTTATTTTCTCCACAAATCGTTTAAAAATTTAATTAATGTTTTGAGAAATTTGTTTAAATATTCTTTTCATATTTATGAACTGTCAGTTCCAGCAATTCTCGTGTTTAACCAAAAGGGTTATTATAACCTCTCTAATACATTATAATTTTATTAAAACAAAACCTGTTTTTAGAATAATTTTCATTAGATCAATGAATTTGGTAATTAATTCTATATGTATGGATATATATTTAAATTATGCAAAATCAATGGAAAAAATAAATGGCAACACAATATGAAATTATTTATTAATCTCGTTTGTTGCTCCGGGAAAATAAATTGTATTGATCTCTAAGCTTAATAAAAAAATAAAAAAAATGTTGGTCAAGACTCCCAGGATGATTTGTGACAACATAAAGGTTTGAAATTCGAAATTCTCTGAATTCTCATCTTTGTTTGAATCCTCGTCGGTGGAAGAATTTTCAGAGAGTTTCGATGTCAGAAGTATGCATGTATGTATGTCAGTCTTTTAGAGATTTGTTTTGTTTGAGGTTAAGTGGTTATTGTTGTTGCAGGTGACGGGTATAGTGGGCAGAGCAGACGTTTTAGCTTGCGTCTTCTTCTTAGTATCGCTCCTGGCATATCACGGGTAATAACACTTCACTATATTGCTTACGTGTCTCTCTCTTTCAACAGAAATATCTGGAAAATGTCACACGACAAGAATGTTTATTGCATCCGAAAGAATGTTCTGACTTTGTCAAATGAGAGATTAAAAAAAAACTTTCAATTAAATCCGTTTTTAATAAAACAACGTACCTATTTTACGATGTTGCTTGCAGCAACATCGTTTTATTGGATTGCATTATTTAGTATTCATAAAGATTATATCTGAAGTGTATAAGGAAAATATTCACAAGCTGTTGAACAAAGATGCAATGAACAATGTCTTACTGAGATACAGCTCGTTGTGAGCTTTTTAGAGCTTTCAATTGCAGCAAGAGAACCATCATGCATGAACACTACAAAACTTGTTTTTTTACTTACTTCTAAAAATAACTACCTGTTTAAAAGCGAAAAACTTAACCAGCTTTCGTTTTAATTGTCTATGTTTATCTTTCAACGTAAAACTACCTGAAAAAACAAAGCAGTTTTATTTGCATGAATTTCATGATACTAGCAATATCGTAACCCATCAACGTAGAGTGTGCTACGATGATTAAACCTATTTCCTTAAGGGACTATAAATACCTCAATAGCAAACAGCGCGGCAACAATGTTGAATTTTATTTAAATAATTTAATACAAGTGCTTCAGAAAACGTTCGTGCGAAAGAAATAAAATGTCTAGAAACCCGCTGATGTATTAGTTTTTTACAGCCTCTGAGCCTTACAGAGTATAGCGAGGATTGAAACGGCGGAATAGAAAATGTTACACGCGTTTTATGTGGAAACACTGGAAATTGCACTTGGGTATAAGGAATCGTTATTAAAAGTGACTTTAGCGACTAGGCTCGAAATTAAACTGACAAGACGCTTAATCTTAAGCTAGTGTCACAAACAATGTAGGAAAAATTGTTGATTAACGGTCGCAAAAATTATAAAAATAGAATTAAAAAAAAAACATTACGCCATTTGATTGCAAAATCAGCAACAATAGTGCTTTCTAAACACACGCTATTTGCAAGTCAGATTCTTTTTTTCTCTACATTTTTTTCACATAAAGAATATATTTAAATTCAAACCCTTAATTTGGTTAAGAAAAAAAAACTTTAACGTCATCGCGTTTTGAAATAAGTTATAATGTTAATAAAATATGAACCAATAATGGTTGTAAATATAAATATGTAAATGTTGGCAATAAAAGTTGTGGTGGGCATAGCGCCTGGCTTTAACAATCATCCTAATGACTGTTTTAATTGTTGGGTCCTTGTTTTGTAAAATCCATTACAAAGCCCGAATTTCGCGAGCCAGTAAATTTGAATGATTGCCACCGAAGCTTGGCAAAAATAACATGTCTGATGGTCCTCGTCCGAGCGAATGAGCTTTTGCAGTTATTTCCAATGAGTTCTCTCGTCAAACAAGCAGCAAAAATCTATGAAACTCCCGAGGGTCCAAAATTAATTAATCTATCCACATATAGGTACTTGCAAACCGTATTTTTCAATTACCAAAGCCAGCAGCTGGCACCAATAGTCTGCCAGATAGCAAAGAAGACAACTCGCGCGCTTGGTCAAACATTAAAAAAACTCCGGACCGGCTTTTGTACTACACATTTGCATTTTCAATTTCCCTCCGTCGTGTTAGTGGATGCGTGTCAAAATATGTGAATATAAAGCATAGAGGATGTGAAAATTGCTTTAAGCAGATTCTTTTAGAATCGTGTTAAAATTCCGGACGGAGATTTTTAAAATAATTAATTCGCGCACTTAACTCAACGCTGAGAGACAACGCTCAACACATAAATTTTTATTTTCACGCGAAACGACTTCTATTGACTTTTATTGTAAGATAAACTTACGAATTTACGTCGGAGCGAAAAGAAGCTTTTTTTCTAATTTTATGCGCGATGACGCGCTTCAACACTAACTAACTTTGATAAGGGTTGTTGGGAACCCTGCCAATTTCACACTTAACATTTATTATTACGCTTTTTCACGTTCACTCAATCGGTCCGTCTTCAAAAATTAAATCACAAAAACGATTTTGAAACGTCTTCAAACGACGGCTAATTTTTGCCGCGATTGTTCCTCTGCTTGGCATTTTATTCGTTTCGTATCATGTAAAAGCTGAGATGCAAACACGTAGCAGTTTATGTAATATTCAAGGACGGTGGGTGTTCATATTCATTTTGTTGAGTTTATCCGAGCGATTTCCCAGGTGTTCTAGAAGAAAATATCTTACTGGCAAATATAAATAATGTGAACCTTGGGATTGGAAAACTCCGCTCTGTTATTTTGAATATTTCATTACGTTTCGATTGCAGTACGCAGAAATCTTGCAAATTGCTGCATTTGTCTGAAATTATAATTTTTAGTTCCACACACACAAAATATTGAGGGGTGTATTATTATGTGTATTTGGCGATAAAATTTTTATGGTGCTAGTAAATTTGTTATGTAGAAGTAAATTTTATATACCTACTCTATATTTTATTCATTTGACATATGGATTCGTAACAATAGAAAATGAAATATTTTATGATTCCCGATGATATGCTTTATGCGGTTGCAATCCTTTATGATGTCAAAAGCGACATAGTCGAAACGTAAGTCATAATATTTTTTTATTGTGCAGGGTCAAAGGCCATGAATAAAATATAGAGGAGTTTCTAAGCGAATCCTAATGCTTCCGCTGTCCACAAACAGCGTAGATAATAACACAACCGTCAATTCCATTTGTGCTATCCGTTGCAAATTCGTCTCTTTGTGCACCGGAAACGAGAAATATTAAGTTTCAGCCAAAAAATTAATCGTTTCTGAACCGAATTCGCTCCTAATTTATACTTCTGGGTCAGCGACAATAAAAACATCGACGAAAAATAAAATAAAAACCATACACAGCGGAGTTACCGCCCATATAAAATACCGATAAGTCAAGAATGAGGAATGATAGAGACGCACGTGAAGAATGGCCGGGTTCTTTAACTTTTTAGGTGAAATTGATGGATTACGTGTCATTGGAGTAGGAGCTTTAGCCTGTAATACGAAGGGTGTGAATTGCTAACAAGACTCGAGTACGAACTGTTTTCAGCTAACATGGAAGATTATTAGCATTCTCCTGATAGGCAATAGCAAGACACGTCGATGCAACCTCTACCACAATACGAGTACAACAGAATATCACAAAACCAAACCAAAAACATTCTTGATACTCGAACTCACTCAAAGAAATTTCTGGTCAGATACAACGTGGGCTATACGACGTAATAATATAATAAAAGTTTGTAGAGTTGTGCAATTTAAAAAGAATGTCAAGCACAAGAACTAGGACAGTCTGGCTTGGTTTAAAGAACAAAACTTTGGCCTGCGAAAAACTTCAACAGAATTTTACCACTAAAAAATTTACAAACTCCTGTGGCAAAAATAATTATTTACGAAATGATTTATTTGGTATCAAAATTGCGATTTGTCTTTAAAATTTTCAATAAAAACAGCCGTAATTCTTGCTCTGAAAAATATTTTTCGACCACCGATAGGAAAATATTTGTTTAATTTAAAAATGGTGGATGCGTCTGGTAGCTTCAAAGCTTTGATCTTTTTTGAATAAAAAATACAAAAACCCCTAACCCAAAAATATTAAATTATACAACATTCCTATTTTAAAAAGTGCATTATTATGCAAAATTTTCCTAAATTTCTCTATTTAGAAAAGTAACCATTCCTCAAGAAAATGTGATTTTCCTTTTTGTCGAAGCTATCTCGTCTGTATTCAACAAGGTTATTTTGTAGGCGTTCAAGACATTGAATAGTAAGACCGCTGTCAAGTCGTCTTGTGAACGGATTGAGCAGGATTGAATTTTCTTTGGTTAGTGTTTACAAATTCGCTGCTGCTACCACAAAATAAAATTTCCAACCATAAATTATTTTTACGATAAATTATTTTAATACAATGTTAACGCCACAAATTACATTTACACAAACCAATGTGTGGTTTCGGTAATTTGTATCTTCATTTATTTGCTTAATAAATAATGAGTTTGAGTTATTGTTGCACTATAATGGTAATTATTGTTGAGTGTTTTCATGAAATAAAACGTTAGAGTAGGTACAATTTAACAAAAAAGATTTCGAAAAAACCTTTTCCAAATTATCCCCGAACGGGAATTCTGATACAAAACTTTATTAACCTAAATTTTAAGTAGTAAAAAGCTTTTGCCCAAATCTCGATTTGAAGCACGCTAAGAAAATATTTTTACAAAACAATTTAATTTACAAACACGATATTTGTATTACAAACATGTTTTCGTAATATAAAGATAAAAACAAAACATCCAATCAAAATTGTTCCGTAAATTTTTTGAAAAAAGTGAAACAATTTTCCAATTAATTTTACCAGTTTCACTAGTATGCAATTAATAATGAGACTCTATGTTTAAATTGGTGATAAATTCGGTGATATTACTACTCAATAATGTTTAATGAATCATAACAGTGGATTTTATGAATCTTAAAAAATGAAGACTCGCTTTGATTTTATCCCATTTGATCCAATCACGCCTGAGTAAACTTTAAATTATTAAAATAAAAGAAAAAATATTTAGAATTGAAAGTATCTTTTTAAAAACTTAATTAAAACAGATTATATATAAAATCCATATCTTATACTTGAAAAGAATTTTAATATAACCGTTTCAGTTTTTTCACCTTTACCTGATCAGTGATCAGTGAACTAAAAATTAATATATGTAATTTAAGTTTCAGTAAACTTTTAATTTGAAACTAGAATTTAAAAAAAAATATTAAAAATGTAACTCAAACTATGCTTAAGAATCATTGACAAACAAGTTGTGTAAATATTGGCTTGATCATTCCGAGCAATTTAAAACAAGTATCATTTGTTTGTAAAATTCTGAATAATGGCTCTTATGGATCAAAGAGCGGTGAACTTATTTAGTTCTATGTTCTAGCTATTGTACACCATATTCAAAGTAAATAGATTTCTTGCATTTAACTTCTAGTCACGTAGCAACTTTTAAAAATTTGACATCAAAGGATCAAGTTATTCAATATGCAAGTTTTGAAGAATATAGAACGTTAGAACACATATCTAGCTAGTTTTAAGCTAAAAATTCGTAGATAATCATTCTCTTGCCTCCACTTTATTTAAAAGAATTTTAATAAAACTCCTACGCAACTTTTAATTGGCACTTTAGAACTTGTTTAAAATTTAATAGAAAAATTGTTAAAAGTAGGAGCTATGTTGCAGGCATCCCGACGGCAAGTGTCATATCTGGATCAGCGTCTCTTTGGGAGGCCTCAGTATGTTGGCTAAGGAAACCGGAGTCTCTGTTTTTTTGCTCAATTTGGCGTACGACTTTTATCGTCATTGGCCTGCCGTTAAAAAGTAAGTATGCATGACGTTCGAGATCGATTCTCGTGGCCGTTTTATCCTTCAAAGTGTAATTGGTTTTGGTCACATTGTAAAACGAAGGATAATTAAAATTACGCTGAAATTCTAGATCAGCCTCCGTTTCATTGAAAATAGAATTGGCGTTGTTTTCAACTCTTGTGTTGAAAATTAGTTGATTTCAAAATTAATTATAATTTGCATAATGCATACAATAAACGTCAGTTAACAACAGTGAGTGACAACGTTAAATTGAATTTTATCAACAGGCAGGTATGAAAGTGAATTAGTTACTATTCATTTTATTGTCGCGAAAGGACGAAATATCCTTTGAAATTTAAATATTAAGCCACGTTCCGGTTACATCCATTTTTCATGGAGCGGTATTGTAAATGCTAATAAAATCCTAGAATTCCACATTTAATTAATTTTCTTCACATTGTTTCTAGAACAATAGTCGAAGTGAGATGGAATCAGGAAACCCAGCAATTTGCTAATAGAGCTGCAAAGGTCCTTACATCGGTAAGTGCAATTAACTTTATAAAATCAATATTTAAAACATTAATTAACAACTTAAGAGGAAGTTTCGTTCAACTCGAAAACTCCGAGAATTAAATGAGCCCGAAAATCTATGTCCGGACTTTTTTCCAGATGATCTTTTTCATGAATTTTTAACTAATTTCCCAATTAAACTAAACGGGAAAAATTCCTGTTTATACAAACTTCTAATTACGACAAGATTTCCAAATTACTCAAATAAAACTAAGACGCTAAACTAATTACAGCAAATTTAAATCGATTTATTGCATTTTTAATCAAATCCGGTTATCACCTATTAAAACTTCATCAATCACCGCCATTTGTTATTGTCAGTGTAATCAATCACCGCAGTTAACCTCATAGTTAAGGATAACGATAATTACCAGTTAATGACAGTCACGATCAAATAATTTATAACGGAAACTGCGCCACATGTTCTCCACCCTAGTACAAGTTTTATTTTTTATTAGCTCCTCGTGAGTAACCAAAAATTTTCTTTGAAATAACTTCAACGATATGAGAATAGTAAACAAAAAATTATGTGGACAAGTAATTTCCTCGATTCGTTAACACCGAATTAAAAAATAACCATTTGGATGGGTTATAAAAACCGTTTTACTGTCCAATAAACAGGATTGTATATTTAACAGTTACTGAATTGGAATGCTAACAACAGATGATAATTCGGAATGAACCTGAAGATAAATTAATTTACCTAGTGTTATGCATTGATAGAGTCGGCAAAATGGCCACAAAGCGCTGTCTTTTATTAAAATATTGATTAAGTTTTGTGCAATGTTCGCCAGCATTGTTGTGTCATTTCTGGCAATTCATTTAATTAATATGAATAATTACAGCAAATTTAATTTGTATGTGGTACAACGGAATTACGTTCAACAATAAATTCGCTGCAATTATTCACTCGGCATGAAAAAGATTCGCTGCCAGTGAAAGAAGACATCTGAATCATTACTACTCATTTAAAAAAATATTCTCCTTTAACAAATTTTTAGTTTCGAAATTGAACTCTTGCTTTATGGACTGGATAAGATAACAAGTCTCACAATACACAATTTAAAGCTCTCGAGGGGTTAGAATAGTTTCAAACATTTTTTAATGCGAGCTATTGAAACTTTTCATGGAAATGTATGCAAATTAAAATGGACCTAAAACAAATTCGTTTCGTCAAACTCGCAACTCACAAATACAATTTTTTGTTCGTCATATTTGCATAATTCGGCGAGCATTCGTTTCGAAATTTTGCTTTTCGCGGCTAATTTTGAAAATATGAGTGAAATGTTTTTTTCAACAGCACTCGAAAACTGGTCTACATTTCCACTCATTTTATAATTCGACGAGAGAATACTCGACGCATTTATTACATTTCTGGAAATTAAATGAATCATTAAATACGAAAATATATTTCATTTAATATTGTTTTATGGTGCGTCTGTGCTATAATAGCTTTAACAGCCCGTTTCTATACCTTATACAAAGTTTTATTTTATTTACACAATTTAATAAAAGTTAAAATAACTCGTTTCACAAGAGCAATGAAAATATTTAACATTTGTTATATCCTTCTTTGATTTTTATTAGTTTCTGTCATCTCTGCATAGTCAGAAATATATATTAAAAAAGTTTGACTGCTTCAAAAACAATCAGGAATTGTATAGCTATATTCAATTTTTTTTTGATGTTAGAAAGCCTTCAATTTTCGAAAAAAAATCCCTATATTATAAAAGTAAAAGTGTCTTAAAATAAATCTGAATCAAGTCGCAGATGTTTGCAACTATAAAAGAGTACATTTGTTCTTATTCTGTGTATTTTTATTAAGTTTTCTCGCAAAGATATGTGTATAAAATAAAGGTTTCTTGTTACAGCTTGGTATATTACTTGCCATCAGACTGGCTCTTTTACAAGGATCCTTACCCAAGTTTTCGCAACAGGATAATCCCACAGCTTTCCATCCGTCTCTCTATGTAAGGTAAGGTAATAGAAAATTATTTCCTTTTCAGTGTTCTATTTTCCATATTTTTCTGTGTATTGATCAAACACGAAAAACATTTCATTTCAATTTTTCCAGTTCCTAATTTAACCTAAATTAAATATTTAACCAGTTAAATGAAAATCGACTGTTCGTTAGATTAAAACCAAACTAAATCAGAAATAAATTTCCACAGAATATATTATCGCAAACACACGTAGATATTGAATTAGTCCCTGGTGGCAATTACAGTGCTATGGTTTATAAGTCGAACTTTTGCAATTACGGAATTCCAAAAGTTCGAAACGAAAATAATACGAAATACAGACTTTATGAAAAGTTTGTCAACGATAAAGTTTCGTTTCGGCCAGTTGTCGATAGTCGCAAAGTCGTAACATCACGGAAATTCAATGCGGGGTGCTGCTGATAACAGGGGTTGAATTTATGCTCAAAAGGGTGTTCACCTAACACAGTTGATTTATCGCAATTCTAAAAATGTAAAATAGAAAATGATTAAAAAATGTTTACTTTGTGAAGAGAATAATTGAGTTTGGGATGAAATATTTGGCCGCGCTTTGTATGAGAATATATTTGTTTTGGGGCAGTATATCGCGTTTGTAAATTGTTTTCCTGTGCGAAATATTTATATTTTTGTTTTATTGGTGTCTCTCGAGTCGCATTTTGTTATTCGAGGTTATCAGTGAAGTGAACGTTTTTGTTATTGTAAGGATTTCAGCACACGGTACGATACGCTAAAGTAGAGACAAATATTATTACAGAAAGTTCTTCGACAATGTGCGGAAACTAAATAAATATTTTAATAGAGAATTGTTGTTTATCTTGATATGGTGTTTAATTAAATCATAACATTTACAATCTTTGTAATGCGCGTTCTGTTTATTTTTCCTGCTTTGTCCATAAATTGTTTTCGTATTTTTAAGGTTGTGGATTTATGTATTTCTGCAACGTCTCGGAAAAACTCGTTCGCAAAAAGCAAATAAAATCTAAATAATGAAATTTTGATTTAACAATACTAGTAAATTTCAGCAGTTATATAAAAAGCAAAAAGTAGTTAAACAAGAAATATAGCTTTCTTCACCCGAACTACACCCAAGGGAATGAAATCTTACGTCAGGTTCCAGGACTTCGAAGCTGCTAACTCACAATCCGATTACGTATGAGGTTAATGGTTTTAACGAGACATAATAGCGCTGTATTAATGCGGCAACATATAACATATTATAGTTTGATACTAAAGCTTGAAGACATAACTAATAACACCGCAAGATGATTACTTTGTACAGCAAAGTTGCCGAGGCGGATGAAATAAATTGTTTCATCAAAGGATACCTATTTTACACTTGCCTAGTATTTAACCAAATATTTTGAAATGCAAAACCAAAGTATGCTTGACCCCACATCGACTCAAAGAAAGGTTTAAACGACTTTCAACCAAATCTAATAAACTTCACCCTTTCAAATTTCCCTAAACGAATTACTACGGCCAATTTTACGACTTTTCTTTGCTAATGTTCCTAACATGTAATTGTTGGCTCAGAACATGACGAATTACATCAAAAACTCATTTAAATGTACAACGACCTTGTCAGCATTCGTATATTTTATCAAAACTGGATTTAAATATATCGACCAATAATTTCTATTACAAATAATAAATACTGACTGAAACAGGAAGTTATTAATGACACCGCTTTTTTAAATGAGTTGTAACTCATTTTTGTTTCAAAACCCAAAATTTGAATAGATAACAAAAGATATTTTAAATTTTTTGTCAAAAATTTTGTGAACTTTAGAGATAAATCCACGACATATTTCAGCTTTTACGTTATGAGGGCTGAAATTAAATTTAAAACTTTTCCTGCACATTAAATCACGTCTTGCAATTTAAAATTATTTAAAAGATTTTGCCTCGTAATCACCTACTCCGTAAAACTTTAATCGCTTGTAAAAGTGTGTGAAATCCACAAAAAAATTTTCAACCGCCGTTAAAAGTGTCCAAACACCTGAAACCTTTCAACCCTGTCGAAAGTGATACGCGCTTTAGGCCCGAAATTCTAAAAACCATTAGAATACATTAAAATCACTCAAAGCTTCCGATTCCTTTTAACTGCAATTATATCATTGCGAGCTTTCACTCATGTTAGATAACTGCTAGAGCTCAAATATTTGAGTTGCTTTTTCTCGTATAATAATAACCTCTGCAGGATTACGCGGGATAATTCCCTGCAAAAGCGGTTTTAGCATGCCAAAGGCATGGCAAAGATCTAGGGAGTAAACACATACCAGTATGTTTGCAAAGTTCCGACCTACACAATTCATAGTGCTGAATCTCTTCACAGGGTGTTAACTTTCTGCTACTTGGCTGCGTTCAACTGGTGGCTCCTGCTGTGTCCTGCAACGCTGTCGCATGATTGGCAAATGGGGTCGATACCCTTGGTAACGTCACTCTCAGATTCCAGGAATCTGATGACGTGCTTCTTCTTCGGAATGGCGGCACTGCTTTTGATAAGAAGTCTATGCGACTTTGAGGTAAGTTAAACCCACATTGCAAGTTCTGTGTGGGCTTTAACCCTTTGTTCCTGTTGTTAAACAGAATTCGATTGTTTCTGTGTACATATACTAGTAAGTTGGAGCCGAATTAACCTTCCTGAAATTTTCTAGAAGCATGCAAACATAATGCACCTGAAATGTTGGCTTAGTCATTTGCCATTAGCAGGCAATTTCGAACGTTTTAAATTCGGAGATCTGACGCCGACATATCTTTTAACCGGATTTACTGTCACAGACACTTATCGCTTCCAACACGAGCAAACAATTTAATTCTCAGCGAACTTAAATAGACAGAATACAGTCAATACTTCCCTCTGGTTGACACAATAAAAAACCGCAGAAATATAACTGACGTCACTTTGAAAGCCAAGAATTTCTTAAAGCTCGCAGCGTTGCCCTCGAAAATGTTGTGTAGTAAAGTATTGACCGCGTATCTCATATCAGTTTAATGTAACGGAAATATTTACATTTACATAACGTATGCTAGTATTAAGTATACAGCGCTACATTCCAGGAAATAAAAATAATGCTATAAAATGTTAAAAGCATTTTTCCTTATACTTATATCTCTTCTCAACTCGCTTCTTCTGAAAAACGCAAATAATATCATAATGTTGCCCTAATATTTGCTTTCCAAGATTCGTTACATTGGCATTAACATGAAATACATTTATCTAATTTTTTGACTCGTTTCAGAATATGATAAATTTAAGCACACAAAGAAATAGCAAATTTAATTCTACTGATGCTCCTAAGTAAATTATTTTTTACAGAATCAGAAGCATACCCCAGTAGTACTTGGCCTCATGTTGCTCATTTTTCCGTTCTTGCCAGCAGCTAATCTGGTTGTTACTGTAGGATTTGTAGTGGCTGAGAGGGTCTTGTATATTCCTAGGTAAGTATATAACAAACTTGCGTTTCTTTTTCTTCAATTTCGCCTTCAATTTCAGTTTAGGTTGTACCCTCCTTGTAGTATATGGAATCCAAATCTTGTGGACCTCTTATTCTAAACATCGCCAGACAATAATTTGTTGCGTGATGCTTTTATTGACCACAAATTGTTTACGCACTGTTGTGCGTAATCGCGACTGGCGGTCCCGCGAATCCCTTCTGAGGTAACTTTTCCAGTGTTTTTATTATAATCGGAAAAAAGTTAATCGAAAAATTCAAATCCCCTGAAATGTAAACTTTTTCCAGGGCCGGGTTAATGACATTACCGCACAACGCCAAGATGCATTACAACTACGCGAATTTTCTGAGAGATTCGGCGAGACCTGAATTAGCTAAGTCCCATTACCACAGAGCTTTGAAGTGAGTTGTTTGCTAATGCTTTATTTGAAGTAGATTAATGCAAGTTGCGATCGATTTCAGGTTATGGCCCACTTATGCAAGTGCCCACAATAATTTGGGCACTTTGTTGAGCAACGAACAAGAAGCTGAACAGCATTTCTTAGCAGCTATTCGGTACTCGGCCGACCATGTCAATGCACACTACAACCTGGGTCAGCTCTATCGGTAATTCGTCTCTAATTGATACAAAATAATTCATTTGACCAGATTTGGCTCTGGCATGTAACTAAATAGGACAACGGTATCGGTTGCGGCAAACATGCCAACGAAACGGCTTTAACAAACACAAACATGTTATTTATTCACATAATGGGACACCGCAGAATTAAATATATCTTTTCAGGAAACTGAATCGGACAGCGGAATCCGAACACATGCTAAAAAGGTGCATCAATCTTGAACCCAGGTTCACACCGGCCTACATCGAATTAGCAAGACTCCGAGGACCAAACGACAGAAGTGTCAACAATCTACTCAAAAAAGTCGCTTTGCTAAACCCACGTGACCCCTATTATAGCACCATTTACGGCCACTGGCTTTTAGGCAAAAGTAATTAAACTTCACGCAACTGCTTCATAATGCTGAATTGAAAACATTCTAGGCGATAATCTCAAGGCCCTTCACTTCTACTGGAAGGCCCTCTCCGTGTGTACCTCCTACCAGGAAGCGATGCTTGGTGCTTCAAAAATTCTACGTAAATTCGGTCAAAGTTCACGTATCTTTCAATTGATCACAAGGTCAGAAAAATCAATACTTAAATTTCTTTTCTGATGTCTTTTTTATAGATGGCAGTCAATTTTACGAATACGAAGAGGCGAACCACCTATAAGCCCACACGTCTATTTACACGGATGGCAACTTAAAAGTGAATTGAGTCATAAAGCTAGAGCCTACGACAATTGTAGCACGTTGTTACTTGTAAGTAGTCTCCAGACTAATACATTCGTAACTTTTTCTCACCGTAAAGTCGCCAAATGGAACATGAGCACAGCCATAAAAGCGTCTCAAATTGTTCTTCTTGATTATTGACTCAAAAAGACACCATTTTATTTAAATAAATTTCAAATACATACTCGTAGGTACTCGTAGTTGCTTGGACTTGAATATTTTATCAAACTTTCAACAAAGACACTCTTTGTTTTCCAACTTGATAAAACTGTTCCCTATTGTGACCAGTCCAACCTTTGAACAAACTTCTAGGACTTCAGCTAACAATAACGTTAAATAACCCAAGACTGCACTATTGTAACAGAAAGTTATTTTTCTAGGGTAGTCGTTGCGTACAAAGTTCAAGCAAAATAAAGAAAATCGCTCCAAGTGAAGAAATCGGAAATAAATGGACGAGGCAGACAAGCAACAAGACAAAGTATCACACAATGAAGCAGTGCAAAGTGCAACAAAAATTACATAAACAGAAACCTTCGACGCCGCTGATGGTTCAGCATTTCTTGGATTAAAGAAATAAAGTGCTTTTTCAGAATGTTGTTTTTATGTAATTGTGTTTTTGTGATTTTTTGCTTAACTATAACAATGATAGACATTAAATAGTACAAAAATTTCACACTTTCGATAAACGACAAATTTAAAAGAACTACTTTGGAAATATAGTAATTATATGACTGGTTTCTAAACGAATTAGTATGTATTTTTACCTAGTATATAATAAATATAATTTTTTATTCCCAAAATTGTCAAACTAACCTATTCGTGATACGTAATAAAAGAATTTTGCAGCTATGTTATTTTAAATTTACTGTTGTTACGTATTTATTTACTGCTTATCCTGATATGTTCATAATTTTGTAATATGTGAAGGGTATTAAAATTACATTCTAATCTTAATATTAGTGAGATTAACCGAGAGAGGAATTGATATTAATATACTTAAATCACAAAAATTGAACCATTTATTGTTATAAACTAGGTAGGGACAACCATGTGGGAATAATTTGAATGACTGCTTGATTTTGTAGCTTAGTTTCTCACTCCTTTAGCAGTATTACAGAAACATTTCTTGAATGACTGAATTTGATAAAAACAAAGATATTTTTAATAAAATAATTTTGTAAAATTCTTAAAAATGGTATGAACGAACCAAAACCGGTTTACAGTGTATATATTGCACGAAATGTAAATAAAATTAAACAGTATTACAAAAAAGTCTAGATTTAAGTAGCTTAGTAAATTCACTTTAAAGCATTTTATAAAACATTGTTGAAGATTAAGGTTCCATATACACATTTTTTTATAATAATAAAATGAATGTGATCGAGTAAAAACGTTGTTCTCTCCGTATATATAGCTTGATAACTGTGAAATTTTTTCCGCTAGTAAAATAATTATGGCTAAAATTATGTTTGAGATATTTGTTTTTAGATGGGGCCATTTCATGAACTCTGTATACTAAATATTCATTAGGCGAAACTATTTCTCAAAGTGAAATTAAGGCAAACATACATATTTATAAGGTTGTTGTGTCTACAAATTGTAAAATACTTGTATAGGTTTTTGATAATCAATAAAATTATTTATTAACAAAATCGGCTTTCTTTCTATCACTCAACAACTCAGTTCCATAAATAATAAATTAAAACACACAACATATTCAAACAAAAATTTTAAATATTGATTTTACTTAGTCGGTAAAGCAGAACGCGTGTAAATAAAGAGTATTGTTGGTGGTCTATATCAAACCGTACTTTCATTTCATGTAGGGGAGGCCATCCCAAAGAAACGTTTCGTTCGATTAGTTTTCTGTAAACTTTCTTCACCATTTTGCCTTAATTTCGTGTTTAAATTCCAGAAATATTATTTCAACTTTAGGAACAAATGTTTTAAAGTATATATAGGGTATTTCACGACTAGTATAATAATAAGGTATGTATATCAAGAACAATAATAGAGGTACCTTAAACCAATAAAAATAATTTACGTTAATTAAAATAAAAAAAAAAACAGACCAATCTAAAATTTTTCGAAGGCGTCTTTCAAAACCAAAAGAGATTAAAATAAGTTACCTATAATTTGTTCTAAAATCAATATTCTAGTGTTTTCAAAGTGATTGGCTGGTTCAGCAATTTTGCTTTGAGATACTTTGAGATGCTTGTTATAATAACTTTTTTATAAAATGCTGAAATCGAACAGTTAATTCAGTCTTTTAGAGAAATTTGCATATGCTTTCCTTTTGATTTTCTTCAAAAGATACGTTACAAACAACTCAAAATGAAAAATATTACTTGAATAAGTAAAATTTTCAGCAATTTATTTTAAAATTTGCGTAGCTCGTATTTCTAATTACCCTTTGCTGTCCACACCAGCAAAGGATTTATTTGTGGTTTGTTTTAATATACGGCTGACTTGCTTATCATCAGCAGAAGCTAAATAGGTTATTTTTGTTATAAATGGACCCTCGAAATTGGATTGTACGGTTTTGGCCCCAATTACTCTTATTAATCAATTAAGCCACACACACACTGCCATATCCAAATATATCACAACAAATTTTTTACTCGCCGTTTTAATTACGAAATTCGCAAGAAGTTGAAAATTAAAACCGCGTTTTAATCGTTTTAACCAGAAAATTAAGTCGTTTTTTGGTGAAGTAATTAATCTTAAAACCGAGAATCCATCCATCCTCTCCTTTACTTCCGACTGGAAGCACAGTGACGCCATCATGACTATATAAAAGCAACATTTAACCGTTAGATCTTTAGTTGTGCAATGTTTCCGTTGAAAGTTGTCAATATTTTAACACTGCTGACTCGCCTAGCGGCGGCAGGCCACATTAGTTTCGCTCCGTTTTACAACACCGGAATCGGCTTCCATCGAGATGATTTCAATTTCGGTTTTCCTGTCTCGGAATATTTAGTCGCATCCGCATCGAATTGGGGAGGTGGTGGAAGTGGCAAAAAAGAAGGTGGAGGCAAGGAATACCACGCTAAAAAATATTCCGATTATGGACACAAAGGCGATAAAGGATACAAATCTGATCATCACCACGATGAGGAAGAACACGAAAAACATGGAAAGAAATTCAAATCAGGAAAATACGGCGAAAAAGGGGGTCATCATGACAAACACCATGACGAAGCTGGACATTACAAGAAGTTCCATGAAGGGAAAAAGTCGCACAAAGCGGCCAAATTCGGAGAGAAAAAAGGGCACAAAAAGGGCCACAAGACAAAGGGTTACCATAACAAGTTCCACCGGGATGAGTACCATAAAGAACACAAGTTTTACGATGATTATCACAAGAGTGGGTACCACGACAAGTACGGGGACCATCATGAGCACTACTCGAAGAAGGATGGAGCCCACAAGAAGGGTGGATCTGCTCATTCGGACCACCACAAAGACGAATTCGGAAAGAAAGGCTTCAGTGACAAAGGCCACGTCATTGATGAACACAAAGGCTTCAAAGGGAAGAAGGGCCACAAATCCCATCACAAACATTACAACGATTACGCAAAGAAAAAGGCTTCAGAATCAGGCAAACACTTCGGATACTCCCAGAAACACTAGTTTTTGCTCTTCACAAAGCTGTTGCAATTTTATGCATCGCTACCTTCCACCAATTCGGCTTAAATCAGTGAAAGCGAGCTTGCGGTTTCGACTCAACATGCAAACATAGTTGAATTTTTTACGGACATGCCATATTTTGTTATACCTACTCCGGCTAGTTTCACCACAATTGTGAATAATTCGATTTCGTGCCGTGAAACTGGTCCTTTTCCACTGTTTTTACTTTGTTTAAATAAAAACATAGCATTTGAAAAAAGTCTATTTTTTTAATAGTAAAGCGTTTTTTTGTGGCTCATCATCGACGTAGATTTTGACGGACTTGTGAGGATCAGGAGGTCTAAAAATAGGTCTTTGATCGGCACCCACATACGTGCAATAGGGGATTTCTTCGACCAGTTTCAATTTCATTTTCTCACACAATTTCGCTCTGCAAAAAATAAATTAACTTGGGCAAACATTTACGCAATGTTATTAGAAAAAAACAAACAAGCAGAAGAACAAAAAAATGACACGAATTTCGGTTTTGTTGAAGGAAATATGGGTTAAAAAGTCAATCACGACGCGCTTCACTCAAGTAGAGAATGAATTTTTCAGCACGAGTGTGAATGGGTTTTTTTTTCATGGCGAAACGGGTTGCAACAAACGCTAGTTTTATTTGAGAGTTAATTTAACTTTCAAGCAATCATCAGAATTATTAAAGCCACGAAATAAAACAAAACGTAAATTTTATATTTACTAAAATTTATAAACTGGAGATTGCCTTTTAGTGTCGTCTCTAATGGATTAAAAAAGTTATATGAAAACGATTTCAGAGCTCCACCAAAAGCTAAGTAAAATGTAGCATCCATTAAATTTTTAAATTCAGGTCACATAAAAGAAATTCCTTAAAAAGGTATTTAAATTTAGAGGATTTCAGCAACAACAAAGATTACCAAAATGAGATTTTTAATAAAAAAAATTAATTTTACATTTATTGGTATCAAAAAATTCTTGCAATTAATAAGACTTATTTATGATAAAATTCAGACATCTGAAAACTCACTTTAGTTCGTTTAAAGTTAAATTATTACTGTTTCTCCTCGTTTCGATTTTACTCTATCCTAACACAAATATCTATTTATGTCAGCTTTCCACCGCTCTAACTTTCAAAGAGATAACTTTATTTTTGTTATTTGAACAAGAAACTCAATGGAGTTTAATTACACCTAAATTATTATAACATTCCCTAGACAAAATATAAACTTCAACAATTTTAGCTAAAATAAAAATAAGATGATCATATTTAATCATTATGGTTGCTGGTATCTTGTAACAATGTTCAAAAGTTTAGCCCGAGTTTTATCAATTTAGATAATTATTTAAGGTATTAACTACCGTAGTGTGTAGTTAAAGTTTAAATTAATCTCCTGTTTCTATGCTCGTTATCAATAAATATCCAATCATAACAAAACATCTCAAGTTTAATTATTATTAAAGTGCAAAACTATTTCTTACGTATAATAACTAGTCGCATCTATTCTGACTAGAGGAAATCCACAATCGGCTGCAAGAAGTCTTGACTTTAGTGTCAAATCATACGCAATGCCTTTGCCTCGTTGGTCTTTTCTCACAAACATGTAACAAAGCTGCAACACTTTCCCCAACAAACACTTTTTATAAATGTCCCCAATTACCTCAAATATTTTTTGAACTCCGTACTTCCTCCACAAATCCGGGACTCGTTGCATGTAGGCATAAAAATGTAACAATTGTCGACTTTTAACATCGCTGACTTTACAAGCAAGACTATCTTTAATATCGGGATCCCAACAGTGACTGGTTTCGTTAATACACGCCCCCAAAATATCTCCATTGTATTTACATTTGGCAATCAAAGAGTAACCTTCACTGAGAGACTGAATGGTTATATCGTCGAAAACAACTGTGGGTTTGAATGCTAGGGAACAACATGTGGGTTCTTCAGGATAATAAGCACGACGCATGAGACATAAGATTTGTTCATAATCGTCAACAGTTGGTCTAACGATTAAATAATTTTTGGTTTGCTATAATTGGAGATTGAGCTTGTAAAAGAACGAAAAGAAACTCACTTTTTTGTGGCAGGCAGTTTTAATGTTTCTTTTGATGAAGTTACCGAGATTTTGAATGGGAAATTTTCGAAAAAGTGATGCCATGACTGGAATTTTGAATGACATTAACCGGATTATTTTGCCATTTTTCGTTACTACAGTTTTGCGTAATAAAATTAATTGTTGATTAATTTTGGTTTGTCTTCTTTCAGGTCAATGAATCCAATCGACAATCGACTCGTCATCAGCCGACTTACATCATTGAAGAATTGTATAACCTAAACCGCAGTGAAAAAATCTCTCCCTTCCAAATCTCCTCAGACGAAAAAAAATGCACAGTTATAAGTAGAGCGAATTTACAAGTCTGTGAACATAGCTAAAGCAAACACCGATATTTCTGTTATAACAAATAGGTGCATTAAAAAGCACTTGGTGTTAAAACATACATATTTCATTTTTTCTGCATTATCTTCCCTAAAGGGTGGTTTTTGTTGACCGTCAATAAATTCGGCTTAGGGCGTGCTTTATTTAGGTTCGAAACATGTGTAAAAGTGTGGCGCTTTTTTTCCTGCTGCTTCCTGCTGTTTTCACTCTTCCAACACAAGACGATTTAATGCAGGAACTGGGAGACGACACCGCCGTAGTGGAGTCCACAGTGCGAGAAGCCAGAGCCATTGTTCCTGAACACATCGAGGATCTCTTACAACCAGGTAAGAAGGCTTTTCACTCAAGCAGCAAATTGCCGCATCAATCTGAATTTGTGTCACTTTCGATAACGCATTGCTAAACTTTCAGGAAAGCTGATTTTAATCACACTTTCTTGCAGGAGTTAAAGAAGCTTTCTTGCACACTTACGGTGACAAAGAAGACGCCGATGGGGACGTTCAGGGGTACCGCAAGAAAACGCAAGATAAAGGCAGCGATGGATATAACCATTTCGACAGTTACCACAAGAAAGATGGAGACAAATACGGATATGAAATCCACTCAGAGTATGGGAAATCGGACAAAGCTAGTGCTGGAAATACCGGAAAATCTGGGAAGCACTCCGATGGTAAGTTAGTAGTCTTTTAAATTTAATACTTTTACCTGAACTGTTCATTAAAAAAATGGTTTGAAATGTTACAGTTTAATGAAATTTAAATGTGGAAGTGATATGAAACAATGATAATTAAATTACAAAATTTAATATCCCATCATGTACTTTACTTGTGCTACATTCAACATTGTTTGTAGTGCAATGTGTGGTTAACTAATGGAATGCAATTTATATAAAGTTATTTAATTTATAATCGGATTGGATTTATATTTTATGTCGCGTTTCAGGTGATGGTGGATCTGAAACCAAAAAAGCGTACAAAGTAGTTGAAAATGTCAATGAGTAAGTAAAAATTTATTCTCAGAATCACGCACATGTAGAATGAATAATTTCACTCGACTTTTCCAAAGGGATCTATTCAAAATTTAAATGTGCATTAAAATTAAGAAAGGAGAAAAGGAAACTGTCCTTTTGTTTCATCTATCGATCAGTCCGTTCATTTAAACGAAAAGTTTTCTTCAGTCTCAACTGCGCATCTATTTTTATTGTAGTATCCTTCCATTGGGAAAACGTTCTGTTTAGGACATTTTATTATACTTTGAAATGATGGTTTGAAAGAATTTCAGTCAGTGGTCTTTCGCAGTTGCCCTCATGAGATAACATTCGATTCAGCTCGGATGCTGAATAAATAAATGAATTTTATTGTTCACTTCTCCGTTTATGTTTCACTTTAGCAAAAAAAGTAAATCCGAGATTTAGAAAATGAGCTACTTCAAGTGTCAACTATTTTATCAATCACGCAGTTTTAATAGCAGATATTTATCAGAACGCAGTCAAAAATTTGCACTTTGTCACTTTTGTTACTTGTTTAGCAACACAAAGCGATCAATTTTGTCACATTTCAGAATTTTTAATTAAAAATTTTGCTCGATGAAGCGGAATTTGACTAAATAAAGCACTATCTAGTTAAAGCGACTGTAATTATTTTTTTGGCCTCCTGACATGTAAATGTTAAATTAACGTACAATTGACACCTATTGAAAGACTGCATTTACAGTCGCCTGGGTATTTTACGCACGGACGAGTGTAAAGTGACAGTTTTACCGCACGGCCAAAATTATCTTCATAGACATTTATAAAAAAAACTGTTTGTAAGATGATAACTTTTTTAATACACACAACCTTTCAATCTTAGAACTCTTTTTTTCTTCACACCACTTTATAATTATAAACACATTGTACTGGGCTTCATACCTTGGTCGCGATTTTTCGGGCAATAGCTCGGTTGTAACATTTTCTGCAGCACTTCTGATTTCTGGTGGGGTACACATGGGGCTATTATCGCTTGACATTTTGAAGCATAAATTCACCAACAAGACAACGATAACAAAACTTTGTGTCTGAGACGTTTTTGCGTCTTTTTTAATTGTTTGACATTAGAGTGCATAGCTTCCGTGATATTTAATGTCAAACGTATTTACTTGTATTAATTCTGAACTTTGTGGATTTTTGTTTAAACGTCGGCCAAAAAGCTTAATACAAATCTTGTGCGTTAACCATTTTACAGTGCTCAATTATTAAAGCACTCCGCTACGCGTCGTGCTTCAAATTCATTTCGCACTGTAAAATGTAAGTTACCGCACACGAATGTAAATAACTATTACAATTAAGTGCAGTTTAGATCGTAAAAAACGCATTTTAAAGGGGTAAAAAGGGCGTAAGCGCTGTTGAAGATTATGACGGCGATTCCGGCTATTACGCCGATTCCGGTGACTCGGAAGGCTACACGGATGGAGAATCTGAAAATTACAGCGAAGGAGAAGGAGAATCCGGAGGATACGTCGAGGGAGGAGACTCCGAATCGGAATATTACGGAGGTAAAAATTCACTGATTTATTAGCCATTCAGGCAATTATGTAACATTACTGCACTACTAATGTAAATGCATGTACTAAATTAATAGGATATGATGAAGGAGATGGTGATTCAGGTCATTACACAGAGGATGGCGACGATGGAGCGGAATATAGTGAAGCAGAAACCGAGGACGACGATGATTATTGATTCTCGTTTGATACACTTTGTTACCTGTTTTTATTGTTAAAAAATAAACAAAATTGTTGCCTGTTTTAATTAATGTTTTATTGGCTAGGTTTTTCAAGATAAGAAGCTTTTATCAATTAAATGACAAGCTGTACGTCCCAAATAAGCGAATCACATTCACTTATCAATCATTTACAACGCGCAGAATAACCAATGAAATTCAATAGTCTGATAAAGACAATAACATTATTTTACGTAACTAGACAAAGTGGATTAAATCGGTCAATACCATTCTCTAAAACACTCTACATTCTGAAGTATCTGTCTATTTTTTATTTAACTTAAAACCAAAAATCTATTCATTCTACATATTAACTAAATGTTATCACACTGATAAATAAATAGTTTATATTTATTTAGCAACATTGTTGCTTGTAAATTCTACTTTTATCTGTTATCAATACTCCATGCAAATTTAATAATAAATTTAACCAGACAAATACAAATGAAATATAATGCAACCTCAATGACACATAAAATTAAAACTTTTCATAAAATTATTTTACAAATAATACAATTTGCAGAAAAACAAAGCTTTTATATAATAACAAATTTATTTTGATTTTTATACCAGTAAGTGTAATATTTTCATGATGGGTATATTTATAGATAGGAAACATTTCTTGCAGTTATTTCTTATTCATAGTCAAAACTGGTTGCTTCGCACCAGAAGTGAACCAGTCCCATATTGTTGCAAGTTTCAAAATAAAAAAAATAACAAAAATCTTTTTCTTCCATGTGTCTGTAATGCAGCTCCATTAGTACGAAGTAAAATTGAGTAGAAGTCCAAAGCGTGACGTAGTAAATGGGTAAAAATGCATTTCTGCTGTTTTCGAATCTGTTTCAAATTATAATTTTTGTAAAATAAGTTAATTATGATTGTCAGAGGTTTTATTTGAATCGATCGGTTTGATTGTGCTAATTCATGAATGTCTTTCCAGTTAATTCTGTCCGGAAAGTTTCAACCAACAGGTTGTTCTCTTCCATTTCCGTTACGATTGTCTTGCAGCGTAATTTAAGTTTGGTTCTAGAATAGTTATTAATGATCCAAGAAGGAAACATGTAGTGTTTTAAGCAAGTTATTTATTTGCTGACGTCTTAAAATCTTTCTCTTACGAGTAGTTGTATAACTCTAATTACCTTCAGTCGGAGTTTGATGGTTTAAGCAAGAACAATAATAAACTTGAACTTAATATCAGCAAATATAAAGTTTTGCTTGAATTATAGAAAGCTTCATTTTGTCAAACTGAAATTCTCATTACGTGGAACTAATTTGTCTTTGAGGGAAGGAAAAATCGGTTCGGCTTTAAGTGGCAAAGTGAATAAACAAAAGTGGAAATACTGAAACATCTTATATGTTTTCTCGATGTTTCCCCAAAGACGCACTAAGAAAACCCTGAAAATAAACATGTGGGTTAGTATCATCAGAGACCGGATAGTGGGACTTTACTTCTTTCATTGACTTAAATCTGAAAAAAACACCAACTCAAATTAATAAGTTTCGACAATGTGTCTGTTATTTCACCTGTCGCAAGGATACAATCGTTTTTTTGACAAATAATGTGATAATCGTTGACTTTGTAAATAATCTCAGACACTTGACAAACTTATCACGAACGTGCCTAAAACCGCATAAAATCAATCCGATAAGTCAAAAATATCGATATCGATCAGATGATCACGCTTTCTATAAAACTACAAAAGTATTATTAAAAATAGTTAGTTTGAGAAAATCCAGTGCGTCCCATTTTCACATAAAATGGCCGAAGAAACCGATAAAAAACAACCATTGAGCTATTATTACGAAACCTTCGAATTGGACACGTACTTTACTCAAAACAAAATAAAAATACCTCAAGTGAAAAAGGTTGATTTTAATCAAGTGTTGGGAAAATTTATACCCTCAATAAAACTTTTAGGATGGATTTTCTTTTCGCAAATTGTGGGCATTTACAGGGCCTGGATTTCTAATGTCTATTGCTTACTTAGATCCGGGAAATATCGAGAGTGATCTTCAGTCCGGTGCTATTGGACGGTATAGATTACTTTGGGTTTTATTTGCTGCCACTATTTTAGGATATTTATTACAAAGTCTTGCCTCTAAATTAGGTAAGTCACACAATTTAAAACCAGTCAAAAAATTGTTTTTCAAGGAGTCGTGACTGGGTTACACTTGGCCGAAATGTGTTATAGGCAGTACCGAAAATTCCCACGATTAGTTCTGTGGATTATGGTCGAAATAGCAGTAATTGGGTCAGATATGCAAGAAGTTATCGGAACTTCAATTGCTATTTATTTACTCTCAAATAAATTGTATGTTTTTTGTATCAATTCAAGAATTGGTTCTGTTATTTATTATTTTTAGGATACCTTTGTGGGCTGGTTGCCTTATAACTATAGCCGACACTTTTACCTTTCTCTTCTTGGATCGCTACGGTTTGAGAAAGTTGGAATTGTTTTTTGGAATTTTAATCACAATAATGGGTCTTACATTTGGGTACGAGTACGTAGTCTCTGTTCCCCCACAGGACGCTATAATGAAAGGGTTATTCTTCCCTTGGTGTGAAGGTTGCGACGCTAATGTCCTGCTTCAAGCCGTCGGAGTGATCGGTGCTGTTCTAATGCCTCACAATCTTTACCTCCACTCCGCTTTAGTAAAATCCCGCGAAGTGGACCGGAGCCGTCCGGAAAAAATCAAAGAAGCGCGGATGTACTACATGCTCGAAAACGCCATCGCCCTTGTTTGCAGTTTCATTATAAACATATTTGTCGTGACCGTTTTCGCTTACGGATTGTTCGAAAAAACCAACAATGAGATTGTAACTCATTCTCGTGGAACGATCTAATTTCTCACTGTGTGTTTTTAGTTGAACAGTTGTCCCAAAAATGAATCTCTTGTTTACGACCGAGCCGTTGAAGTGTTTCCGGTGAGTACAGGCCGATAAAAAATCAATTAGAATTCAATCCTCCTGCATAATGTGGAAAATTGATTGTTTTGGTTCGTTGACTCTTTTCACTAATAATCCGAAACGAATAAATTTGATTAAACTTTCACTTTGGGGATTTTTGCAGAGGGATGACGACTACGTGGAGGCAGACATTTATAAAGGGGGAGTTTATTTAGGATGTGCTTACGGCCCAGCTGCTATGTACATATGGGCTATTGGGATTTTGGCCGCAGGACAGAGCTCGACGATGACAGGAACATACTCAGGACAGTTTGCTATGGAAGGGTTTTTAGACCTGCAATGGGCTCGCTGGAAACGAGTTTTGTTCACGAGGAGTATCGCAATGATCCCCACTTTCTTTGTCGCTTTTTTCAGCTCTCTAAACGAACTCACTACAATGAACGACTTTCTTAATGCCGTCATGAGTCTCCAGTTGCCTTTCGCCATTATCCCTATGGTCGCTTTTACCAGCAATCCGAAAATTATGGGCGAATTCGTAAACGGCCTGTATGTCACTCTGTACAAATCAGCCAACCACTAACTTATTCTTTCAGGGGAATGAGGATTATGTTCACAATTCTCGGTGTTGTGATAATCGGAATAAATATTTTTTTCGTTACTGACACACTCATAGAACTCAACATTAACAGTTATTATTTTATTGCAATCGGGATAACTGCGGCTTTTTATTTTATTTTTGTCCTGTATCTTGCCCTGCATTGTTACATATCTTTTGGTGGCAAAAAAATCGAACAGAGGCATTGGGTTCAAAAATATGTGATGTATGCCGAAATGAATACTCCCAAACGAAAAGTGTGACCTTTGTAATAAAAATTTTTTTTGGTAAAAATAGTTTTATTTAGATTAGTAAATGCACATCACGTTATGATAAACAAGTCATTGTTTACCCAACCAACGGGACGATGAATAGAACTCCACCTAGGGATAAACATTTGCCTTATCTCGGCGTCTGTTTAAAATTCCACTCGCTTTTTTAGATAACATCCTGTGGGATATGTTTTGACGTGAAAGCTGATTTTGATTTTGTTTTATCATTATACTTTATTTAGCAAGTTTTTCTATTAACATTTATTGCATCCGACACTTCAAAAACTGCCCGAATTTTAAAATATTTACAAGTTTGTGATGGATTGGCACATTCGATATGAAATTCAACTTCTTGATAAATTATTAAAACAAAACCGGAATTTTTAAAAGGCCTATAATTATGTTACTTGGATAAATATTTATTGAAACCTTGACTGTAATAAAACTTCATAGACCTTACCTGAAAATGTATTTTATTACGTTACTTTATAACTCAATTTTCCGCTCGTATACGTATTTGATAAACGACAAGAGAAGTTAAAATTCGTCTCGATGTTTCTGCAGTCCCATAGGTCGCGTAATTCAAGAAGATACGCAGAGGTCTGCCGTAAAGCTGACGGTCATTCCTGCAATGCGTACAATCCAAATGTTACACGCATTGAAACGATTCTCAACAATGTATCGACAATTATAACAATTATTGTTCAATGAGATGTTAACTGTGTGTTTTGCAAGCAAATCACGACTAATTAATTTTAATTACATGTAACAGCAATTAGTTTAAATTTGGTGCAAACTTATAGACAAAGTTTTTCAGGAAAACTTGTTGTTTTCGACGTGTTGACATAAATTTTTATTGTTGTTCTAAAGCAATTAACTAAAGGCTTATAGTGTATTTCATCTCGTATCCCTTTTTAATTGAAGCAAGCCTTAACTTGAGTAACGATGAATTTATAACTTGGAACATTAAACGGACAAAGCTTTTTAAGTCAGAACTAACGACATACTGTAATAAACTATTATTTTGTTTCAAAAATAAATAAACAACTTTATTGTTACAATCTCATTTTTAAATTTAATTAGTTTAGTACAGCATTTAAGCTGCTTGATGTAGAAAAAAAACACACATTATTTCAACATTAAAATGTATATATTAATAATTTAAACCCAAGTTAACAATTTATTTGAAGCTGTTAGAAAGTTTTCCAACACTAAATATTATATGAAATTTTGTCTAATGAAAGAGTTGATCTCTAGTCAAATATTTGCTCTTTAGCCAAATTTGAATTTGGATCATTTTCAGTTGAAATAAGCGCAAACACTTGAAGAAAAAATTGGATAAAAATATACAATACAAACACTCAAAACGAGATTTTTTTGTGCATCTCGGTTTCCTCTCGAATCATCTCTTAAGTCGATCTCGTTGAATCCCTTTATTCTCAGATTCTCACAATTATCACGAAATCTAATTGCTTTTAATTTACGGTGCCAAATCGAATGTAATAATTTCCGAGGGATGAAAAATTTCGCATAAACGACTGTCTCGCTTTGTTTTATGAAAGCTGCTGACTGTAAATGTATTGAATTTAATTTCTTGGAGGAGAAACCAGGGACACTACAGAAAGCTTTCTGGCCTGATTGATGATAGCGCTGAGCAGGCAGACAGCAACTGGGATTAGAATTAGTATCATTAGTTTAGAAGTACAAAATCTGAGTTTTCTTTGTGCCTTGTTCGCAACTAGCCACTTGTTATGCAAAAAATGTGGCGCCAATTAAAAAGGCAAATCTTTTGCAGCCGGAGAAAAATACTATTAGTGGTTTACAAGCTAGTGGTTTTATGACGACTCTTGGTCTTTATTGAGTACTCACTTATTACGATTTACTGATCCCAAAGTGTATTCTAACCTTTAGAGGTTGTAATTATTGTTGAAACTCCGGTTATTCGAGAGATAACAGCTTTGCTAGAACCAATTAATTCGAGTCAAATATTTAGCTTTTTGACAACAGTTTTACTCTGATTTTATAAAGATTAAGGAGGAAATTGTGCAGTTAAGTATAATGCAGTGGTTTGCATGAAATAGCAAAAGGGTTTATGAAAATTACTGCGCAATGCGCTTAAAATAATCCTTAATCTGTCGCCACTATTTTACTCGTGTTTGCTGCTAAATAAGCGTCTTAAAAACTTATTGTTTTCAAATAAAAACTCATTTTAATAATACGCTCTAAATAGCAGTAAATCCTTGATTTTAAATTCTAATAACCGTTTAAACTGTTACTTCAGAGTTATAAAACCAAACAACTACTTTGAAGCGTTACTCAGCACTTGTATTTTTGTTGCTTTCTTTTATTTTTACATAACTAAACACCATCTACAACAAATCCCTTGTTTTTACGGAAATTTAATCCAATTTCCATGTGATACGGCGAAAAAAAAATGACGTGAAAATACTGAAAATTGAGCCAGCATGCGTATAAAACAAATTCATACGTCTATTGCCTACGGATGTAATATAACATTATGGGCTATAAATAAGGGACAACATGTATTAGACTACATGGGAATACACAAGAGACAAAAACCGAGTTCCGACAGTTCACTATGAGTTATAAAAAAATCCCTCGGGTGACAAGTATCTGTTTATTTCCAGAGTAGTGTTGATTAGATCTCGAATACGTAAGTTTTCTTGAAACACTATTGCAAAAGTTAATTGAATTTTCAATTTATCGATTGGCAAAAAGTTGAGGGGTGGAATGACTAACGCCTGTCCTTGAATAAAGTGAGATCAAGGCCACACCCTAGGGTGGATGAATCATTGCAATTTTCTCCCCTTGCCATTTGGGGATTATTGCAGATTATTGGTCGCTAAATGAATGAATGAATGAAAAAATCACTGCAGTATTTCTCCGGAAGCTTCAAGCTTCTACTGGAAGCTTCAAGCTTCTAGAACAAATAGATATAGAAACTGTTAACAGACTGAGCAGCAAGCATGTGCTATGAATGTATAAACATAATTCATGTTAAATCCAAAGACATGTATTGTTCAATGTGTCCACTAATTAATGTATATTACTGCATAGGAGGATTCCGGAGCCTCACTGCGTCAGCTTTAGTATCATTGTTTATTGCTGAAGATAAAAGCTCTCGTTTGTCAATTATTACCAACGCTCTCATGATTATAACCAGGATAACTTTAAAGCGTCTTTTGGAGCTCTAGACTCGTGAGAGATAGTGAATTAGAGGTTTTAAAGGATTGTATTATTATCAGAAGCAATAGATAATTGGACACGCGTTTTCGTGACTTTATTACCACTGACAGTCGACAAACTTTCTCGTAACATTACTTTTATCAAAGTGGGAAAACTTATTCAATACATTGTTCGAGTAGTAAGTAACTCAAATTAATACCCTTACGGATTTTACCAACACTTCTACTACCAGAAACATAAGTGATACAAAAGAAATATCACAAAACAATAATTATTAGAAGTCTAGCAAGGAAGTAACAGTTTGTCAGGCGGAAAACACATGAACAACACTCGTTTTCCTCCTAACTTGCTCTAAAAATTACTTGCTTCTCATACCTGTTATTAATCAGACATAACAAATGTTGTTATTGGACCCCAATTAGGGTGATAATAGGGGCAATTAGCATTACAGGCCAAAATACCGACACAGGCTGAAATTAAATTATTTTACGGCCAGATTTGATGAAGTGCAACTCATTTGCAAATTTAGAGTCCCTCGTGTCGCTTTCTAACATTTCAATTTCGATTCAGTTGGATAATTTTTCACGGACGTTTCCGGAATTTTTTAGCAAAATGTGTCTATAAATCAAAATTCGCTTAGATTAATGTTGGAATAGTAATGAAAGAGAGATAACACAACATCTGGTATTGCGACCACATTAATGTAGGCAACTGCATATACACAGTTTTGTGGCAGACAAACTAATAATTTTATCAAAATGAGTGTTATCTGCGTTATGAATGAAATTGACATTACACAGAGCAACATCGGGTAATGAAAGAGTTTTTTTTTAAGAGGCGAATTTGGATTGTAAAGAGAAAATTGTAACGGATCTAAAAAATTGTTTCATATATGAGCAAAACAAAAATGGTTTGTGTTATTAGCTAATTTAATTATTCTTCCATTCATTGGTTTCAGTCGGGATGAAATGCAAGTGATTTTTTTTTACAGTTTGTTGTAGTATTTACTAGACGAAAATAAATAATTTATTTCTCAGAAATGGTAAAATTTAATTAAGTCGCCCACAAGAAACCCATAATCGTGAGTTATTGTCAACATTGTGTATTCTGTGTTTGTTCCATGGGAGGCAAATGAATGAGTTATGAAACCTAATAAACCCAAATGAAACCTTTTCAGTCTATTTGCTTTCCACAGAACGAAAACATACGCAGCCGCTTGAGAGAGCAGCAATATTGACTAAAAAATTATTAGCGCCATTTTTGTTTGGGGAAATTTTCCTAACGGAGGTGTGAAACAAGATAAATATCAGTCGTGTATTATCTTCTCTACAGAGACGACGGCTGACATTAACACTCGCCATTGATTACATTGTTTCAAAGGCTATGAAAACATTGAACTGACATTCAGCTAATAAAGCCATATACGTGAATTGAAAGAAAGTATAAAACAGGATATCGACATATTGATTTATCAAAGCAAATGAAATTCGCATTCTATACATTTTACTCTGATATTTTCTTCTCGAAACATATAGATGATTTTCATTCGGAATCTGTCATCCAAATAACAATAATTTATTACCTACTCTACTAAAAACTTCGCAGTGCTCACGTATCACCCAAACGATTTGTACATACGTTATGTTGTACCTACTGCATATATTCCACGGACTAAATTGAAATTCTACAACTTTCGACGATATTAAATGTTTATTACATTTGTTTGACAGCTAGTGATAAACACTTTAATTCTAAAAACACTTGTTTTCGGAATTTTTTTTTCACACTTCAAAAATACTATAATTAAATAGAAAAGTTATTCTGGATCTTGAAAGTCCAAGCTGTAGATAGTAATATACGAATAGCCTTTTATTGACATTAATTTATAAGAATAGGCAAAAATAGTTCTAAATTGTAAAAACTCACCCACTTAATTATTCTTGTCGCACAGACTATACTACACACATGATATATAGGGTGGAATTGGATTCTATCAAGTCGTCACGGCCAACTCAGATGGATTGGTAGGTAATAAACGTCATTAGAAATAAATGTGATATGCAACAAACAATACAAGATTGATGCTATTATTAGGATTAGAGTAGGGAATAATAGGATTAAATTTCCAATATTTATCAAACTAAATGCTAATGAAGTGTATACAATATTATTTGATTATTGATTAAAATTTAATTTTTTACCAATAATATAATACAATTTTTCTGTGTTACGTTTAATCGCATACATATCCTAGCCAAATAAAATAAACATATTCTTTAACCAAGTAAATTATTTTAGTTGATTCAATATTAGGTACACAATTAGGTACTAATTTTATCACAATTTTGATAGACCTATTGAAAAAAAATAGGCCCGATTTACAGAGCCTAAATTTGATTGCAATTACATAGATGATCTGTAAATCGACTTCTATAGTTTACAAAATTTGGTTCAATTATTATTGATTACGACATTTTTTAACTTACTTTATAAATTACAAAATGATTTATAAATTAAATCATATGCACGAACTCATGACGATTTTCTATTTACCTAATGCAAATATATCGCAAATACTAAATCAATAAAATTTAACATTCAATTATTGCCAACTTTGTCAAAAATATTGAATTATAATATTTAACGTTGTGACCTGATTAGTTGCTAAATTATTTACATAGTTTTCACAAATTAGCAGCTTTATGTTGGTTTATGTATCACAAATTGAAAAACTGAAAGAAATTTTACATTTTTTACCTAATAATTAAAAGAGTAATCAAAATATGATAAGAATACCTACGAACGGTAGGTAATATGCAGACAAGGGCGACTCGTGTCGTGTTTAGTAATAAAAAAAAATAATAACTTAATAAATTAATAAAACTTTTAAATCAAAATCTAGTGTAAAATGCTCATTTTCTGAATGTAGAAAAAATAAAAAAGGATCTTCTCTAACGAAAATTTTATTCCTACTGAAATCAGGTTGTAGAGACTAGTATGATATCTTTGAAAAAAAATTGTATTAAAAAAAAAACAATAGTTATTTATTGTAAGAGTGTGTTAAGATAGCGTTTTATCCACGCAAGAATGTTTAACCGCGAGAACGTCAGTTCGACTAACACACGACTGCAATATAACGTTTTATCCACAATCACAGGCCCAAATTATTCTAAACTTAAGTAAAAAATAAACTGACATTTAAACGTCACGCCAAATGTACATTCTGTTAAACGTAAGCTGTTACGCTGTTACGCGGTGCGCTGGTTACTAACAGTGGAATAAAGTTACTAGTGGATAAAGTGGTACTTTATACGCATCTAAAGTGTGTAATAAAGTCCCTTTGTAGAGTGATTGTGGATAAATTAAATTTTGTTTTATTTTTGATAAGAGAAATGCCATTGACAAAAAAAAACTTTATTTTTACTATTATTGTTATAACTTATAAGTATATTCGTACAGGGTTAAATTGAAGTATGTTATAACCTATGACATTATGTATACATATATCATCTTAGGAAAATGAGAAATTCATACTACTTTAAAACAAAATAACTGCTAATTTTTTTAAACAAATATTTTTTTGCATAGTGGTTATGAAAGTTGAATTATCATCACGATTAATCGTAGATATAGATTGCTATAGTTATTTCTATAGTTTCTATAGAGTTCGTTACAAAGAGCTCGCGATTCATTACGATTTGATTTATCAAATTGATATCTTTTTGGTCTTTGGGGTTCTTGGGGTTATCACTATGCAAAAAATGTTGTGTACAACTCGTTTTGAAAGTCCTTTTTTTCACTCATTTGTTTAATTAACGCGGACAGAGAGGGTAATCAACTGCAAATTCGTGAAAAAATGTGTGACTTCCAAAACTAGTTGTACAAATAACTATTCCATGTTCCTGGTATCTTATCTTATTAGGCATTTTTCTCTGGGACGCGAACTCTGAAACACTCTGTATACGAGTATCTATAGTGTTTGTAGTTGTAGAGTAACAACCAGCCCGGCCTCAAGAGGTGTACCGTCTGTCCTTTTCGGTGTCATTAACCAGGGCAATGGTGCACTGTCGGCATTTCACCATCGAATCCTATCCCCTCGACCCTCTCACACCCATGGTATCCTCTTCCATTATTTGTCATCCACCAGGTAAAAGGTGTACATTCCTAGACGTGTCTTCGTTCGTTCAGAATCGTGTATTTTCGTCCGGCAGCCGTCTGCTGGTCGCTGCATATTATTGGCCGACAGTCAGTTTCGTGAGCAACGTTCATCTGAATGTTGTACGAAGTGTGTTCGCGAACTCGTGAGGTGCGTGCAGAAAACTCCGGTTGTTTGTGTTTGTGTTCAGTAAAATTAAGGATATTTCTTAATTGTCGGATTATGTCCAACTGTTAGAAGTAAGCCGTAATAATTTTATTTTATCACCAGGTGGTTTACCTTTTCCATGGGTGTGTAGCCTACGCGTGCTGACGGCATAGGTCCCCATGGAAAGTAGCTAGCTTCGTTAAAATAACTTTAATTAATGGATGGAAGTTTCGGATGGATGGATAGCGATGTTCGAGCTCAGTTTTGGGTTATTACGACGAGTTTTGTAAACAAACATACAAGATTTTTGACCCCAAGTGGGTTGCAATGCAAGTTCTTCTCGCTTTGTCTCGAGTCTCCTTCTTCTTGGGAAGTGGTCAATGGGACGAGAAGACCATTGCGAGAGAAGGTTGAACAACGCGAAAAAACAATGTAGCAAAACTTTATTCACTTAAAGTATGATCATCTTATGAAAATACTTTTAAAAAGAAACCAGGGAACTTAATACAATCACGTTTAATTATAAAAAAATAATTAAAATGTAAATTCGAAAATACTCTGAAGTGCATGCAACAAAAAAACATTGAAAAAAGTTAAATAAACATACGAAAAAAATACGAAATAAGTAGATGTAGGATAGTTTTGTTGTCAATGAAAACTCAAAATTTCTGTTAAATTCTTGTGGTGTTATCAAAAGCAATGCAGAAATGGTTTACTTACATACATATTATATTACATACAAATATGTACATTTATTTAAAAAAATTGAAGTAAAGAGATAAAAAAACGTCTTTTTAATTTCAGTTCCTTTGTTCATATTTGAAAAATTTGGTCAGATATTTTGAAAAAGAGGAGGTTGTGATTTCAGAAATTACATGCTTTTTGAGTTAAAAAAATGTTAATGTTTTCTATATGGAAAGTTATATTACAGGTATCGTATTTGATGGAACTTTATAAAAAGTTGAAAAACTTTATGAAATACATATTTTGAAAATGTATTTTCGAGGATATTTTTGATGTGGTAACCTAAAAAACATTGCGGATGTACAGGGTGCTGCATTTTGGATGTCCGAATAGGGAATCTTCGAAACTACGAGGTTTAGCCAAAAACGAGTGATACATTTTGGGGCTCATTTTTTGAGAAAATAATATTGGTAAAAACCGCATCCTGCTGTCGTTTTTTGTTACAGCCAAAAGTTGACATTTTAGCGAAATCTAAAAAATTCATATCTTCGTTATTATAGAAGACAGATTTGAAATAAAGAAATTATGCAGGCACTTTTTTACGTAGATTTTAATAATGTAGTTAACAATTTTTTTCAGTTGTTTGTTTATCCGTAATAAGATAAGCTTGTATTTTTTTAATGGGAATCATAGATGGCTATGTCATTTTTAAAAAGCTTGTTTTTTTTTCTAATCTTATAAATATATATTTGTAACAGATTATTATGATACATTTTTAGCAAAAAAATTATCTTTGATTTTTGTTCGCAGTTGGCCATGAAAAAATGTTGCATCTTCAACTAAAAGGATTTAAACTATATTATTGAACCAGTCACTAATGAAAGAGTTTTCTAAGTACTAATTAATGAAAAATAAATGCAAAATAAATCGTAAATCAACTTATTATCGACTAATAACATTTCTTTGTTTTTAAACAAGCTAACATTACCAATGTAACTTCTAGTGATACATAGAGTGTTGTAAAAAATCGCTTTAATTCTTCAATAAAATATATTTTATATGACACAAAAATGACGATATGGCTATTCAAATACCCAAATTCCGTCTATGTGGAACGTTATCCCACCTCCATTAGATCACCAAAAAAATGTTTTTTCTAATTGTGTTGACTGTTGACATTTGTTTTTCCTACTTTTGGATTTTTTAAAAATATGTATAATAATTTTGCGCTCGCATATTTGTTCAATACTTCTAACGTATCGTATTTTTTATATTTTTATAATCTTATCTATTGTTTCAACTATTTTACAGTTCACAAAACTCTTGATTATTATTTACACATTTGGCGTGAAATAGTTTTTCCATGGCCAACTATTATTAACCAAAATATGTATTTCATTTTTTAAGTATAATTATAAAAAATATTCTGTTACAAATATCTATTTTTAGATAAGAAAAAAATAAGCTTCTCAAAATTGCCATAGCCGCCTATGATTTCCATTAAAAAAAAATACAAGTTTATCTTATCACGGCTAAACCAATAACTGAAAAAAACTGTTAACTACATTATTAAATTCCTCATAAAAAAGTGCCTCGATAATGTCTTTATTTCAAATCCGTATCTTCCATAATAACGAAGTATGAATTTTTTTAGATTTCGCCAAAATGTCAACTTTTGTCTGTAAGTCGAAAACAAAAGACGATAGCGGGATGCGGTTTTAACCAATATTATTTTCTCAAAAAATGAGCCCCAGAATATATCACTCGTTTTTGGCTAAACATCTTAGTTTCGGAGATTCCCTATACGGACATCCAAAATGCAGCACCCTGTACAGATCAATATGTAGGAATCTGTTCGTTGTTTTTGTAGAAACATTTATATATATGATATCAACAAATTTATAATGGCGAGTTGTTTTATATGCAATTTTGTCACTTTTACCTACTATCTTTTACTAATTTCTTATCTGATAAGTACATAATCTCCTAAAAATAAATATATCATTGTTGAAATATTTTCTCATAAAAAAAGTGAAAGAATAAGTACTGATTATTATGAATGAATTTTAATTTTTGCTTAGAAAGAAATACTAAATACATACTTATTTAGTCTTAATTTCCAGTATATGTATATGTAAATCATTTTATTTGTTTGGATTCTGTTTTAGTTTTATGGGTGACAGAAATAAAATTGTGATAAGTAAATACACGAGTTTAAACATTGTATAAAAGATTAGTACTCTAAATTTAAGTATTTTTTATTTCGTAACAATTGATAAAAGCGAATTATTGCTATCTAATACCTACATCCGCATTTCGTAAAATGTATGTACCTATAACAAGAGTTTTTTGTTGTCAAATTTATGGAAAATGGTTAACGCATTTGTAAATTATTGAAGCCTCTTGGTGGATTAAAAAAGCGTAAAAGCTTTTTGATTTAAATGATTACAAGACATCAAACGAAAAAACGATATAATTGTAATCTGCAAAAACATCAAAGCGGGCGAATTTTCAGACAAGCTAGGATTTAAAATATGTATTTTTATGTGTTATGTGTAATAGACCTGAAATAACCAAAAAGAATTAGATTAATAGTATATTATGTTATTAGGAGTAAAAGTGTTGATTGATTTAACCTAGTGAATAACTAGTGTAGTTTATAGTGTGCAAAATGTCGAATGCTGATAGCCTAGGTATTTACACTGTACCTACCTCAACAGAAAATGCTGAAGCAGCGAAAGAGACAACATTGGTAAATGTCAGGTAAAAGTGAAAAACATTTAGGCGAAAATACAGTGTTTTTACCCTATATCTGAAAGGTAAAACTTTTACTTGTGTCATTTAGCCTTAAAAGCATCATTTTTCTGACGTATGCCGATAAAAGTAACTCATTTGTGATTTCAGTCACACTGAATGTTATGTTATGCAAGTATTATATCACAAAATGTAGATGCAATTATGACATTGGCAACTTTATAATTCAACAAAATGCTTATTTTGCAGTGTTGAAATAATTCTAATTAAACCTAGATTTGAATTATAATTATGTGCTCTTTATTTGTGTCCTGTATTATATGGGGACAGTACAATACGTCATTTACAAGCTTACGACCATGTTATTTCCTAGCACGACTATAAACTTAATTGTATTTCGTGAACTTTCGACTCATTACAAAAATTTTACCAAATTTTAATGACTTGCTGATTGTCTGGCCGCAAAGCCGGCTTTGGTAAACATTTATTCTTATTTTGATTTTTAATGTCATGTAAGGTATAACAGGATGCTAAATTTATATTATCTGGCACCTTGTTCTTATTTTTTCATGAATTATGAGTAAAATACGAGAGGGCCGCATGCATGATGTTGCCATAAAAATATCGTAAAAAAAGTCTTAGGAGATCTGTTGTTTTTGAGTCAAAATTGCCAAATTGATTAGTTTTGGTAGCAAATTCTGGTTATCGACTTTACATATTATTATTTTTTTATTCATGAAGGTAATTAATCTAATGAAATTAAATTTTCTCATTTTTCACGTTACAAGGTTCAATTATATTTTTGTTTGCACTTTATATTTATTCGATAGCTTTATACCACCAGGCCAGAGTGTAATAAGATAAGAATTTACTCAAACAAATAAAATTTGCCTTTGAAATTTTTGCTGTCCAAGTGTATATTTAGCCCGAAAATTATAAATAATTATAAGCTTTTTATGCAAATTTCCTTCATTTATATACTAATCTCCTCATCCTCATAAACCAGTGTTTATGCATACAAAATATTGAATTTAACCTAACAAAATGCATATAAACGAAGTTTACGTTGAAAATGAGGTTGCTTGAGGATACGATTTTCAAACACAAGTCAAGACCGGTTTGAATATGTGACCGGTCTCAACTTGTTACTCCCAGGTTACCGCGACTGGTTTTATCGCACTATTGAAACAAATGATCCATAAGTGAAAAATCTATTTCAATCTTGTGGTAATATTGTTGAATAACGTGGTTGACTGTAAATTGAGTTTTAAGTGACTTCAGGGAGGTAGGGAATACATTTCCGCTTGGGAATTTTCTGGCTTAGTAGACAAAAAAAATTGCTCTACCGGAGCAAATACTTTTAATTTTATCTGTTGACCAAAGTGTTACTCAACACATGAATCAGGAAAGGCGCCATTATCGCGATGCGCTTCCTTATCACTATCATATTTATTTTTTTCTTTAAAATAACATCTTGCCGGTTTGGCTTACATTTTAAGTGGAATGTAATATTAGCTTGAATCGTAAATGTGATACAGGATTAGCTGTTAGCAAAAACCGATTCAAAATTTGAGGTGTATATACAACATTAGCTGAAGTAATGAATTGGTTTGGATACATATAAAAAAGCCCTTTTTGATATGCAGTTTTAAAAAAAGATGTTTTTTTATTTTTCAATTTTCTTTCCAAAGTTGAAACATTTCTTGTTTTATTAAACTGAAAGCAATATCTTTTCCGGGAGGAATTCAGACAAGAGTATTATTATGTCAAACAAGTTCTTTTACGTGTCTTTAATAATCTTGACATTCGATTAATTAAACCATCATCTCTATCAGACAAAGATGATGCGGGTATTTGTGTCTGACCACTGAGCCGATATATCAATGGCGAGATTATTTTTGTAATGAATGAACTTCGAAGTGTTTAAGTTTGAAATTCAAATTTGAACATTTCGCAAATGCAAATGTTCACCTGAATATAATATGGGGCATTTCAGGTACGAATCCTTCTATAATGGAGACACGCCGGAAGCTAAATTCCTCCATGTATTATTTCAGTGCAAAAGACGAACGGTGGTGCCATTGTCCAGTTCTATTTATTGCAATTGCATATTCAGTTATGGAGCATTGTATTAACCTGCCTCACTCTTTGTAGAAAATTTCAATGCGGAGCTTGTCTCGTCGATAGCGGCGTTCAATATTGTCTTTTCAGCTGTGACAATAAAACATTATTTAGGCTGTAGCCTTGATGATCGCACACGATTTTTTCATGACACATCGCTTTAAATAGAACCAAATCGAATGACCTAAACCAGGTTTATCAAAGTTTGTTCACAACCGGAATATATTTTAATTGTTGTTTGTTTACGAACTGCAAACGCCAAGAATGAACAATGTGTGCCATTCAGTGATTTTATCGTTTGACATAATTTTAAACAATGAAATTTACGTCGCGCAATCGAATCATTTTATAGAAAGCCTAATTTTATAAATGGAACCGGTTTTGCTTGGACTAGGTCGAAACCTGGACAAGTCCAAGACCGGTTCGGTGATTTAATTATGGAAATGGAAAACCTGGAAGTAGTTCCAATAATTTATTTCCTATTCGAATAAATAATTATTTGATTACTGCGCCTGTCAGTCGCACTCGCACTAATAAATTTAATTTAATTTTTATAAAGAGTTTTACGAGTTTTTAATTAATTTAAATAAATAGCTTTCATTAAAATTTGAACATTTCTAGATATAAAACATTAATATGAAACAAAGAGATTCATCGCGATAAAAATCGTAATTGTAGCAGTATTTGAAACGTTTTTTTTTTCTTTCTTTATCATAACTTATTCGGTTAGCAGGGAAGATATAAAACGTTCTCTGTGGTATTGTGAGGGAGGATTCGGGAGTCTTGCCGAGTTATTTTGTATTCATTATTGCATTAAGGATTGTTACCTGAGGCACTAATGAAAATTTCTAACTAGTTGTTTTGAATAACTAACTAACAGAATTGAATTGTGGGAAGGAAACACAAAAGGCTGTTAAGTTTTTACCTGTAAATACACTTTGTGAATAAATCTTTTTATTAAAGTTGTGTAAGTGTTCGAGTATCGATCAAAAGAAAAACAGATTGTGTGTATATTTAGCGCCCAAAGAGCTTCCGTGAAAATATCAGTCCAGTTTCATCGTGCGTGCAAAGAATTTTCCAATCCACTTGTAACTAATACTGTGTCAGAGCTTGACAAATTTATTATTTCGTCTTTTTGCTTCGAGATTGAATTACACGTAAAAATAGTCTGTCTGATGGACACCCAGTTTTCTCTGGAGCGTGAAATTTTGTCAAAATTTTTACCGTGGTATTGATTTTGCTTCTAATGCTTTTTTGGTATTTAGCTGATCCCTCTGAAGTATTTTCTTTGAATTCTTGTGAAGTGTCATAGCTTTGAGCCGTTCGTGGAAAGAAAACATCGTTATGCTAACACCGTTCAGACGAAATGTTATCCTCACATTATTTACTGGCCGAGCGTTAGATTAGGAGCGGAAATTTATGGATCACGAACTTCAGAATCTGTATTAAAGACGTTGGGCTAAATTATTACAGCCGGAGCCAGTTGCATGTTGTTCGTTGTATCGGAAATATAAATAACTAAACAAGCTGCAAAGCTATACAACTTTTATCATCCATAATTCCTACGGGTCAACGACACGCTGCAACTTATTGACATCACCTGCATTGGCGGCCACTTAAACACTACCTATGCAAACAGAAACAGTACACAATTAGAAGGGGCACCTAGAATTGATCGCGAGAACACCATATGCACAATCCTCGCCAATTACAATCAAGGGTTAGAACAGATTTTCTTAAGGAAATTTGATGGAGGAGTATTAATTACTACCAAATCCCTGGATTTCCTTCTATCGATTTAATGAAATACGTCCCGAGGAGTTGGATTTTTTCACTTCATACAAGTGGAAGAACAAAAAGAGACTATACAAAGAAACAACAGATCTTAGTTTCAAGTAGTTTAGAGGTGTTACTAAAGCGAAAGAACTCAACAATCACAAACTATAAAAAAAGATTTTTTCGCTAAACTCGTATTGAATTTTTTCGTGTACTTACAAGAAAAACGGAAATTAAGTCTCGTATATTGCAAGACAAACTTTACCTGAAGGAAATTACTAAATTAAATAGGTGGGAACGGGGAAAATTGCAGGTAGGTGTTTATGAGATTAAAAACTGGAGCAAGTAAATATTTTCACAGTTTGCTGTTTGCAAAGCGGAAAATAAAAAAATCGGTTGAGAATGCTTAAATCAATAGAAATATTCAATTTTCAACTGAACAAATGCCCGGAAGATTTAAATGTTTTAATAAAAATGGATATTTATAACTAGAGACAAAAGACCTTCTAATTGTAAAAAAGAATAAATTTCATAATTAGAAGGTAGTCTCGCATTTTTTTCTTTTAATTTAGTGTAATCTGACCCGACTTATTGTCAGACTGAGGGAAATCTACCTTGAAGTAAATTTTTGTAACTGTGTTACCAAGTTTTGTGAAAGCTCTCGACTAGTTTGAAGTAGGAAACAATTTTTTTCATTTTTGATTTATTGGAACAAATTATTGCTTTATTTAAGCAAATCCTCAAACGAACTTTTACAATAATATTGCAGAGGCTGTAATGTATATGTGGGATGTTTTTTATGCATGCACGATCACAGAGACTTGGATGTGTAGGTTCATTTTAAAATGTTTTTACCAGATTGCAACTACACGTAGTATTTATTTAGAGGTGTCTGAGACGGAAAACTCGGCACAGTAAAGGACACTCGTCAGTGGCAGTCGAAAGTTTTTAATGTTTCTTGTTGCGGTATATTCTTTTTACGACCCATTTGATAGCGAGACGTCTTTCGTTCCGGGTCGCTATTTAGGGCTTTTGTTAGTCACAATTATTGTTAAGGAAAAACATGACCCTAATTATAATGAATTTTATAAAAATCCTCACATGATGCTTTTAAAATAATGAATTCAAGCCGAGTCACAATACTCATAAATAATGAAATAAGTCTGACTTGATCCGAACAATTGTTCGTAGATAAAACACGCTGAAGGAAATAAGTCTGCCGCACAATGTGTTTCAATCAGAGGGAATATCGTGAAATATTTGCAGCAAGTCGAGTGCCTCACTTCGATTCGAATTTCACCTCAATCAGCTAAATTAAAACCAAGACACATATTTAAGCCAGTGTTTTAGATTGAATTTTGTTCGAAGAGATCCGAGTTTTTCGCCGTTCCGCAGAGATTTTCGAAAGCTCCTTAGGTACAGACTTATCTTATGAAATATGAGACACGTGTACGATCTGGCTTTAACGTGTCTGTTCTTTCAGCGGACATGCGCCTTAATTGAAAGATACGTTTTTCATCGCAACAGAAATAAACGGCCATAAAAGAGCACTTATTCCGCTATAATGTACCACCATAAATAAAACTTGCTACGACTTGACCTAAACACAAACTTTTAATGGGACGAAAGCGGGCTTTTTCTCACTAGAAAGAGTGCAGAAAAGGCGACTTTTTCACCCTACAGTGATGAAAGTTTTCGATTGGAAGGTTGGTTAAATTTATGGGACAGTGTAGGTTGATGTAGCTGTAATGGCCGTAATAAACCTCTTTAATCAGGTGGAGTAACAGCAGGGTCCACCTCTATCCGCTGATTTTACAAAAAAATTAAATACCGCTTATGGGGAAATAAAGAACAAAGTTCACCTAACTGTACTTTTCATTGTTAGTAATTTACTTCATTAAATCGTTATCGGAAAGTTTAATAAAATTATCGATTCATTACAATCCAAGGCTGCACTTACTTCACTTCTTCAATGAATTTTGTGTCATTTAGAACCTAATTTAGAGCTTGCTGCAAGTCCGCCCACGTTTTAACGGAAATCTCAACAATTCCCAGCCCACCAACATATGTTCAGCTCCGGGATGCATGAAGAACGTCTAATGTTACAAGAAAGATTTCCTAGAGATTAACCAACCAAAGAAAACGAATTTTTTCCCTTTTGATAATTTGATAACATAATTACTTGACACGATAATTACCCACTTTTGATTTACAAGGTCCAAATGCCACCCAACCTCAAGCAAATCAGATTTTTTCCGGGTAAAAAAACAGATTTATGTCATACAGATGGTAAAGCGACATCAGATTCTGTGGGAAAAATGACTATCCATTGCTCGATCCATTGTTTGATCTAGAATAAGAAGTCTAATTCTGCTTTTAATATTATTAAATGAATGAGTAATTATGTACGTTTGATGTGTGCTTAGTGACAAAATTTTGCATAAATTCCAAACCATGTTTCGGCTAATTAATAAAATAATTATAAATGCTTGAAACACGACCAGAAAAAGCCTTTATTTCGCATTGAAAGCCTCGTGATTTAAATAATATAAACATTTGCGTGGCCGTTTTTCACCCTTCTTCTCGAAGACAAGTAAAGATCTTTCTAACACCCTTGGAATTTCTCTTTGCAATAAATTTGCATCTCTCATCGTAAACCTTGTCGATAATATCGGGTGTAACGTGCGAACGGTAGGTCGAATTTTTCTTCAACAAATCAGAAGTTACGTTTTTGGAAGATTCGTGTTGAGGCATTAGCGTGAAAAAGACTTCATGGAATTATACGAAAGCGGCACGCAATAATGTAGAGGTGGTATTTATGGGGCCTAAACAGCAGGTGCGATGTAATTTCCGTCTAATTCCTAACAAAGAAAATCGAAATGAAAATTAGTTCACAATCGAAAATTTTTAAGGAAATGGAACTCGATTTTGGGGGAAAAAACTAATTTTCTTAGTTTGTTGGTAGGTTTGTGTTTACTGAATTCGGGCGAGATTTTCATTACGACGAATGTCAATAAAATTGTGAATTTCTCGGAAGGAGATATTATTTGATCTATCGGTTTTAGCTTGGAAGAGAACAAAGTTACATTGTTATGTATGGGACTTGTTCGATAGTGACACTTTAAAGACAACCTTTATCGGGTTCACAATTTAATACAAAACGAAAGTTAAATAAATTGCACTGTATTGTACTTTATTAAGGACAAATATTTGAGGGAGGTGAAACTTTTTATTTTAATTAAAAGTGAGAGTGTAATTTTTCTCGGTTAATCATAAAACTGTGTCAACACTGCTAATCATGCTAATTTCGTCGGAACTAATGGTGTGTAGTTTATATAACTTTCGGTAGAACTTGTTAAAAAATAAAGAGATCATAATTATTCACGTTTTCCTCATTTCTCTAATGAAGCGGTAATTATATTCAAATAATAAGATTTGTGTTTGACCACAGCTTTTTATTACTTTTAGTACTTTGAGTTATATATTTTCATAAGTCGCAAACTAGTGGCACCACATTTGGCACTTACCCCAACTCTACAAATGTTGACAAATTGTTGTAATACACTTGGTGGAGCTTTTTATGTTACAATTTCTACAATGAATGAATTTTTTTGTTTAGTGTAACGTGTTTATTTTTTCTTGTAGATTGGTGTTGTGTATGTAAAATAGGCTCAACTTGGTCTTAAGCACGTTTTTATTCATTTGCAGCTTGAAATAAAAAGTTACGATTATTCTTGTTGTGCAGAAAATAAAACGTTATTATTGCAAACGGCGTCTTATTTCTTCCCCGATATAAAATTAAAACAATCTCACGTCGCTTCACAAATAACGTCATTGTAGTTATTGTGTGGCATCAGGTGTTCGATTTTAATCGTGATATTTCACGGTCCATAAAATTGCAAAAATGGAAAGATATATCTTTTTGTCTCGCTGTTCCCTAAACCTAATCGGCGAATTTCTGCCGGAAAATGCTAACAAACCCGTATCGATTCGTGAATAAATGTATTATGAAAAACAACCTTGAAATATTATTTAATCCCGATTTCGGTGGAGTTTGAGTCGAGTCAATTAAATTTGGGGCCGTTGGGGCGTCGCGTTTAAACACCTGAAATATTTATACAAAGCGCAAAATTTTGAAGATGTGGCAAACGTATCTGGAAAGCAGTTTGTGTTCGACTGAAAGAGAAATTGGGGTAAAATTGAATACCAGTAATTTGGCGATGAACAAATTCAATTCCACATGTTCTTTCGTAGCGGCTTATTTTTCCTTTTCTCGTTTCGAGACTCGCTTGATATTTTTATTTATTAGGCATGTATCAGGGCTGGAAAAAAATCCTCTCTTGCAACGATATCACTAAACTGTGAAAGAACATTTATTTTTACGTTTTGCAATTCAACAGTTTATCTAGTGACATTTCCTTGGAAGTTAATTTTGTAAATGGCATATCTCTGTTCGTGTTACAGCGAAATCCAGTTGTTCTACATGGTTTATTATTATTCTCGGGGAGTAATCTCGAAGAAAGCTCTTTTTACACTTGCAACCCAATGCAACCAATACAACACAATTTTCATAATTTCGGCTCTGGTTAAATGTGAATTTAACGAACGCAAGCAAAACTGGAATTGTATCCTTATAATTGGATTTTTTACGCTGAAATAAAAGTCTTTGCTAAACTTGTACACATCAAAGCATAATTAAATCAGAGTGGGGCTGTGCATTTCATACGCATACAAATGGATCACTTTTAAAGTTTTTTATAGCCGCTTCCAGGACTATAATTTAATAGATCCACCTCAAATAATTATCTGCCTCGTGAAAATACACCGGGGTTTAATTTGCCTTTTGTGCATTTTTTCGAGTTATCTCTTGTCATCTCACGTTAATTTTCCCCCTTGTTTACATGTCTTATTTGGTTGCTTGTCCGGTCGAGTTAAGCTAAGAGATTTAATGGTAGATTTTGCTGCTTCCTTCGATTATTGCTGCCAACACATGCTGTCAGTTTGTTTATTCGTGTCTACTTCCCGTTTTGTCTAGAAGGGGTGTGAAATTTAAAACTACCCTCACAGTTTCTGCACTTGCAGTGGTTGAATTTTTTTGCCCCATTGCATCTTTGTAATTAAACAAACTGTTTACATTATTGATTAATACATCCGGTTTGCTGGCTCTGTTATTTTAAACTGTGAATTGTTCCCGAAATACGACTTCCGAAAACAGACGTGAAATGTTTCCGGTGTCGAACATAATAATTAATTAGTCGACTCTAGCATGTGCTACTAATAGATTCGTATTTACGTTACTTAACTCCACAATTGACTCTTCACGAACTTCCGTAACCTAATTAGAATTTTTTATACAATGCTTTATGAATTCGGAAACAATAAGGACAAGGTAAAAAGCATCTAAAAGGATTTCGAAAACAAAGGATCTAGTTAAAAGCTATTGTATGGCAAAGGGAAGAAAGCTTTCTTTTCGACCGCTTTGTTTTCGAGCTGTTATGTGATTATGTATGTAGTGTCATGTCATTCACAGCTTTTATGAACAATTTTTTTATACATGAATTATTATTCTAGTGCCGTTTATGCGGTTAATAAATTCATTTAAATTAATTACCCACGAATATATTTTTTTATTTCACTTTAAAACAGCAAGTTTTAAAACACATTTATCGATCCATTTTCTCATACGCTCACTGAGTCTGAACGATAATTGAAGCAGACATGTTACTAATGAAGTGGAATTTTATCAGTGTTAGCTTTAAGTCACCAAGAATATTCATTTAACTGAGCTTCCATAGTACTACTTGTAACAAAAAACTTGAGCGAATTCAGAAAATACACTTTGTTTTTATACAAAGCTAGAGTTAATCCAGCTCTCATGTTTTGAATAACAAGTTATGTTCAACTTATGTCAAAATTCACAAGCATATTTTCATATACATGCAAATTTAGACTTTAAGCACATCCAAGCTTTTGCAAACATTTTAACAAACAATGTTCTATATAACTTTAAAAATTTGTGCACTATGGCTTTTAATACAGGATTAAAAGTTGTTAAGATACAAAATTTTACCTACTTGATGTTTTAATATTTTACGATAAAAAAGCTCTTATACCTTTATGCTTTGTTCTTATGCTTATGCTCTCTTATTTGCTCTTATGCGCTCATGCTCTCTTATTATGCTTACAACGTACATGTTTTAAAGTTCGCGCTCTTATGCGCCCGCCATCTTTTATTGTTTATTTGAATTAGTATTTGAAATTAAATTAGGGAAAAATTGACGACTTTATAGCGGTGTTCGAACCCCGGACCTACCTGCATTTTTAGACTGCTTGAAGTGTAATTTTAAAGTTTTTCTTTTTTGGATTTTTGACAAAATTTTGGTCGATTTATGGTACCCGGAGCGGTCTATTGCCAATAACGCCGAAATTATTAGCGTTTAGTACCGTTCGAAACCACTTCTAATTTCCTATCTTATGAAAAAAACATTATTGCCCTACGACATATAGTTATTCAGCAAATCGCTGGTAAAGATAAAAATGGCAAAAATATTAATTCGACAATAACTTCTAAACTATCAAGAATTTTGCGGTTTTTTCGACACTAATCGCTCTCCGGAACATTTTACATAGGTAAAGTACAGAACATAAACCGTTTTCAATATACTTTGGCCGGAATTAACAAAATAAAAACGAGTGAAATTTTTTGAATGGCCTTTTGTGAACATGTATCAGATTCTACTTAATTTTCTATTTCTTTGAAACGTCACCCTTCATCGCGATTTATTCATATTTTAGCAAACTTCACTCTGTTTATTTTAACTCTACGAGCAGGTACGTTTAAATTGACGTATTTATACAAAATGCGGGAGTTTGTACGACTTATTTAAATATACAAGACTTGAATTAACATCGAATGAAAAGAACAAGATATTTAAGTTAAAAATTATATAGTTCAAACACATAAAAATTGTACCACTTCCTTCTGTCAACAATCGCTTTCTATCACCTACTGGTTGTTTACCTACGCAACTGCATGACCACTGTGTGAAAAATTAATATGTCTTAATGAATTCTGGTTTTGACATTTTTCTAACAACATTTTTTTCGTTTTTCAGACAACAGATGAAGAAGTTTACCTTCAACCTAGACGATATGCCAACCTTGACGCACCGAAGTAAGTTAAAGGTAATAAAAGCCACATTACGGAAATTTTTTGAATTAATCGTAGAGTTTGCTAAACTTTTTGTTATTAGTTATAAAGCCCTCACAAAAGCAGCTCGAAACGTTCTGTAGTACAATGTTTTTGTCAAATACATTGCGTAGGCAAGGGAGAAATGAAATAAGTTAATTATAAGTTGCGAAGCACATTTTGTTTGTAAATATCACCGAATTACAACTTCTACGTGTAGGGTATCAGTGTCAAGTTACTCCCTGTACTCCTTGTTAAGTTTGGTAATATTTCTTGTTTTCTGTTTCTCAAAGATGAAGCCCCTACACGAGTTGGAGGAGTGTTTGAGAGTTCGGTGCGAAAATTAAATGGGAGGACTGGATTATAAACTGGAGGGTTATTGTCACAACCTTGTTCACAAAATAAACGTCATAATTTAACGTTGTTTTGTAAATTTTGAAAAAAAAACAATTATTTTGAGTGTTAATAAGGATAAAATTTAATTTAATTTTGTATCAATACTACCGGAGGATAACGGCCAATTAAAATGAATTGTTACGAAAAACCGCTTTGTTTTAATTCATAAATCATTCCGTATTGTTTATTTGGCGAATTACGAAGGCGTTAAAACAACGCAATCGTCGATTAACTAACTAAAATAATTTAAAATATGGAAGTTCTATCGTCCGGCTAATTAGACGTCGCATAAATACCCATTAGGCGCCGCTTTTAATTCTGATTAAGTTTGCGTTTTATGGAACGCATGCGCTTACGTTATGTTATTTTACGAGCGGTTACCTAACCTGTGTGGACCACAGTCTGTGATTACAACTATTACGGCTACATTACATGGCTAGATTACATTTGGGATGTGTTTAAGCTCTGGTGACATGAGCGACATTCAAATTAGCTCTGATTAGGCTAATACCAGTTGCACTTTGGTGCACACAATTAACTTCATACATTTTTTTCATGAGTAAACGGGGCATTATCTATGGAATTGTAAATCTAAAAAAGGGTTTTAGAATATTTATGTCAGATGAAATGTTTAGTACCGCAAGGCGAGGCTAAATGTTTGCCTAATAGCTATTATTATTAATTGGGGAGGAAATAAAGCGGGTTAAGGCAAGTTTCGTTTTTAATGAAAAAGGGTTGTGCCAGGTTTACCAAAAATTTAATAATTTAAGACCGACCCGGATAAGTGCTTGTGGTCAGCGAGTCTTCAGACTTGGATCTAATCAAAGCTCCCTTAATAAAATCACTCTCCACATTAATAAGTTACAAAATTGTGAGTTGTAGAATAAGCTTTATCACTCCATTAACTTCCCTGACCTGTACCCAGGGGCAGATTTTGTTTGTTTACGTTTCAAGTTTCCATCCGAGTAAAATTGTGATCTTGTGTTCACTGACCCTTGAAAATTATTGCAGACATGTCCAGTCAACTCAATTAAAACTTGAGATAATGCTTATTCGTGTAAATCAATTAAGAGATGACCGAAAATCGTATAAAATTCATGGAAATTACTCACAATTAATTAGCTCGTTTGTCGACATTGTAAAAATTTAAAGTGGAGTTTTACCTAGAACCACTATAGTTTTCTACAATTTTAATTAGGTGTGGAAATAAAAATTGTATTGGGCAGTAAATCCGACGCTACATAAACACCTCTTTCGTAAGAAGTTTATGCAAAAGTTTATGTCTAAACCACGTCATTGTTTATATTAGCTCCAGTATTTTTCTAAATTGTGTACTCTCGGTAATTCCATAAATTTTTCTCCAGTTATCGTCCTCTTGCCTTAATCGCGTCCTCTTGCAGTGAAGTTGTAATTTTTGTTCCACCCTTGTCTCATGTAAATTCCTTGGTGTGTAGTGCCCTAGTTGCTCGCGATGCCTGGGAATTTATCGTTATTGCTGCTAACCCTTTCATGACCCCTTGGTAATTCAGAGAGAGCGGCCAGCTTTAGATACCTGTTTTCTTCAAGTTCTTTAAGCTCGACTCCGTGTTGGATTCCCGCGATAGTCACGCTTCGACCCAATTCGCCCTCTTTGTCTTAAAAGGATTTCCTCCTTATCAAACGGCGCAACTCTGAAATAAATACTTTTGCAAAACTGTCATCTTTTCACATACACAAAGGGAAGCCATAAGCTTCAGTGACATTCAAAATCTGAATTTGACTGCTGGCAAATACTCTACTGGAACTTTGGCATGAATATTGCAGATTTAATTTAACCTCGTACGATTTAATTAGGGGTTAAGAGATGCTTTGCGTTTGATTAAGAGAACGATGTTTGATTCGCTTTTACTCTGATTTATCTCTACCTCTAACAAAGGAGGCTTCGAACCGAGAGGACGTGACGAGAAACATATTTTTAACACTTGGATAAAGAGGAAATCTCATAATTACCATAATTATCAAAAGTTATAAATACAGATAAATGGAATAAAAAGTGTCAATTAAGCTTGACTTTGATTCAGCTTTTAAAAATAATTAGTTTGCCTCCAACGCTTACATTAAAACTTTGCTGAGATGAAAAATCAATTTGCGAGTCACAAGGGATTCGCAAATAATCGAATTTTTTTCTCGACTAAAATATTCAACAATAAATGTGTGGTTTGAAATTAGTAATTGAATTATTGATTGGAAATTTTAAGGGACCAAGTAGAAAATTGTCTATCGTTTCGTCGAGGTTTATTTTATTTACCCTTTAATTAAATTTAGAAAACCAGTAATTGGTTGAAAACTCTGAAGGATTTAAAGAACTTAATTAACCTGGACACAATAAACTAGAAGCTCAATTTATCACATGTGGGATTTTGTTTTTCCGGAATCTATAGGATTTTACATAATCGTTTAATTGCTTTAAAGTTGGAAAATATTTCCTACTGTTTAAATTAAACCTGAATTTTATTTTTATCTTTGAATTATTGATACTAAAGTCCGTTTCGATTAAATTTAAAACAAGCGAATCGTAGAGAAATTTATGTCAGTTGTATAGTTTAACAAGTTTAAAACTGTGCACTTAAATTCTTAACTAAGTTGTTTGCCCAAACTTATCGAGTTTGAGAGAATTTCATATCCAGACAATCACATCTGACTGCAGTAACTTATCAGAATATATCAGTCCTAGTTTGAAACTTACCATTTACAACTAAAAAGTATTTTTCTTAAACCCGCACACAATTACAGTTTGACACGATTCATAAATAATTCCTTAATGATGAAATGTGAAAATCTGCAATATTGGAGCACTATTGGTTAAAATGTTGGGCTTAATGGCCTCATCAATTATGATATCTAGTGCCTAGGTTGAAACCAACCGTTTTGCCTTATTAACGGGTAAAAAGCGCTGACTTGCATACGCAACTATTAAATGTGAGTGGTGGTGGGGGGAGGCGCGTTTGATTGACAATTGTGTATTGTTTTTTGGCAGATCTCATAACGAATTGGATCGTAAAAAACAATGAATTTTCTTTCTGCATATAAATATGAATGAATGTGTAATGATATTGTATTTTTTGCGGTGTGGGAAAGTCAAAGGGGATTTGAAATGCGAAACGGCTTGTTGTAATACAAGGGATTTGCTTGTAGGTTGTCGTATCAAGTCTTGTAAATAATTGCGACCAATCATGCAGAAAAAGATAACGACTTTTTAAAATGTATGTTTACAGTGATGGCCTCGTTTCTTTGACATGGCGTTCTTGGCTTTATCTTCATACATTTTAAATTATGAATGATGGTATCTACAAATGAATAGATGGTTAATCGCTTACTGCTTTTTTTCTTTTTTGGTACTGATTACGAGAGATAAGGTGTTATAGTCGCCCGTTAAAACAATGACAGAAATTTTGTAACTACAGAGATAAAATCTCTTTGTGTTTTCTCATACATGTGGAGGGTGTTTGAAACGAGGGTGACATTTTTGTTGTGTTGATTAAAACGGGATTGATCGCTTTTGATACCACGCACAAATTTTCTCTTTATCACAAAGTTAGCAAACTTTTACCCAAAACTTCCTTATTATTCAAGTCTTCAGCATAATTATTTTATGCCTTCCAAAGAAATTGGTAATATTGAAAAGTTTGCCTTGTTTGTTCCACTTCTAATTTCTTTTACAGTTTCAATAAGAGGAGTCTGGAACCGCATGAAATAGACTTTATAGAAGAAGTTAATAGAATATTGGAGAATTTTTCTTCGAAAATTGGTAGTGTTGGTTAACTCACGAGCAATTTCAACCGAATGGTTTATTTATGTGACGTAACATGGAACAGCCATTCATATCTTTAAATACCTACATAAACTAGAAAGTAAACGCTAGAACGTGTGGGTTGTTTCATTGATGTGTGGATAATGTATGCACATGTCTGGTTGCTTTTTCAAATACCATACCCGAAAGAGAAAGTTGTTTTCATTGGTAAGGGTCAAGATGGTTTAATGATTTAATTTTGTAAATGTTAAAACAATAAAAATTGCACTCATGGGATACATACAGAGTAAACACTTTCTTAATTAAAACTTCTCAACTTTGTTCACTAACTAGCGTCATAACTCAAAAATTTAATACCTTGTCTGTAAGGAGAAAAAAATCTGTTGAAACAATGGTTATAATGGTCAACCGAGTTGTTTTCTCGAATGTGTTTCATATGTATCCAAGCTTTAATACTATAACTTACTCAGAACATCTAATTAAAACTTTTGTACTTAAAATCTAGGGGAAATTCTGTTTGCATGGAATGAAAAGGCTTTATATCAATGCTTAATTACTTTTTGTTATTGTCGTAATTACACACACCTGAGCAAAATAAAAAGCAAATAAACAAGTCGTCAATTTTGTAATTTACGTGTCGTTTCAACTAATACTTGAAGTTTAAACAATAACGAGACGTGAGGTTCACCGCGGAATTGCAAGCGTTAGCTGTTTTCAAAAACTCCATCACCCCTATGTAACAGCTGCATTCTATTGGACGCAATAAGAATTTTCGTTTCTTCAAGGGAAAGGAAAAATGATCTGGAACTGGGATGGACATTTTCGCGAGTCGAATGTTTTCGCGATGTTAAAGAGACGTCATGCGTCGCAATTCATAAATCAATGAATCTTATAAATAATTCATTCACGCTTGTTCCTTCTGCTTAACGGCAATAATGTTGCACCGAAATAGGTCGTCAAAAACTGAGATGATTGGTAACGCTATACGATTTCTGGATTTTGGCCAAGAGTGTTAGTGAACTCTTATTAAATTTAGCGCCTGGTTCAAGACCAAGGATTTGAGTAAAATTAGTTTACACTTTTACAAATATAGTCACCTGGAGAAGTGCAACACGTGGTGAATCTGACTAACTTTCTTGTATTTTATTGCCGAAATTAAAATCAATAACTCGCAAAATTTATCGTTGGACGTTAAACAAGATTAGTAGTAAAATTTTTAGAGGCACTTGCGGCGGGCATATCTTTACCTCGTATTAGAATTGATTGCTTCGTAAACTCGTGTGATTTCGTTATTCCAAAGATGAGTAATTCGGAACACAAAGATAATTTAATTTTGATAAATTTGCGTTAAAGTATTATACAGAACTGAACTAGTAAACACTTCTCGATGTTTTTTCTTAGTCGTGTAATTAAATCTTATCTCAGTGTATTGAGTTGAGTTCCTTCGCATAGAAATGAAATATTTAGATCAGATTTGGGTCCGTGTCTAAGATGTAAACTTGCCTAATTACACTTCTCTACTGAATTTTATTAATTCGGGTTAACGTCACATTTCGCTCAGAACGCCGTTGCAATTACGAAACTTATGGCATAAATTAAACACAAACAAAGTACATAAATGTCACGTATCAGACGAAATTAAAATTATCGATTCGTCGCTTTATACAGTTTCTTTCGCGACTTCCTTTCCTTTCTGCAAATGCCAATTCTGCCAGATGTCTCCACTTGAACTCGAGTAGATAAAATGATAACAATACGATGATGGCATATTGTCTCAAAGGGCCAATTTGGAGGAAGGGAATTCGCCTGTGATTTTGCGATCAAATTTTCAAACGATAATTTATAAGTTTCACGAGGAAAAAACACAAAATTCTATACATTTTCCTTCATTATGTATTCAAGGGCGGTTTGAGTGGCAGCCCTGTTTAATTACTTTATCACGGAAGGCGTTTCCTAACATCTTCATAATTGTTTATCTTTTTTTACTTCACCTGTAATGCAAATGACGTTTGATTCAATTTCTGCCGCTCGATTACAAACGACGACATTTGTCGTTTCATGAAGTTGAATTCTCATTGTTGTCTGCCCTTGCGCTATCACAATGGTCCTTGCTATTTAACTGAAATTTGACATGACAAGCCACAATCACGGGGGGTTTGATAGACAGCTCGAATTAGTTTTCTATGACGTTTGATGAAGACCATCAAAAGAAGTAGTGATTTTATTTAGACTTTTAGTTAAAGTAAGTAGTGTATGTATGCTCTTTTAGTGATTGATGGTCAAACGTAAATAATTTGTTTGAATTTGACGCATCGCTGCATTTCCTATCACCTAGTCCTCCATTTCATCTATTATGGACAAAGCCACTTTGTCAGGGCTTTATTAAGCATGTATCTGAAGCGGGGAGGTATTAATTTATCACCGTGAACGGTGAGTTATAAGTTGACCGAATAGGTGCGATATTGTTCCCTATTGATGGATTGCTAAACTTCCGAATCAATACAAACCGAGAAAGCATTCGGTTTGTAATTTTTTCGCGCGTGTTAAATCAATTCTGGTAGCTGAATGTTGGTGTTTCAAACCCACAGCGAGTGCCTACACAAATAGTGTAACAGCAATCTATTAAATTAATTACGAGAAGTAGATGCAAATATTGAAATGTCCCAGTTTCTTGTTTCGGTTTTAATATCAAAGTTTTGGAGTTGTCCAGGAAGAGGTCATAGTGAAAGTAGATTGTTACGACCTCAGGACATTATAGGGGACGATATGGCTGTCTTCAAGTTTGGAAACTGTGGCGATTTGTGAAGGATAGTCAGACACAATAGCGACCAGAATAGCACCATCTGTCTCTAATGGCACGCTTGTACGGATTAGTTGTGATTTAACAAACACCCCAGAACACGTCAAAGCCAGTGTTATGCAAATAAGACACTTGATGACCTCTCTTTGTTTTATATAAAATTATCGCGGTTATATATACGGCAATGAATGTCTTTTTCATCGTTTTGATAACATTGTCAAAGAATTAATTAGGGTATACGGCTATATTGTGCGAGAATTTTGCTCTGTTTTCACCTTTGGAATATAAACAACTCTGTGTCAAACATAATGATGAATAATTGCTGTTTGATACAACTCCACTGCATATATCGCTTGGTTATTAATTTTAATATAAAAGATGCCTATTTATTCAAAGGTACAAAGCGTGACAGGGGTCGCTTTCAACTGCGATGGTTTTAAATGGATTAAAGTTATTTATTTCAAAATTGAAATATTGTTTTCACTTGCGTAATTCATTACGCAAAATGGAAATTCGAAATACACCATTAAACATCTTGAGTGTACTTCATTGTTTATATAAACTCGACATTTTATTATACATTACATTCCATACTCTTGGAATGTTACCCGCAAACTACTCACCAAATCATTACGAATTTAACAGCCATAAACTTGCTTTTAACACTTGATAAACTTTTCACAACCAACACTCCACCATGATACTGGAATACAAAGCTGGGCTGAGTTAGAACGAGGCGAGGAAAACAATTCCAAAATTATTTAAAAAATATACATTGTGTAATAAAAGACCGCTTTTTCAAAAATTTTGTATTTGGTTTGGTATCGTTATTTTTACCCAACCTCTTAATTTATTCAGTGGTAGGGTGGGGGGGTTTGGTTCAAAATAAATATTTATAATTTTTTTGCTCTGTAAGTATAAGCAAATGAACGCATTTTTTGATTGAAATCTAAATCTTGGTGGAGTCAGGTTGACGGATGTCCTTTGCACGTGTAATTCTCTTGCCATCCTCATTATTAACAAGAGTTAATATGCGTGAGGGTCCATGGCGTGCAATAAACCTATTGTCCGGGTCGAAAATTCTCAGTTAGAATTAATTATCTGGATTACAAACTACATGTACTCGTATATATCAGGTAGCTAAACTCGAACGACATACTGAATTATTAACAATTCGCAAATCAGACATATGATGTGTGCAATGTTAATTACTCGTAACTGGAAACACAAATCATGAATCCCGTTACAGACCGTTGATTTGAGTGAATTTTTTGGAGTCGATATATCATAGTCGGTTTAAAGACCTCGAGCGATATTTCGAAATCTCCAAAAATAATTTTGTTGATTTATAGAGTTTGGGCTTGAGTGTTGACTCCTCTTTTGTTCATAGGTGTTGGAAAATTTCCGAGTTTGTACAAATTTGACGATTTATTATTTAAAGTAATTTTTATCAATTCTGATCAATCTGATCTTTGTGTTTTGATGTGATAAACTTACGAAAATTTAAGCATGCTCTTAACCGGGAATGTATTTCGTGCTACAGTTGCAAAGGCCATTCAAAACGCAGAACCCACAATCTAATATCGTGTTATCTCGGAGATCCGCTCCCTGCCCTAATGTTATTATGGTCCCGGGTACGATGTGTGCCTTGGCAGATAACAATAACACCGCTGACCACTTTGGAACTCTCTACCTAGAGAGGTATTTTTTATGAACCATTATTGACTCATTTGCATAAACAATACACGCTTCTTTACACTCAGCGCAGTTTTAGCAACTGGCGTTATGTTTGCTGGTCGTTAGGGAAATCTGTTACGTGAGGTCGGAACCCAGACCTAACTTCTGCCTTCACTCATTATTTGCATCTAACTAATTGGGCACAACTGCAAATCGAACTGCTTGCTTGTTAGAAGTTGAAGAGTCAGGTGTCCACTTGAATTAAGAATTTTTGTGGAAATATTTTTTGCAGTCAAAAGGGATAATAAATGTGGATATGTTATCCTCGCCTTGATGGCGAAAAAGGAAACTGTCATTCCTGAAAGATTATGAAGGCAAGACTAGTGACCAGAAATGACGTACAATGGAGAGGCTAAATTTGAACACTGAGTGCCACAATAAGAAATTCGAATACTTCCATTAAGAAAATGGTTTTGTCATCGGCTTGACGTACATAAATGAAAGGTGTCGCAAAAGCTAACTATAATAAATAATGAAACGGCAGCTAGAAGGAGCTTTTGTTTTTAATCAAGCTAATGTTTTAAAATTAAATTCGTATTATCGTGCCTTAAAAGCATACATTTCCAAGGCTCTGTCATCTAGAAAAATGCTTCTAGGCTTTGCATTGTTGACAGTTGCACGAAATGCCGGTGCAGAATGTAAATATTTGATGCTTTGGAGGAAGCTTACTTGGTCGTATTGCATAAAATTATAGTTTACCGCATTTCCGAAGGTAATTTTGGTGGAATAATGCCGCCATCATTTTAGTGCAGTTACCTGATGCCAAACAAGTGCACAGCGTATAATTTCCTAGGCTAATTTTTATTCGAATTGGCTGTGTTAAGAAACGTATCGTGCATTAATGCAAATTGTGGCGCATAAATTCGCGTTAGTTATCAGTTTTATAATTCTCCTACACGTTGAAACTAAAATTGAGTTGCGAATGCGCTTCCTCTATAATGCGGTTATGGAAAGCCGAAATGGACAAGTAATTGGATTGCATAAACATGTCATAACGGACAAAACACAATTGTATCAATTCGATTTACACATGTCTTATATCCAATCCACATGAAATTTGTTTATTTACTGTAAAACAATCTTGCGCTAAATAAATATTTAGGGTAGGTTGAGGCCAAATCTGAGGTTAGATAGGCGGATTCGATGTTACAAACTGTTGAAGTCTTATCTACCTGGCACATTGCCTCAGTACACACTCTCTAACCAAAACAAAGCCAAGTCGCTGTGATAGATGATAAGCAACTGATGGCGTTACACTTATCACACCCTAGACCCTAATTAATAACTTGACGAGGTCTTATGACCAGTTTTAATTTCCCTCCAAAGTATACATTCGCTCGTAAAATCTTAAAACACCTGGGTGTGAGTTAATTCCGCAACTTCATTTTTAATTTTGTTTATTAATGAAATTTTAAGAGGCGCCGTAATCCGTTTATTAAATTACGGCGATGAGTTTAATGTGACCAATTAAAATCTACACCTACAATGCGATAAAAATAATTTTTTCATTAACGGTAAGTGACAGATATTTGAATTCCGGTGTTAAAATCGGCGTTAAGATACATAAAATTATTATTTCATGATGCTTAAACTCGGTTTTATACCTTTATGCTAATTTTGTGCAGTGAAAGTTTTACTGTGTAATGACCTAATTTCCACCCTTCCGGCATAATGATCCATTTTCTACCCGGAAAAAACTATTGTTGAAAATGCAATTGGAAATAAGAAAATTTAATAATGTTGAATAAAATAACGAACTCAAATAAAATTAGCAAGGCTAGCTTTTTATATTCACTTTTAAAGAAACTTTAATGAAGTTAATTTAACTTTGCATTTCGATTTTGCGAGTGCAGCAGTCTGTTCCCATAAGTCTATCTGGTGTTTGTCATTCTATGTCGGTTTCGATAAAGATTGATCCAGTGTTTGGAAATTGCTAATTTTATATTAGTGGAAGGAGAATTTTAAGTAGCTACTAAACATTTAAATGTTTTAATTATTTCAAGTAGGTACTCATATCAATCGAATTTTTGTTTGAGAAAAAAAGATTATCTTTTGGTCTCATCTTTTTTCATAATTTTAAATTTTAAACTTCGATGAAATAAAACGAAAGAGTGAATTTCTCGAAGAGAAAAATAGTAATTGAATTTTGTTCTGTTCTCTCAGCACGTAAAGGTAAGGTAAAATGCAAAATTTGTTATAAATAGGTATTTGTATAAAATAGTAAAGACACTTGCTTAGAGACACCTGACCAGCGCGTAGGAAGACCTCGGTTCTTGTCTTGCAATTTGTTTTTTTCTAACAATTGTACTTAAAAAAAGAAAGTTATGCGCATAAGTAATGTATGTAACAAAAAGTAAGTGCGTAAACATAAAGGCTTACTGTTCCGATTATGATCCTGTTATGGGCCTTTTGATCATTGGATATATAGTTCAGTTTGTCTGATCCCTTTACCACTATTCGTCATTAACTCGCTTGACTTAAATCATGATATATTTAAAACCGAAATTGAGCAATATTTATTTAGCTTTAGGGGTCTACTGTTGAAACGTTGTTTATTTTCATACCGGGGCAATAAATAATGCTTCGATTATCTGTTTTGTTATTTTATTGATAAAACAATTATTGGTTTGATGCGGATGATGTATGTATTGTACTTATGTCCATATAGTTACTAAATTTAATCAATTTGATTGATACTGTTTCATTTGGGTTGTCTCGAAAAAAAATCTTATTTACTTCGATCATAAATAAATCATTATAATTTTTATTCTTTACCAGCAATCCTGAACTAAATTCCAATAAAGGTCACAGATAGACGAAATTTATGGATATTTTTTGAAACTATAATGTCGACCATTGAAAAATTTTCATTGTTTTCGAGAGAAAATTAATGTTTATTATCTGTCAAGAGGAATGATGGCGTTAAAACGATTCCATAGGCCGTTGTATCGAACAAGCTCCCTCCTGTTGGACAATGCTTCATGATATGTGACGTTGCTTATCAAACAGTCGACACGTCACTTCAATGATACATAACAATTTCAAATTCCGTGATTTTTAGGAAATTTTGTGATAATTTATTGTGACTAGAAGGCACGGCGTGATTTATTTCAGCCTCTGCAAAGTATTTGTAATCTCATTGAACAAACTTTTTTCAAAGACGTCACTAAACCCACGTTATACTGGATGACTAAGTATTTAATTCAGGTCGAAATCGCGGTTGTGTCATAAAGAAATGCGGAAATATTTCTCTGATAAATTGCTGACGAAGAAGCAATGACGATAGTGGTTAGCGGAATGAAATAAGTTAGTAAAAAAATGAAAATAGAATCTTGATTGTAAGTTTTTTTTTTTCAATTTATTCGTGCAAACTCTATTTGAACAGTTCAGTGCGAATTTATAGTTTGGTACTCGATTTTACATCAGTTTGATAGTTTGTGGTTTTGATGTGTCGAAACTCGAACGTGCTTTTTACTCCATGTTTCAGAAAACTTGATTACATTCGATTCTTTTCTATTTTCTCAGCTAGTCCCAATCGAGCTTTGTTGCAACTACTCAAAGGTTATTGTCTCTATTTATATAAAATACTTTAATAGGAAGAAAGAAAGCGAATAAATATCACTGATCTGTTTTGTTACCGAGGCCTTAAAAGTATTCCTTACAGACGAAGCTTTTAACCTTTAGTGGACGAGTCCGATGACATTATGAATAATGCAACTCTTCGAGTTACAGGTTCTCACAAAAACAATTTTATTATTTCGTGAAATATTTCCATACAGAGAGAGGAATAAAATTAACTTCAATACGAATTTAAATATACTTTCTCTGTGATGAGGAGACTATTTCGGAGGGAATAAGAAGTTTTTTAGCGGTAATAGATGTTGGTGATGTTATTTTGTTGAGTTTGAGCTAGAGCTTTAGATATTTCGAAATAAAATAGACGAAATCGGATAATATTTTTTATAGGTACTACACTCGAGAGTCGAGACGCTTATCTGATGAAATAATTTCTCTTCAAACTAGAACGTGAGGATTGAACACTAGAGAATATTTGGCAGTTCTTGGGGTTTTCGTGTTCTTCTTTTTTCTAGGATCTAAAATATTTTATCAGAAATAATTAGTAATTATATAGTATTATGTACGCAAAACGGTTATTTTAGGTACTCAGTCCCAAAAAACAGTTTTTGCGGACTAAAAAATAGAATTGGTTACTACGGTAACGAAATTTTTTTTTTTAATTTTATGGATTTTCCGTAATTATTAAAGATTGTTGCTCTCTGTTTCAGATGCAATGGCGATGAGCTGAGAAGATGTCTCATAGCGCTATCGCCTGTTCCCTCCTGGTGGTCGTGCTTACCCAGGTTGTGTCAGAAGGGGCGTTCAGCACCGAAGTCGACTTCCGCTTTTCGAAACCATTGTACAATGTCAGCATTCCGGAGAACAGCGTGGCGAAAACGTACGCAACCCAAGCACCTGGTGCTGAGCGTATGGGCATCCACGTGCGGTCGAATACGCTTAGCGACATACGATATAAGATAGTAGACGGCGATCGTGACAAATTCTTCAAAGCCGAAGATAGACTTGTAGGTGATTTCTGTTTTCTGTTTATAAGGACTCGAACCGGTAATAATGATGTCCTCAATCGCGAGCGAAAAGACAAATACGTTTTGCAAGTGCGCGCCACTGCCACGAAACGCGACGGTAAACAAAAGGTGTTTTACACAACGGACGCCACTGTCGTGGTCACGGTTTTAGATACTAACGATCTCAATCCCTTGTTTTATCCAACGGAGTATAATGCCACGGTCTTCGAGGACACGCCCATTCATCAGAGCATCCTGAAAGTAGTGGCCGAGGACGCCGATCTGGGCCGAAATGGGGAGATTTATTATAGTTTTGCTGAGGAAACCGACAAGTTCGCAATTCACCCGATGTCCGGCGTTATTTCTCTAAGTAGACCGTTGAGATACAACGAGGGCACATATCACGAACTTACGGTGCTGGGCCAAGACCGGGGGGCGGTTTTCCGACACGGCTCCGGGATGGTCAGTAAAGCTAAAGTCCGGATACGAGTTAAGAAAGTCAATTTTTTTGCACCTGAAATCCGGATTAGACATCACCCTCAAATTGTCGAAAACTCCAATGCCGATATCTACGCTATAGTCAATGTTTCAGATAAAGACAGTGGTATTCACGGCGAAATTAAGAGTTTAGAAATTGTAGATGGGGACCCCGATGGCCACTTTCGTATCCGTCCAACGAAACAAAAAGGTGAATTTAATATAGAAGTGTTGAAGTTACTTGATAGGGAGAGCACTCCTCAAGGATATACCCTGAAATTGCGAGCTGTAGACCGCGGAGTTCCACCGAGAGAGAGTTATAAGTCTGTTCCCGTCCACTTGACGGATCTAAATGACAACGCACCCGTATTTAACAAAGAGATATACGAGGTTAAAGTCCCGGAAATCGCCCCTGTTAATACTCCTTTAATAAGACTGAAAGTTACCGATGCCGATGAGGGACGAAACGCTCAAGTGTTTTTAGAAATTGTTGGAGGAAACGAAGGTGGCGAATTTAATATTAATCCCGAAACGGGAATGTTGTATACTGCTGTTCCTTTAGATGCCGAAAGTAAACAATTTTACAGCCTTACTGTTTCTGCAATCGATCAAGGAAATGCAGGGACACGAAAACAGTCTTCCGCTAAAGTTAAAATCTACGTGGAAGACACCAATGATAACGATCCAATTTTTGATGAGTCTGAAAAGATAGTACCGATAGATGAGAATTTGCCAGCTGGTACTTCTGTTACGACAGTCCACGCTAAAGATCGGGATCGTGGCGAAAACGCTTACATTTCGTACTTGATCGCTAATATAAATAAAGTACCGTTTGAAATTGACCACTTCTCGGGCATTATTAAAACAACATCTTTGCTCGATTACGAAAGCATGCGTCGCGAGTACGTGCTGAGAGTCCGAGCGTCTGATTGGGGTTTGCCATACCGTCGCCAGACCGAAATGCAATTAACCGTTAAAGTTCAAGACATAAACGACAACCGACCTCAGTTTGAAAAAGTCGACTGTATTGGCGTTATTTCCCGTTCCATCTCAATAGGCTCCGAAATCATCACATTGTCAGCTATCGATTTCGACTCGGGCAACATTATTAGCTACCGAATCGTCTCAGGAAATGAAGACGGCTGCTTCAGTATTGACACCACTTCTGGCACTATAACAGTAAGTTGTGACTTAAACGATATTAGAGTCTCCGAGAGGGAAATTAATGTGACTGCAACGGATGGCACGCACTTTGCCGATATAGCTCGAGTACACTTTAAACTTGTTAATACGAAACGAAATTCGATGGCTACTGGAAGACTGCTAAGTGACGATACGGGTGCTTTTGAGTGCAAGGACACGGGAGTTGCCAGAAGGTTAACGGAAGTGTTAGCCGCGGCTGAGAATAATAATAAACCACCAACTGAAGAAGAATTTCCAATGATGCCTACACGGTACGGTCAAAACCTAAAATCGCCTGAATTTATCGATTTCCCTGCTGAAATCAAAGTTAACGAATCGGTGGCTCTCGGAACAACTCTAGTCAAACTTAAAGCGCGAGATAGGGATTTGGGATACAACGGCAAACTTATTTACGGTATTTCAGGAGGAGACAAACATTCACAGTTTTGCGTAGACATGGATACCGGTGAGTTGAAAGTAATTGGATATCTTGATCGAGAGCGCGACAGTGAATATTTTTTAAATATTACACTGTACGACCTGGGGAAACCTCAAAAATCAGCGTCGAGGATGCTTCCAATTACCGTTCTTGACGTTAACGACAACGCTCCTGTTTTCGAGCGCTCTTTGGCCAGTTTCCGTGTAACTGAAAACGCGTTAAACGGAACGGCAATCTTCAGAGCTAACGCAACAGATGCAGATGCTGGTGATAACGCTAAAGTGACTTATTCTTTGATCACCGATACTCGAGATTTTTCGGTTGATCGAGTGACCGGTGTTTTGACCGTATCGAACACTTTGGACAGGGAGCGACAAGACCTCTACGAACTGCGAATCCGCGCCACCGACAGCGGCGGCAAAGGCCCGGATAATCCACCTTTGTATTCCGAAGCCTTGGTCCGAATATCAATCGACGATATCAACGACAATGCCCCCAAATTCAGTTTACCCTCTTACACCGTCAAGATACGGGAGGATATTCCAAAAGGAAGCGTCGTTGCTGTGGTTACAGCGTCGGACCCGGACCTCGGCACCGACGGCGAAGTGGTTTATTTCTTAGAAGACAGCGATAGTGACGGAACATTTAAAATCGATCGTTTATCGGGGACTATTCGGACCACAAAGCCGCTCGATTTCGAGGAGCGACAAGTGCACAGTCTGATCGCTTTCGCCAGTGACAAGGGCAACCCCTCGTTGTCGTCCGAAGCGAGTGTGACGATATACGTGGTGGATGTTAATGAGAATATGCACGCACCGCAGTTTAGTGATATGGTGTTGAACGGAACGGTAAAGGAAAATCAGCCGATGGGGACGGTCGTGATGCAGGTCAATGCGACCGATGTCGATCCGCCAGGGGGTGATAGTAATATCGAGTACAGCATCAGAGGGGGAGACGGCATCGGGATCTTCTCAATCGATAATGAAGGTAGGTTAAAACAGTCTGGGACAATAAGAGCAAAAGCTGCCACCGGAAACTGTAGTTATTGAGTTTTGGGGCGGATAATCCCACCGCCAACACGTATTAGATGCCATATCATATTTACCACTTTGGGTATTGGTAGCATTCGAATTAGTTGATATGAAAACAAGTGAAATTAAAAAATAAAATATATTTTATTTCATTAGCAGAGAATTAATAAAATTTCTTGAACACTGTCGGAAAACACATCTTGCTTGATCAAGATGAAACTAAAGAAGGAAAGAAAATCGATCAACCGACTCTTGTATGTTGATGCAGAGAGTCTCAGTGATGAAAAATATTAAACTATTGCAGTATGCCTTCAAAGAAGTCGCGAGTAGTCTGATTTTGTAAAGCAGATTCATTTTTGTAATGTCAGCTTTGAGCGAAAAAGACAAACTTTTCTAAATGATGCGTTTAAATGTATTAGCTTAAAGTTTCAGGAACCTTTTCGGAACATGCCGGAATGCAAAGCAAGCGTTGACAAAGTGTGGTACGTGACATTGACTTTTGCTTTAAATTGAGAAATTTTCTCGAACAGTGTCAGACCACTTAATCTATTAAAAGTAGTTGTCACAAACAAAACTCTTTATCTACATGAAATAATGAAATTGATTGTGCAAATCAGAAATTGACTATAAATTTTCATGCTCATTTCCCGTGGAAGATATACATTTGGCTCAGATTGGCTGGCTCTCTGCACCACAAAGAATAGAATTTGCATGAATTGAGTAAGTTTGTACTTAACGGCATTTATTTGAACTTTTTTCACTCAGTCAAAGCGAAAAATTCTTTATTGTATTGTGAGTTTTATTAAAGAGAGGCAAGTATAAACAAACTTTCCTATTGAGTTATAAGAATAAATCTAACCAGTTATACAATTACAACATAGCGGGGGCCTAGAGGCCAAGACCAAACTTTTGCAAACACCCCGAGCTGTCTTTTTGCTTTCTGCTTATACTACACTTGCGTTGTGTACAGTCGTGCTTATTGAAATTCAGTGAGGTACCAGACTTTGAAACTATCAACTTGAAACTGTAATTGACTGGCAATAATTTTGCATAAATATTGAAATTTTAAAGTAAAAGAGAAAACTAATTGTTAATCAATAGAAAATGCTCTGGAAACGATTTGATAGCTCATTGATTCGTTCTTAGCCCGTTAAGCCTTCAGAGTTGGCCGATTTATTAGACCAAAGTCGGCGTGAAGTATGAATAATTTCATTTTTATCCACGAGATTTATACATCGATTTCGGGGATATAAAATATTAATGGTTTTACATATTCCCGGTTGACTAAACGTCAAATGGCGAGGAGTAAAGTTTATCGACTTTTTCAAACTTCGCGGTTTTTTATCAATAAAATTCGCGAAAAGTAAATGACGTCGTTCGGTAATCAAAGAAGCATTTTTATTAATGACCTCGGTGTCACAATCAAATTCCATTCAAACTAAAACTCGGGTCTTTTGCGTATCGCTCTATTTATTTTGCCAGCTTTCATACCTACAAAACAGATATCACGAATTTATGAGACTAGTCCTTTAAATTAGCCATGATATGTGTGTTTCATCACACGAGAGTTCTACATGTAAATCTCATGCGATGTGGGAAGAATTCTTATTAAAAATGACAAGAACTGGAGGAAAAGTTTGTAAGGAACTCGATTATGATTGATGAGAGAGTGAGTTTCATGATTTGATTAATTCTGAAGGTACGTCTGAGTCGAGGAGGGTATAATCTCGCATTAGAGAGACAAGTGAATTGAATTCTTTTGTACCTATTCTATTTAGAAATTCAGGAGTCGTATCTTGGTTATATTCTGGAGGAATTATTCCTAATTCTAGTTCATTTATTCCCACTAATAATTTTATATCGGATTCAATCTTTATCTGGGATAATTCAAAATTCACCCGCTTGTATAATCAAGGTGGTCTCCTATAATGTTTGAGGGTTAGCAGATTAAAACAAAGTTAAAATTTACAACGAACTTTATCAGGAAGATAATTTAAACTTGCATTGTTCTAAACTTTTCTTCAAGTATCATAAATATGCGAAGCTTAGTAAAAATCTTAATATCTCGATTTTATAGTTAACGATCAAGTTGCAGCTGTGGTGAATTTAATCGCTCAACTTTTAATCAATTTTTTTTATTTACATCTTGCGATGATGTCTCGAATTTAGTGAGCAATAACTTCCACTTGTTTTACCATCGCGAGAATCCAATTTGATCGAGATTTGCAAGTTTTTACTGTCACAATCTCCGGTGTGGAATCTTGTTTACATTTTGCATGGACCGATCCTTTGGTCGAATACACGGGTCTCACACGGGACTGATTTAGATGTTGGGTCTCCAGTTTGCATATATCTGTCTTGGGCCAGATTGGTTTTGAATTTTATTGGCTCGTATGCCACGCTACATCCGCTTCTATCGCTGATCCTGAGACGTTTTACCCCACTGACTTACATGTGCTGCTCCTATTGCTAAACACTCGACTAACAAATACCCCGTAGAGTCTAACAAAACGACAAATGACACTGTCACTTTTACAAATTGAACGGACGATGCTTTGCAAGCGAATCTTGCAACTGTAGAGACGTTTCTATTATTAAACTGAGACAATACCTTATAATTTATTTAGACTCGCATTGTAACACTTTTGTGGTCAATCGATACTTACACAGTTAAATTTTCAATAAGATTCGGGTTTAAACATACGTGTAATTGCAAGAAAATTTTCAGGCTATACCTATCAGAATAGAACAACAAACGTTTCAATAGAAATCGAGATGAAAATGCAGCTTTCGGTTCTTCATCTTATTATACCAACAGTCGTCTAAGATTAATTATTTTACCTCTGTTCGAGTCTACATTCAATATTTACACAAAGTGGATGTTTTGATAAAAGTTAATTAGTATCTATCTATGAAATGCACGGTAGAGATGAGATTAAATTTATATTAAGAAATGAAATTTTTATTTACTTCAGTCAAGTCTCAGTGGACTTTTTCCGATATTACTCTTCTTTCTATTCGTCGAAATGCCTGTTTTCTGTTATAACATCTTGTAGAAATAGTTTTGAAAAATTTATCACGAATGTCTGCTCAAATCTCAGTTATCCTTTTATTTTTACTGATTTTTTTGATAAAACAAGGCTTTTATTGTCTGTATCTGTGATATTACATCAGCTTTTATTCGGTAATTTTTAACATGAATAAAAGAATGGAATGTTTAGTACGTTTGTTTATAATAAAAGGAACAGTAACAGCGAATTTAGTACCATTTTGCTTCATTGAAAATTTAAAATGTTTTTGGTGTCGTTTTGATGTATTGATCAAATGTAAATTTATTCGACACAACCCTCCGGTTAAGTAAATGAGTACTGTTCAATTATTTATACGTTCCTTCAACTTCATCGTGAACTTGGAATTTACCAATTTAAAAAACATACTTAAAACTTATGTTGGTATGGATAAAAAGCTGGGGTAGTTTAAATCAGAATTCGAAGAAAGGAATTACATTTCTTGTTTGCATTCACTTCTTGTTCTCTTATAAGTCTTAAAATTAAAATAGGGCAAGGTCTTGCTTGTAAAGTTTGGAATTATGTTTCGACAGTTAGGTACTACAAAAACCACGAAACAAGTTTCAAAATCGAAAACTATTTTCACTTTTACTTTGGATCCTCTTGATTTCTTTCCCTGAAAGTTTTTTAAATATCGAGTTGAAAGCTGGAAGGAAACGAATCTCGGCTTAATAAGTTTCGCTCCGACTACTATAAGCTCAGAAATTTTAAATGACGATCTATTTTATATGACACCTTGCTAAAGATCTCTTTGAAAGTTTAGATCAACGGAACGATCGATTTTGTGTTTCTTTTGGGACATTTATGGATGGATGTGACATTATTTTATCATCGGCGGTGTATCTTTTTTTAATGTCAGTGAAAATTTAATATTCTGCACAGCAGGTACTTCTTTCTCTAAGCGAGACTAATACCTGAACTATCCAAGCTCGCTCGGGGATTTTTCCAGACACATCAAAATTTTATTTAGAGCAACTTTTCATTAGTTAGACATAAACTGAATTTTGATTAAATTCGCCTCTCGGAAAAAATATTCTATTTTGTTGAATTCGAGCTGCCGAAAACTCATGTTTGATAAAGGAGTGAAACTAAATCCTATCAACAGGAATCCTCTTTCTGCCTTTAAGCCACGCGGAAAATTTAATTTTCTATTGCCTCAAGTTGTGTAATTTTATTCAGTACAACTATTTGATAAGTTTGAAAAACCTCAAATACCTCAACGATCTAAATAATTAACTTCAGGAGTTTTTTTCGTTGTCTTGTCATCGTGATGATGGATTTTGGTAGAGTAGGAAAACTTCCGTCATAAATTTAAAGACATATATCCTTATCGATCTCATGTCGGCAATCTGTTGCCATCATGAGGTGCGCCCGACTGTCCATCATGCATATGACTAGGCGATAAGAAGATAAAAGCTTTTATTACGGTTCCAACTGATTGGATTGACACTGTGGTCCGGTCGAAAGCAACTCAACAGAGAAGACTGATTTAATTCCGACATTCCTAAACTTCGGACACTCCGTATTTTTCGATTGATTGAGCGCCAATGTACCGAAAATGCTTTTGTTTTTCTGTTATTGCTTTGGAGTGGTTTCGTTTAGGTGCCCTAAATAACACTTTCAACGCTAAATTAATAACAAACTAATTCGGAAAGTTTTTGAAGCGTGGATCAATTGCCTATTTTGGCCGCTAATACATGGCAGGGCAAATAATAGGTTTCTAAACAAACAGTTAAACGTGTTTATGTTTTTTGGGGGATATATTTTTCGTGACGGTAATCGCATCAGAGTTTCGGGACCAAAGGTCTGACCAGAGAAATCTTTTTTGTTATTAGCCGTGTCAAGAAAACATATTGCCTGTTTATGTATCTTATATGATTGCATTTTTGTCACCTGATTGATAGATTTTGGTGTCATATTTGACAAATCACTCTAACTTGAGATTGAAAATATGTGATCATTATTCTGCCACATTTATTTACAACAGAGAGTGTTATTTTTACGCGTCTGGATTGTGTTATTGCAGTGGTCATTCATCAATAATTCTCTCGAATGTTTTTTATTTTGTGTGCGATTCAATTTATATGTAAATCTTCAAACAAAGTTAGATAAACTATCCTAGAGCTATTTGCGGTGTTACCAATATTGGGAATTGGTTTCTCATTTGCTTGTTGTGTTCATTTTTTTCTCGTTTCTCTGACTGGTGATAAGCAAATCGTTTTGATCACAGCATCTGTTTCCTAAAAAATCTCTCTTCATTTCGGTGTAATGACTCTCGAGTTGTGCCATTTTTTTAATGTCTTATCATGGAGTATGTGTCGAAGAGGAATCGTTCGATAACAACCTCATTTTCTAAAGAAGCTTTCCTAGATCCAATAATGAATCGTGACTATTTCACTCGATGTAAGAATCGATTTCCTAGTTGTTCTGATGACAAACGCGGAGCGTCCATGGCAAAGTTGATTAAATTTGCGATCAAATCAGTGTAAATAAACTCGAAGTGCAAATGCCATTCACATAATGAAGTGATAGTCGCTCATGCGTGTCAATCACGAGTTGAAAGTCTATTGTGTAAGAAATCGTAACTAGCACCTGTTTTAAGTTGAAGCCTCCAACAAATTTTGGATCATATAAAGCCCGATATTTATTGTTGGCGAATCAGCCGAGTGGATAATATTTGGTTCACGTACAAACGCGTGTATTGTAAAAGTTTAATGCAACTCGCTAAACTCATGTACACAATGTTGCCACGCAAACAATAAAATAACTAAAGTTATGTGCTGCTGGTGAAGGGTTTCTTCGGTTTGCCGTAGTAGGTCATGACTCAATTACCTCGAGATACGATAAATTGGAATTTTTGCTTGGGTTTGATGGAAGTAGTTTTGTGAGGGCAGTGGACCAAAATAGGAAATATGTTTATGGAAATGGCATATTAAACGAACCGGTCGAGGCACACTTTCTAACCCGGCGCATCCACCATTTTAATTGACTATTGAATTTTATGTCTTATCAAATATCGGTTATTTATTTTAGTGCAGTCGAACGGGTAATTTGCTTTAACAAAGTCTGGCAATATTTGGTTATTGTTTGTGTTAATAGTGATCCAAACAGTTTTATTGTTCTAATTGTTTGAAACGCATGTGATGATTCTATTTTAAATGAAATATTTATTATGGCGGTATTGACTCGTAGTTTGTTAATATACGGAGTGAAATTTTTAACTGGAATAAAATTCATAATTTGAATACAGGATGATTCTTAAGTAGACCGACAAAATTTTATCCTTGGTAGTATCAAGTGAAAAAAATATTTAAAAAATTCTTTGTTTAAACGTTCTTCAAATAAAATTTATTAAAGTTATTTTCGAAGTAAAGCGTACGCCACTGATGTGTTAGCACAGGTAGTGGAAACCATGGTATTAATGTACAACTTGATCATTGCAACAATTCATAGGCCGTAAGTGGCACGGATCAATGGGGTTTTGCCCCTAAAGGGTATAAACGTAAAAAGGGTACAGTTTGTCTCTATTTATCCTTAGGAAGCTGTGATAAAATTTTGTCGGTCTATTTAAGAATCACCTTGTATAAGCGATTTTTGTAAAAAAATCTGAAACAGGTCGATTATTATTTTACATATATGGTTTTTGTTTATCTGCTTTCTGAAATGCACAGTCACTGTAACTTTTTTTTTCAAATATAATGGTATGACAAGTGACACATCATTTGAAATTTTGAATATTTTCAAATTCTACGTAATAAACAAGTTCTTAACTTGAATACTATTTAATGCAAAAAAGATTGGTTTTATTTTTTGTCATGTAGGCTTCGAAAATAATCAGAAAATAATTAGTACATTGTATTCCTTGCAAAACGATCTTTCAAACGAGGTGTCACTTGTCATACCCATTACATTTGAAAAAAAAAAGTTATAGGTCGCCGAGCATTTCAGAAAGCAGATAAACAAAAACCATATGTCTCAAATGATGCGCAAGGAAAAATAAAAAATGACCTGTTTAAGGATTTTTTTTACAAAAATCGCTTATATGCAAATTATGAATTTTATTCCTGTTAAAAATTCCACTCTGTATGTAATACATACGTTTGGAGTACTTTTTTATTTGCGTACTTGCAGTTTTGATAATTTAATAAATGAGTAATACGCTATTTTGTTTTTTAATGTTAATAAAGTAATATACATATAACAAGTATATTAATTATGTTTTATTTTTGACGGTGCACTGGCAAAACCTAACTAACTTTTCGAAGTATTTAAGTAATTAAATTAAATATTAAAAATAACGTTGTTTATTTAGGTGTGCGAAACTGTTTCAGCGCTCGAACGTTTTTTTTTTTTGTCTCGACATGCAACGCTTTAAATGCCGTCAGTGTGTGAAATGAGCATTCACGCACTGCTGCGAATTTCGGACCTTTAACAAAAAGTTGCTAACTTCGTGTATTGATTGTGATGTGTAAAGTTCAATTTTTTACACTGTAAACTATATATGTTGATTTATTAATTCGAAAAAAGCTATTTTCTTGTTTGTTCTGTTTTTTTTTTGAAAAAGACTGGTTTATTTTATTAAATAATGTGTAATTTAATTTTTATTCACTTGTTCAATTCTGCTCTAATTGGTTAAAAAATATAACATGAAACGAGTTGACAAGTTTCTGATTACTCACAATTTTCTATGTAATTGTCTAGATGCAAATGTTCACTTTGTTTTAAGTAGTGTTTCCATTTAATACAGCAAATTTTGCTTTTATGATGCTTTTAAGTTTGAATACTACATGTTTAACTATTATTATTTACACAATGTTTATCAAAAGTGGTGTGTTTATTTTCGCGAAGTTGAACGTGATTTGTACACATACATTTTATCTTGGCTGGCGCATCCACCATTTTTAAACGCAATTAATATTTAAGGAAAACACCTAAAATTATTTTTATTTAGCTATGTGACTTTTGTAATGGTATTTAATACATGGTTTTAGTAGTTTATAATCGTTTTGGTCAATAAGCAAATGTTGAAAGTTGTCGCAATTTTATTTGTGTATTTTCCTCTAGAGTGTTTTTAACCCGGCGCATCCACCATATGTATGTTACTTAATCATTATTTATTTAATCGCTTTAACTCCACTTTTTGGTATTATTTCAACAACGAATCGAGATACGAAATTGTCAATTATTTCCATTTTCACATAGTAATAATAATTTCTGTGGTCAAGTATTTTTCCCGGTGCATTAATGGAAATCGCAATAACTTTTTGTAATTTTTTCTCCCAAATAAAATATTTGCTTGGTGAATTCCATTATCGGAACCGTGTTGCATTTAATTCATCTCCTCGTTTCATCCTCTGTATCCATGCTACAGAATAAGTTTGAAAGTCGTAATATAACCACGCGTATCCACCATTTTTCTGTTATATCTCCAAACTGTCCAAATTTCCATATTTATGTCTCGTATAAATCAAATCTCACACACCCTAATTGATGCTTAATTTCGTCGCTTTTAAAAACACTTTTCGTGTCCGATTCCGGCACGAATGTCTCAATACATCGAAAAATGCGTGTTCCAATAAATCCCCCCGTATCGATGAAAGAAGCTCTGAGGCGCGGAACCGGGCTTTAAATGCACGCAGCAATATTGCCGGCAATTACTCAGCCGCGCTTTTCATCCCTCGACACAAAGCCAGCCTAACTAATTGGGCTATAGTTAATGACCGATACCTGGCACTCTTCGCTTTGTTCATTACTTTACCGAACAATAACACCCTAAATTACACGCTGACCCTTTCACCTTCTTGCTCTATAACTGTTCAAACAAATCATTATGCGCGGGCGAGGATCACGTTTTTCAGGCGAATGACGTACTGAAATTTAATTTGACCATCACGAATCGCCGGCCGAGAACGGATTTATGCTGTTTACATTTTTTTACATATGGATGGGTTAAGTGCGGACACGAGTTATTTCAGAGGAAGGAGAAACCAGGGACCATAAATTGGTTTCTGTGTAATTTAGAGAGCGGAAAATTGATGAATTTTTATGAATAAGTGACAAAGATGGGTTTTCCATGTATCGTTTATTTTTATTTCTTAATTTTAGATCAGTAAATATAAAACAGGACAAGAAACAAATGTCGCTTCTGTCAGTATTTTAGTTTTAGCTATTTTATCTTTTTCGATGAATACAGTCAAGTGTCTTTTTTGTGGCATGTGTTCTGTCTTTGAAAAAGCTTCATCGGAGTTTTCTGGATCATTAGAAGTCCCGAGTGTGACAAAACATCAAGTGCAGTTTCATCTGAAAAATTTAGAAAATTAAGCAGATTATGTCATTTTTGATTTTTGGGTACTTGCCAACATCCACTCATCCAAGTCTATTTTAGTCTCGTTCAGTGATTTTTTGTTTACAGCATCGTAAGTGGAGAATGTGGATTTGTTCAATCGATTCGGATTGAGGAGACAGCTTTATTGCAAAAGTTGGAAATAGAATTTTTGTGTGGTTAGTCAGATGTTTCTGGGTTATCGATTATTCATAGCGACTTTATAATATCAGTATTTTGCATCTCGGTCACGTGTCGGGGTTTGAAGCAGCGTCAAATGTTGGCGAATCCGGGCTAATATCTCAAGTACTTACCCTCTTAAGGTTCTCCCAGCGCGATCATTTGCGCGACGTAGCCCAAATCAGGCACTCAGTGCTGCCAACGTAGCATTTATTATTTAAAGTTGCGAGTCTTGCTATTATCGTTAGCAATCTGTTGGTAATAAATTTTCGAAAATTTTTCCTCGTATTTATAAGCCGGTGCTTCCGTCAGGTCATATTTTAAATGCCGAATCGAATGTAATTCTCTTTTGTTGCAAGCTAAATAAATTTGGGCCGTATCAAAAACGTGGGCCGATTATTTCGCTTTGAGCGAGCATTCATTTTCATAAAAGCGTACGCGAGTGTGCTTATGCTACATTATAAGCGAGTGTGTGGCAAATATTAAACTGAAAGTACAATTAAGAAGTAGGTAGTTGCAGCTAGAAACCGGCTTAAATTATTCTAACCGGTCGGTTTCCGTTTTATTGAATCTAAATTTATAAAAGCAATTTTCTCCGATGTTATTAACTTATAAAACAGGTTAATGCGAGAACGTTTTCGCTGGATGCAGAAAACGAAAGCTTCTCTTACCCCTAATGTGGTTCTCGTAACAATCCGATTTACTTACGCAAGCGTATGTAATAACTTTAACTAAAACCCTTTAAGTAGCGTGCTTGGTCGCACCTTGCCAGTGTATATCAATTTCCTGATGCTGTTTAAGCTCTTACTCGTGATACCTTTTAAGTGCCGGTAACTACAAAATTGGTCCTTCTACCACTCACTATTTTTAAGTTCAATACAGACTGAGGCAATTTATACATCCTAAGAACAGTTAATCTCTACTCGTTAAAACATTTTATAGTCATTTTAATGTTTTTTAGGATTAGCAAAGAGTAATTAGCAAAGGACCTTTCAAGATTTTCAATAAATAAATTTATTTTTCTTTTGATTTTACTATGTACGACCCAGATTTTTTTTAATGTTTGAATCTCCTGTGAAGAATTTACCGTTTGCCTACTCACCGATTCATCCGTCTATTTATATTCAAATTCTTTAAACACTTTAAAATTAAAGTTAAATAGGTTCGTTGAATTTCTCTGCAATGTAATTAAAACATCAAAAACCCTAATAATTTATTTACGACTTGTACTAAAACGGCCTTCTGCTACCTGCTCTCTATGCTTTTTCGCCATTACGTCGATTAACTTTCATAAGTAGCTTAATATTCACAAGGTAACGTTTTAACACTGACTACAACATTGCCTAAAAAGAGTCGAATGGTTTAAGTTTGGCTTGATTTTTGTGCCAAAACTTTTGGCCATAAGACTAATTAAGATAAGAAAAGTTCGTCAATATATTCTCTTGACACCAGTCGACTAACTTAAAATTCAGTAAAATTTGCATTAAAAGGGACCTCTGTTGACAAAACATCTTGCATAAATTAAGCGAACAGAAGTAGCGGTCTGTTTACAAGCTTTTACCTTTGTTCCAATTCCAAGTCAAATATTAAGGCCGTTTTTCATTTTTTCACCCCCCGAGTGGGGCTCGTCGTCTTTAAATTAACACAAACAAGCGTCCGTGACAAGCACCGAAATACCGTTCTAGAGGGTGGCTTAAATTTAAGTTTTTTGCATTTTTTTTTTCTTGTGGGTGCTCTATTTGACGGACGTCCCCAAGGCAGTGTAAAAACGACTCTAATCTTGTGCCGGGAGAACCTTTCTTACGAGTATGTTATTCTTTGATATTCTATTTTTGAGTTAACCGTATTGTTATCGATTCACCAAGATTTGAACAAAACTTAATTACACAAGAAAGTATTTAAAGTAAATAACAGCTTCTCTATATGTACGCTACCGAATTTAACATTCTGTTTGCATACTATGATTGCTTTCAGAAACTCGAAGATATTGAATTTTGGAGGAATCAGTTTGTTTGAATCTTCTACAATAGAATTTGAGTGTGTTTCAAAGAGAGTTTAATTAAAAAGAATTTCTTAAATGATTTGAACAATGTGCCAATAAATAACGTCTTTAATGACTCGAAAGTTTGTCGTGTTGTTATAAACAGCTGCTAACACGAATAAATTCTATCAACGCTTCTTAATTAACGATGGATATTACAAACTTGATGAGCGAGTGATTATTTTTGGATTTTTTGAAGAAAAGTTAAGTTTGTGTCTGTTCTCATCTAAATCTTACACAAGTTAGCGGCTGACATTTCTCCCTGGAACGTATGCTGGGAGACTTCAGCAGCGTTTAAATTACCCTCTTAGTTTATTTTTATTGCGCACTTCACAGACAATATGTTTATATTCAGCATGTTCGTAACTTGTTTCTAACTTTATTACTTTTAGCTACGTGTTTTAAGTTTGGAAGCTGTCTCTTTCAGACGTTTTTAACGTTGTCTTCCCCTAAATTATTTATGATGGTGGTAACCAGACTTTGATCGCGGCTGACTTTGTGACCGGAGGGGTGCTCTTAAGTGTTTCCTTTATGATTAGTTTATTTGTTGTTTTCGCGATTATGTTTTATGTAAAAGACAAGAACTCTCAATCTCGCTTTTCCTAATTTATTTGCCTCGGTTAAGCTCGAAGGAATTTCGCTCCACTCAAATACAAATGTTTAATTTAATTTGCGGTGCAGTACATTAGCAACAGAATTTTACTGCTCAAGTGGCCAGATTTCAGACAATTAATTATCTAGATCGAATTAAATATTTCTAGTCAAAGCGTAAATTTTACTATTAAAGCCGTGTTAACTATTAAATGTCATATGCTTATTTACACAATAACTGTTAAATCTTTATTACTCTAGCAATAATCACGAGTTTACGGACTCTAAACATCAAAATTTGTTAAATGATTATTAGGATTCTGTGAATTTATGTCTTTTACTTATAATTACCTTTGACTAAAAATGTTTTCATAAACTTGCTTATCTAACTGTGGTTTTATGTACATTTGGCACCAAAATTTTATAATTAACTTCAAAGTCTTTTGGAGTTAGGTTTTCTAGTTTATTGTTCTGGTTACTTTCATCTTTTATGCTTTAAAGGATCTAATTTCATCAAATATTCCACTTTGTTTATTTAAATTAAAATACTTTCTGTATACGAAAGGAAAAGATAGTATATGTTTCAAGATGAGTACAAATAAGCATCTTTTACACAATTCTATTGAGTCGAAATGGATTTTATTTTTGCTGTTTATGTCTTTGTGATATTTTAATGAGCTTCAGGAAAATGACATATTAAATCTTATTTACTTGTTTTTCTATCTTTAATAAGTTACAATTTTGTCCTTTTTTAATCTCGTTTTTTTTAATTATTATTAATTTTCTATTTTCTCTGTGGCCCAACTCGGAAAGATTTCCTTGCTAGCTTATATTCTCGAACGTAAAGTACATCACATTAGGCACGGCAGCATATTATGAGCATTTCTCATGAAAGCGTTCTGCGAAATGGCTCAGTTTCAAGTCCCTCGTTGGCGCCGTTGGAAAGTCGGAATTATTATACGATTTTGCGACAGGTGAAGGCAAATCGTTCGGCGAACCGGCGAACACGACTTGAGCAATCCGTCACACTTCTCTCAGAGGACGCCACTTTTGCATAATTAATTACTCTAGTTAGGTTGTGGAAATCATCTGCAGCTTATTTCGACTAAACTTCACAATATTAAAAGAAATTGTGTTTTTTCTATTTCGTCAAGACTATAAAAATGAACGGATATTATAAAAGAGCAGCGCAGGTGGTGCATTGCATTCTATTACAAAATCTGTTTGGGAGCAAGATAAAGCCGGAGAGCTTTAAATTTTGTCGCAGCGACTTGCTGCAACTTATATGCAGATAACCTGTGGTTGAAGATTAACTGCACTAACCCGACGAACTCATGGAGGAAAATGTGGTTTTCCGGATGGAATACATGCGTAAACTAATTATTCCGGGTCTGGTCTTGTAAAATGCGGCGTTCCAACGAAAAAACCTGATTAAGTGCCTATAAATTTTTCTTCAAAGTTTCTAACGAAGCCATTTATGCAAGTCTTTGGAATTTTGTTATTAGTTCATAATCAGTTCGCCCCACAAGAGACGTTCTAAATATCCCCATCCTAGGGCTTAGTCTCAACTTACAACTACGTACATTTAACTACAATTACTGGTAACGTAGAGCTCCGCTAATGAAAATTTTGCCTCTAGTTGAATATACTTTTATCGAAGTAAAATTTATTGCGTGAGTTTTGAGGAATGCTTTAATTACGTAATTCTGAGGTTAGAACATTATTTCACTCGCATGAGACTCAAGGGGATCATTAACAAGGGTTTGTCCGTGAGACGTTATTACTAATTTAAATAGGTGAGGTAAAAATGAATTGGGGAAAACAATGCTTCAAAAGCAAAGCAAATTATGAAGTAATTTCATTGTAAAACAACGATGTTTAAATATTGGTAAAGTCTGGAAACGAAGAGAAAGAAAACCTAAAAGTAAATTAAGGAAATCGAAATGTTTGTATTAGGAGGATCGAAAAAAATTTCTCTGGAAATTGGAGTAGATTTTTGTGCTCTTTCGTGCCGATTGTGCTAGCAAAATTAATGAGAATTTAACGAGGAATTACATATCTGATTCGTTACTTCGCAGAGATTGAAAAAGAGGAATCGTCCCTCCATAATAATTAATCCTTGTTTGTCCGACCACTCACAGCCGTGTCCAAGAAAATGAATGACAACTTAATTTTCCATAACAGTGCATATGAATAAGCTTTCGCAAATTCGCTTCCGTCAGTGGCAACATAATTGAATAAACGTACATCTCTAACGATCCCTTTCGACCATACGAGTTTGAAAAATTTCCCATTAATTAAAGTTCGTCGGGTCAGTAAATCTAATTATTAAATGGGACTGGCAAGGTCGGTTCTTACGACTCTCAAAAGTCGCCACAAAAACTTCCTTACGACGTGTTTACACGGTCTAATCTCCCAATCTGCGTTCGGGGCTTTATTAGTGGCACTAAGCAAGTTTTTGTGCGCCTTTGAATTGTTTATAAACAGATGAGCCTTTTGTGTATCCAATTGCTCCGCGTAATTTAATTGCGTTCGAGTTATTGAAACCGTTATCATTTGGTGTCAATTGTTGGTAGGACGCTATTTCTCTTGTGACAAGTGGAATTGCCGTTGCAGGCCGATCGTATATCAAAATGATGCACATTAATGCTCCACATAAAATATGTTTGCGAGATAACAATGGCTAGATGACGCTCTTTACTAGCTCCCAGTTTTGATATATCCTCACTCCAACTTTTAAACGAGCTTTAATTCGAAACGTCTATTGTCAGGCTTGGTTTACACAGATTTGTGTTGTTGAGCCGGTTATGTTTTTATCCTCGAAATAATTTTTCACCCAGAATTATACGTTTAACACAAACAACGTTAATTAGTGTTATTTTATTCCTCCGTACTTACGCCTTTCGTAAAAAATCCTAAATCAAGTGATTTAAGGAGCTCTTTACGCGTTTGTGTCCCAAATCGGTCTTCCTTCATGAATTATAGGTCCACTTCCTGCCTTGCGTCCAGAATCGTCTCCAAACTAACTAGAGCACAAAGTTTCAATCTGCTGCTTTTATTTATTCATTCCATCTTTACCGAATTAGATTCACACCCTTGCGCACTTCCAATTGCCGACATTAATCAAATAGGCTTTCCAGGATTATGCTTCCGGATGTATAGAAAGCCAATTACGTCAATTTAACTTATTTTGAGATTTTAATGCCGGCGAAAGTATTCACCGGACGAATCGCTGATTCATTGCTTAAATAGAACTAATTGGGACGGAGACTCGAACTACAGTAACGAGATTCACTCTCTTTGGGATACGCAGATTTAATTTCTGATGTAATTTTTGTCGTCGTTACCAAGTGTGGATTTGACTCTTGAGGCAAAATCTTTTGTGCTCCTAGGAAGCAATTTGTAGTTACCTTCCTGCATTTTTTGCAGAATAAATTTTGCGGATTAATGGACTAGATGAGTGCACTCGTGCGCATTTGCATTTATTACTAATATAAAATCTTAATTCTTGAAAAAGATGAACTGCGAGGTAATTCGCGATTTCATTAGGTGTAATCAGAGTGTGATTAACGGATTACAATGCGGGAATACGCGAAAATAATTATTTCGTGACGTTATCTCGGCTTAAAAATGGTTTTGAAAAATTATTTTGCAACCTCCGTTGAGAATAATCTAAATGTTATAAGCGTAGACATAATCTGACGTTCATGTCGCCTTCCCCTCTATTAAAGCTCCAGTTTTTTTTGAAGCTCGTGTCACTTTAATGATATGTAAATAAAGCTTTTAGATTTTGGGTTTAGATGCGGCAGATCTTAAATAAAGTCGCTAGTGTATTATTTTTAATCTTTTTTTCCCCGGTTATCGATTTTTGTTCTATATAAAGCAAAGCAGACATTAAATCATCCTAATCTTCCGTTATTGTTCTTTCATTACGATTCCATTATCCTGCCGTTAAATAGAATGAAGTTCTGGGTTTTGTAAAAGGTTTTTACTGCTACCGGATAATAAGTAGGGAAATGGGAATCGTAAATTCGCTTGTCAATTTTTTTAGTCCAGATTTGTTCCTAATTCTATTTCGTGGTCTTTCAGGTGAGTCAGCCAGGAAGCTTCGTCTTTTATAGAACAGAAATTTTTGTAATTGATTCTAGTTTTTAAGAATGTAATCTCTTGAATCTAAATTGAATAACTAATCTGTTTACATCGAAAACTATCATTCCATCGGTTAGATTCTGTCATTTATCATACAAATGGTTGAATGTGTAATTTGCCTTGCTCAATACACAACAATCATTTTTGGTAATTAAAATATCAATCACTCTGTGATCCGCCAAAGTACCGTTGACCAAATTAGGTTTTAATGTATGTATTAATTTATGTAACAGTGTTTTTCTACCTGTTTGTAGTGGTATAATGGAGATAGTTTAAGGTAATTAAGTGTCCCTCGCTTTTGGATAATGCTGACTGTTTTTATGAAACCGATCAGTGTTATTTATCGTGCCATTTATGGTGAAAAAACACATTTTCAGCTGCAACAAATAGCTTTTGTAGTACCTACACTGCAACCATATCGATTTAACTGCACACTTTCCTGTGCATAAGTAAGTATCGACAGTTGCTTTTTGCTCGGTTTTCATTGAATCGACAATTTTGTTGCACTTTGCGAGGGAGAGAACGGCGCCGTATCGCATATGCCGGGGGTAAACATTTCTCTAAAAGGAGTTCTTGAATTACAGATAGTGATAGTAGATTGTCCAGTTAAACCGCTCCGAGTATCTCAGGGCAAAAAGCTGTTGTAGTAATCGTCGGACAATTTACACCGCCATCAATCTGAGGAAATGTCAATGTAAACCAACAACTCTGACCCTAGAAACCTCGTGCATAACTCATTCCAACGGCCCGAGGCTTCCCGAGGGACTAACACTAAGGACATATCTCAAGAGCTGAGAATACACCCAACCTGTAGACTGTGAAGAGCTTCCAGCTTAAATATATCATCGCTTCAACTTTTTATTGCCCGTCTAATTTGGACGAACAAATTGAAAAAATTCAACCCGCAATTTTACGGCGTTGTAAAATCCAAAAATAAAATTTATCAACATTGTTTGTATGTTTGCCCAATACGTCTTGTTAGGTTTTGTTTATTTACAAATGTACTTGCCAGGATAAAACCATATAGAACTCGCCATCTATTATTTGAGCAAAGTTGACATGTTTTAACAACATTTTCCGATTCCCTCAAATAAATGGCCTGTCTAATGTGGTCGTATCATATCTGACACTCGAGCACAGTTTATCACAAAGAAAAACCATCTATTCACTACATGTCCTATCTTAAACATTAGAGAAAACTATAGAAGGATGACACAAAATAAAAACGTCAAGGCGGAAAACATGACGTGGAGATTAGACCAGTCGGAAAATGATAATGGCAAAAAGTAGCGAATTTTTACTTGACTAATTTTCCCGGCGTAAGTCTCTTTACGCTTGAAATACTAAACTAAAGAAAATAAATTGCAGAAATGGACAAACAAATAATTTTAATCAACTACCGAAATTATTTCAGAGTTCAGTCAGTCACACAGAAAATTGCAACATTTGTAAAAGTAATACGGATACACAAACTTGAGGATCACAATAATAAGGAAAATAAGAATTTCTGGGCAAACGCAGCAGCTTAAGTTTATCTCATGAATCGTGCAGTTTTATCGTACTGGAATAGCAGCAATTTGGTACTTTTCATTTTTGTTTGAATTGTTAAACGGCAACTGGATCAAAAAGATTTTTTAATCAAAATTGTGACTACTTCAGAAGTTATTCACTTATCAAGAGAACAAAATGGTTATTTATAATGAAAACATATCGACTATTTTGTAAGTCTGTTATGTTTTCTCTTTTTTTATTTCACAAATTATAAATGGTAGTGGTAGTGTAACATTATTTTAATAAGTTACTCTATTTACTTTTGTGGGACCAGTAAATATTTTTAACAAGTGAGTTTTGAAAAATTATTTTCTTGTGTAATAAGTGTAAACGTGAAGAGCTGATCTTGTGATCAATATCTTATATGTATGTACACATATACACTGGGTCAATTTTAAAACTTGCAATCGGCAATATCTCTTAATTGAAAAAGTTATTGAGAATCACTCAAAACCGCTTTGGTGGTTCCTAGGAGGAATCAAAATGACATAGTGTGTTTATTTTTTAATGATTTTTTTTTAACAGAATTTGAAAGCTAGAAATGGGAATAGAATAAATCAGATAATCGATAATAGTTTCGTGATTACTCTAAAGTTTATCAAATTTGCGTCGATGCTGTGCAAATTCAGCTGATGGCTACTCAGCGTAATGAACAAACAGTGACGTTGCCATTAGAATGATAGGTACGATTCAAATTGGTTAAAATGAATAAAACTGGCGTCCGAAAGAGTAATCTTCATTTGGGTGATTTTTCCACAATCCCTTGACAATAAATCATTGATCACGTTTTGTCTTTTTCTCGTTTCCATTTCGCAATAATTTGTTTTCAGGATGTGGCTAATTTGTGTCGTTACGCAATTGGAATGTCCCCCAATGTAACATCCTAGAGTTAATTCAGCATGTAGCGAGTCTAGAGTCTGCTATTTGTTTTTGTTATATTTACCTTGAGATTAGGGTGAGTTATGCTGGATATGATGAAGAAAAACACTATCGTATGGCTCGTGGATATTTCGATTAACATAACCGTGTTGTTGGCGAATTAGATACGGCCTATAGTATCTTAATCAGGTTCTATCTAACTTTATTAGACAATATGGAAACTCAGCTACCTAGGGTGTTGAAGCAGAGCAAACGAGCTGTTTACATCGAGCGAATCGATTCTCGAAATCAGGTTCTCAACAATGCGAGCTGCAAATAAAGACGATATATTATTATGTGGAATGTCAGTTAATTTCGAGACGTTACAACTCGGAGATAAATTAGGGTCAATTAGACGTCAGACTGCGTCATGCAATTGTGCATATTCGGATCGGCTAATATCTCATAACAACACGTAGATCGTTGTTATGTCATATGCGAGATCTTCGTATTACAGCAGAAATTCTGCCAGGTACGTTACATGAATTTTAAATGTTTTTGTTGTCACCCTACAGCTAAAACCAAACTTGCATATATGAATTTAAATATTGATCGCGGCGGCTTCATCAAAATCACAATGTTACGGAGGTTCATTGCTTCAACAATATTTATTTTCCTACAGTGCATTCATTAACTTGTTTAGACAAACATTTGCAGATGAATTTTTGCAAAAATAAAAAATCAACCGGCACTCCAATTAGAACTACTGGTCCGATTTGTTTTTGACTATAACAATCTGTTTCAATAAAGCAAGTTTAGCATAGGTCAATTGGAGTTTAAATGATAAATTTCTTTGTGACAAGCTGTCAGTTTTTGAGGCCCTTGTTGTTGAAAAAAATTACACAAAATTCGCAGACGATGTCAAAAACATTCAATGTCTTCAAAATGAAGTGATATTGGATTTATATTGATTGGGCCTCTAAGTCTCGCTTGACTGCTGAAAAAATTGGGAAAACGACAATCCATATCCCTATTTTTAGGTGGCTGTAAAGTTACGTGATTTTTCCATGTCGTAGTTAATTTTTTACGCTCTCCTAATTGGGAGTAAATTTAATAATTTTTGATCAAAGCTTTGTCTTTTTATTTGGTCATAAACCGTAGCCCCGGTTTAAGTGGGTTATAACCCATCTATTGTAGTTTTGTACAATAAACGTTAATACCTGGCAATATTCTGTATCGAAACACTTCGGGTAGTAAGTTTTCAATTAACAGCTCTCGGCTTTATCGTAACACTGCGGTACTTTAGCGTATAAAGCGATAATTACCGTTAATTGTCGAGTACGATTACGATTGGTTTTAGCGTACGCAGCCGGAACGAAAAAGGGGTCGCCGTCAACGATCGTTTATAGAGCGCAAAATAATTGCTCGGAATCGGTTTTGTTTAAAACTGTTCATTGCAATCACTTACATCGCGGGTATCACAATACCCTTAATTACCGTATCGGCAATTATCTGCAGACGTCATCTTCGCCGCTATTGATGGCGAGCTTTTACTTACGATGCTGGAAGTTATTAGCCTCTTTCTGTTATTACCTCTGCTGGCTTTCATTGCACTCGCGTCAAAGAGGTCTTAAATTATTCCATTTGGGACAGGTCGATGGCTAGTCGATAACGAGAAAAATAGACACCGCAACCAGATATACAATGTGCGGTTTGCCATTAAATCTGCCGCAGACTGCACTTTCATTCCACAACTAATTTAACACACTTAATTTGTTATTAATGGCCGGAATTTGTCATTTTCATTTTTTTAATTTTTTTTTGTACCTTTGCAATTGCCTATGAGGGTAAACAAAACATTATAGCTCTATCGGTTTGGAGTATGCCCCCCCATGTCGTCAGCAATAAGTTCCGTAAATATTTAAACTTTCAACATTTGCTCGTTCGAGTTTTCGCTTTGTGTGGTTCTCCACACCTAACCATATTAATTGGACGTTTGTTTTCATTATCGAAAAACGGGGTCGGCGTAGTTTCGCAAATTGACTTCGATTCTAATTAAAACTTTCAATCGGGAAAATTTTTTGCTTATGAGGGATTTTTGAGAAAGGGCGACGTGAACGTGAAGGATGTGAACTGCGTTTTGCACCGACAGGATATCATTACGACACACGAAGAAGCACAATGCGACCGACAATCCATTATCCTCTCTGTACAATGGCTCTCAAGATGCTGCCATAAGCTTGATTTATTTATAATTTACAGAGACAAGCATAATCTTTAGCGAGTCGAGATCATGTCATGCGATATCCGACAATTGCGGACGTTTTAGTGCATTAGAGAACGGATCCTATATCACCAAAGTCTTGCTTATCGAACGCGAAAAAGACAAAATATCGGAAAAAGACTATTAATAAAATAAGTTTCAAACTTGAACGCTACTTTGAAACTTTGTAGATGTAATTGCCGCCTTCGTTATATAAACTTTGAATTGGTATTACATACGTTGTTAATTGCTAATATATGCTCTTTTCACCTGAAACATTCTATTTCAATTTGCTACGTTATATTCAAAGTGGTGCTTGAAGCATTATAAGGATTTGAATTCAGTATGTGACACTTTATTAAAACTGGAAATTAAGAGAGGTATTAATTCATCACAGTTCAACTTAATAAAATGAACTAATAGCTTGGTCATTCAGTGACTAACATCCTAAAGTTGAAGATTCAAATACGTTACAAAGAGTGGGTCACTCAACCCGAAATTGGCTTAGGTTCATGGACATTTGCACCCGCTAATTTTAATTTTAAACAAGTTTAGGTTTCTACACCACACATTTTGACAGTTCTGCCATAACTTCCTACAAATTCCTACAAATATGCATTTCCAATGCACAGACAAACTCTTGAATTATTCAGACCTTAGCATTGTGCTTCATTGATTTTCTGTCTGTCTTGATCAAAACCAGCAACACTCATCTTAATAAAGTATTTTCAACATTCTCATTTACTACTTCTTGATTAATTTTATCCCAACACGAATATTATTGCTTCAAGGTAATCCTAATTACACCATCAGTGATAATCCCAATTTGTTTCATTCATGTTGATTTATTCAGAGTGTTGCGAATATTACTTTTTTATATGCAAATAACGAACCATCACTTCACTAAACATAAAATATGAAAAAAACAGATAGTTGCAGCAAAATCAAATATGCAAATAGATGCTCCTGTTGATATTTCGACAGTGTTTGCAATTTTGTAAAATGCACTAGTTGTGGATTAACTAATGAGATAACATTGAAAATGGTTTATTGGAATTTTTTTCGAATGGTAACGAAAAAAAACAAACTTATTTTCATTGAAACATATTTTCGAAGGAACAAAATGGACTGAATTTTTGAAAAGTTATTGGCTTTTTACGTTTTTATGAAATTCATTCACTGTAAGAGATGCTTTTTTTTTCAAAAAACTACTCCTAGTATTTATTTCGGAATGATGAAGTGATTTACTTGTCTATACATGCTTTTGCGGATGGGCGTTAAGTAAAAGGTGTTTTAGGGATGTTTAGTGTCCTGTTTGCGACACTTGGCAATATGGCGCTATTACTATGTATTAGATTAGCGTACATAGGGTTCGGAAATCCTATATATGAAGGTCATAAATTGGCCATAAACTGTTCCTACATAATATAGAGGCGTGCGTGTGACACTATGCTCATTAGGTATTCAAGTCCCCGAATCCCAGACCCTGGGAGTTTCGGCGATAACAGCGCAGCGCCTTCGGAAGCTTGTGTCATGTTGAAGTCACGCCCTATTGCTCACATCATCACTGGAAAATATACAATTTCGGCACTTTAGAAATTCCACGTCTTGCATGCAAGAAAGTATCGCTTTGTGTCAAGTCGTGTAGAAAAGTGTTCTCTTTACTCGAGTGTATTGCCACCATCGATGGAAAATCTTCGCCTAGAAAGGGTTTAATAGGGCGAAATAACACTCACCCGGCCAACACTCTGAAAGCTTATCTCCATAAAAATATTATACCGCGAATTTTTTCCCTCCAACTAATTTAAAACAGTATGTTTTATTTTACAGCCACAATCACATTTAAAACGTCACATGATAGTCACGAATACCAAAATATTACTGCCATAAAAGTCATCTGTTATAAAAGAAATTTCTCCGGGAGAGAACTAGAATTGGAGCTAGAAAATTTTCATGGAAGTTGACTTGTAGCGTGTGAAATACGTAGCTGTTGGTTTGGCGAAATTAACATCTTGAGTGTTTGTTTCTGGATTAAGAATTTTTAAACGGGAACATAATTTCGTGCAAGAATTTTACTTTAATTTCTGGTGGACGTACTTATTCTTGATGATTGGGGTGCCATGCTGTTCAATGCATGTGCTCGCTGAGCTGATTATACTGAGGACTACAAACAACGGCCTATATGCAAATTACGCCAAGATAAATCTCGTGCCATTGGCTTCAGGTGGAGCCGCCGGAGGCCTCTTTTGTGGTGGCTTCTTTTGTTAATTTTGATTGATGCGGGGTCGCTGAAGTCTCGCATGATGCAAATGCGAGGTTCTCCACAAACTACGTATTTCACAGAAATTACGAACAATGCATACTCTTATCCAATAATATTAAAATATCTTCATTATCATCATTGGAAATCTCATACTAAAGAAGAAAGACCCAGTTTAGAAAATTTCACGACTTTACCTTTCTCAAATGTCACCTATTTAAATAAATAAAAGCAAATGTTGTAAACTTGTGATTAAAACGTAATAAGAGCTAGAGCTGTATAAATTAGAGAAAATATAAATTGTAGTAGGTGGGTATTTTTATTTTTAGTAAAAAAAACATAAAACAAAACACTTGTATTTAACAAATCGTTGCAATTTTCTACTGAGTAAGAATGTAGACCCTCCAGCGGCACCATGTGGGAGTTGCGAACTCCTTTGAGTTTTAGCAAAGCTTGTTTAGATTCTCTCCACCACTTTCCGAATTTCTTTAATCTCTTCCTGGAGACTCGTAAGTTGGAATTCGTCCTTCGCAATTGATTAAATTCCCATTTGTCCAACTTTAATATTTATTGCTTGCGAATTATATCCTAAGTGTCTATGCGTTCGGCTTTTTATTTCTTCGAAATCCGTATACTTCGCCAAGTTTTTATGTATATTTATTTAGTTCTCGAGTTTTTCAACAAAGTTATTTTCAATCTGGAATCATGAACGGGATAAGTGATAATATACTGGTACTTTCCCACTCTTTGAAAGCAATAATAGCAAAGCAATCTGTTTAATTTGTTAAATACATTCTGTGGAATTTGGCACAGATTTAAGCGTTCTCTAAATTATCTGATAAATTTCTCCTAGGTTGTGCTATATTTAGGATAAATATTTAATAAGGCTGTAATGAGACCATCCCCGAGAAACCTCCATTTAGCTCCGGCAAAGAACATTAATTCCGCGATAAAATTAATTATAGCTGTGTCTCATCAAAAACGACCGTAAACGTTCTTCGGGCGTATTAGCTTTTCCTAGATTTGCTGCTTTCAGTTCATATATCATCGTTTTGTTCTCTTGTTCGATTCTTATTTCGCCGAATGGCTACATAATTCACCAGTGTTTTTATCACAATGATAATTTTCATGAAGATAAGTGTTTGTGTTAACCGTTGAATTGTGCTTATTAAAATTTTCCTCACAAATCTCTCTGACAATATTGAATGTAATAGGAAGGGCTCTTTTATGGATCGTGCCTTCGATGACCAGATTACGGTTCCGATTGATTTTCCATGTGTGAAACTTCTCAAGGGATCTCTCTGTGATGTGATAGAAACCGAATTAGTTTCTTTATCTCAGAAAGGTCACCGACAGTAATTAGAAATTAGTGTATCTTTAAAACCTTCCTTTGAAATAAATTAATTTGTAAGTTTCCGGTGCTGTCGACGCAAAACGTTCCCTTTTGAGCAATTACCTGAAGCGTTTTAATCGTCATGTTGAATTACCTTAAATTACAATCGTTTTTTCTCTTTTCGTTCACACACGTAATGTTTTCATTATTAAGTCAAAAAACACAAGACAAAAAACTTCTTTACTCGTTCAAACATGCTAAGTAGCACGCAATTAATAAATAATTCGTCCGCATGTTATAAACAAGCCGCCCCTTGTGCGTGTCGCAGCCATTGCGGACATATAAATATTTTACACAATGGTTCTTATCAATGTTTGAAACAGTTTTCGGGAGTAATCAGCGGAAAGCGTCACACCTTCAGAAAAACTCCTCCACAGTTAATCCCTTCGTTTTATTATCTCACAATTGGGAATTTTATAGCGTGTTCAATGTTTATTTTTGCATAATTAGAGAAAAAACAGGTCAGGACAGGATTATTGAGCAATTTATCCGCGTTGTTTGAAATATTGAACGTAAACTTTTTACTGTCAATTTCCTGTCGACGCTACAGTTAGAATTCGTACCGTAATCCAGATATTTTATCACGCAGCGAGCTACACTCAAATTTCCCTTACACGCCACCAAGAAGTAAAGCTACAAGGGATTAAAATGACGAATTGGATGGATGGTATCGATATCTTCGAAAAGGAAAAGAGGATGAGCTTGAAATTGCTTCCGGTAATCGTGGGGCGAATTCTTGACGCTGGCGTGATTTTTTCTGCTATGTCCAAAGTGGATGATTAGAGGACGCTGCAGAATAATAAACAACCGGAATTAGCTCAACGCTGGCCACATGGCGACTGTAAACCTGTAATTTTTGCGCAAAGTATAAATAGAATTTTGTTAAACAGAATTGTAGTCTTTATCTACACCTGTTGTTGACAGCTTGTAAAAAATAGTATTTTTGTGTAACAGAAGAGCCTTGAATTTACAAAAACAAAACACTGTTTGAATTGTTACTAATTTTCTCTCTTCCACTACTGAAAATCTAGTCGAAAATGAACAATTTTTAAACCTTTCCAAAAAGCCATTCTGTTAATCAAAATTGACCAATTTTTTTATAATTTCTTGGTTTTTGAAGTTTGAACCAGTAATACCAGAGATATTTTAAAAACCAGAACTTACTACTTACAAAAGAAAAATGATTAATTTTTAGCCGTAAAAGGACTTTAGTATATATTATATAGTATGTATTCATATTATTAATATTAGTATTAATTAAACAAACAAAAAATTCTAAAAATAATAAACTGATTGATTGTCTTGTTTAATTTTTTGACGTTAATAAAATAATAAATCTAAAAATTTAAGTACTTTTACATTTGTAAGACACTTTTACTTTATATCTTTTTTTTTTCTATTTTGAAAAATTCAATAGACTTTTTTCACTACAATTTATACTACAATATTTCATTGAGTATAATTCGATATATTTCATGCGTTTTAACCTCCACTGCCCCACATATGTCGTAATTCGTGGCATTTGCCCTTTAGAAAATAGAATATTCGCCGGGTTGGGGCGCAAGTCATAAATAGGGCTCTGCATTTTACAAGCTCTATACGTCTATAAGTTGGTCGCGATGGAGTATTAAACCGTCATCCCATCATCGTAGCAGTATTTTATGATTGGCTTTCAGCATTATATTCCATGCCCATACGTCGTAAATAACTTCATTTCGTATCTTTCATTGAAGTGGTGTCACTTTTGATMAGTTTTTAGTAAGGTAAACATGAGATTTTCGTGACCACACATTATGAAAGATTTATCGCACCTATATAGCGCGGACGCTATAAATATCTTCTCGATAGATGATCAAAACTTTGGGTAGGTCTGGTGTAAATTATGGCTTTCGTCGGCCATCTATCGGCGATTTTATTTTAGCAAGCTGTGTGAAATGTTTTAACTGTTTTGAAAAGGGGGTTTGTGTACTTTTATTTCTTTCCATATCTATATTGCATGTTGTACAACATGATCAGCCGTTGGAACTGTATTTTTCATTTGTTCCGGGAATATAACTCGGCCCCGTTTCCAGTTTGATGACCATGTCACAGAATCACGTGCATGAGCCTTTGAAATTTCATTACTTTTATTTATGGCTGGGATATTCGCTCGCGAGTAAATTTTTATAGGGTTCATTTTAAGTTATTCACCATCGCATGCGAAAAAATCTAAATCTAATAGATCGCAAAGTTCTGCAGGAGACGGGAAGAATTCCAGGATTTTCGACGAGTATTCACTAACGAGTTTCTTGCGGATGTGTTTGCAGGATTCACATTCTTACGTTCCATCTGTCCGTCGTGAGGCTATTAGAGGACCAACTGGTCTCAAGGCCCAGATGCGATTAGCCCTTGTCCTAAATACGTCTTGGCCGTGTTAAATTATTTCGACGTTTAAATTTATGGAAGGAGAACTATTTCCAACTGAAATTACGTCGACTTGCCGATATTGATGTTATGTAATTGTTTAAAAGTTTTGCGTTGGAAAAAGCGTGTCATTATTTGTGAGTTAAGTGGAAGACAAGAGAATCATTTTGCTTGAGACTAATCAACGCTCATATTTCAACGGATAGATATTTAAGCATGAAACACTTTTCCTTGATAAACGCCGATGGTTTCCTACCCTCGCTTTTCAATTTCCTAAGCCGGGAAACGTCTATTGCGATGAAACTTTCAAACTTTTCACTTTAAAGAATGTCATTTAAAAACAAAAGGCTATACCGATTATGCATCGTTGGTTACAGGGATTTATGATGGATTTTACATAGGTACATTTCCGACAAGAAGCAACCTTTATCAATCTTTTCACGCTTTACTACTAATTCTAGCTCTTTCAGAAGCAGGTTTGCCGACCCTTCAAGACGTCATCCACACCCTCCTAACCCTAATCATATTTTTTTTACCTTATATTGAATCATTATTTAAAAATTAGAAATTAATTTAGGGCGAAAAATTGCTGTTATTAATCAAGAGACAAATATAATGCGTGAGCTGGAACTATTAAACCAGAAACCCTTTCATGGCACGTAAGCCATGCGTGGAAATATTATTTTAATATAAGCATTGTATTAGTGTTAGGTTCTATTATGCAAGCATTGTTTACTTTTAAACATTTCGAATGACTATTACTCATGTGATGTTGGAAATTGCTAACAAACTGTTCTATACATACAGTGTAAATGTTGATTATTATTGTAATTAGTCTTATAATACTTGACCATTGTAACGTTCAGTAAAGGCTTAATAATTTCAATTATGAAATTCGGTTGCCATAAATTATTTATGCTTAACGAATATTCAAATTAAATCAGTGAGTAAATTCAATCATTATTAATTCATATATTTTAATCACAACACGAATTTTATTTAATACGATTTGCATTGCACTTGAATTTTTATTAAAAATTGAACCAAACTTTCTTATGCCCTTTTTAAATTTTACGTAAATCAACAGGTGTCAATTTTTGGCGTAAATAGAAATGCCATTGCTGATTTTATGTAAGTGGAGTGAATTTTCCATTTTTGCACGTGATAAATTAAATGTCAACTAGATGATAGATTGACTCGAGTATTTTTAACTATTTTCTCAATAATAACCTTGCAAGCTTTCGACTAAATGTAACAAAATCGATTCTAAAGTGGAACAATCTATTTTCTTAAATCTTTTAAAGATTGTGTACTTTATATACTAGGGTGAGAAAACAATGAGCCGTAATAACAATTTTCTCTCATACGCTCAGGAATAAAGTCAATTTTTGTCAGCTCGCTTACTTTAGTGATATGTTGAGCGTTATTTCTTCATTGGATCTGAAAGTTATTTCACCTTGCCGTGATGAAAATGTCACTGCAAGCAACGGATTAGCGTCTTTTATTAAACGAAGTGTCTACACTGCACAATGTTTCAAATTTTAAATTGTCACATGCAAAAAAAGATTTATATCAGATGCTTCTTTGTAAGACGATCCTAAATTAAAATTAAAAGAGCAGATAATAAAAGGGTTATTCATTATTTTTATTTAGAGGTAAGTTGATATATCGATCGACAATTAAAAGTTTGTGTGGTGACTTGTCACATTCGTCATTGAGAACTTTGAAAGTTGTTATTTTTTACATGAACGATTTTCGTGTTGATATATTATTATTATTTACGCCAGAGTAACTTCGATTTCTTGCCAAATTATTTCGAGTTTTAGAGTTAGTGTCCTTAATTCGTCTCGAAAATTTTGTTATTTATTGCCTGTGCTATATACGGCCTGATTTTATAAAATATGTGCAAATATTTTAACTGGTAATAATAGCTAGAGCAATAAGGAATAAAAATGCAAGTTTAGTTATTTTGACTTCTTTTGAGCTCTACCTGTTAAAATATTTGTGTATACTTTAAAATCAGCCTGTATATAGGTTCGTAATTATTCTTTGGTTTTCTTTCGGTAATGATGTTAAGTTACCTATTAAAAGTTTTTTCGTTGAAATGATGAGAAAATGAGTGTTTCCCTCAAACTTTGACGATAGCCACGTTTTATCTGTACATCGACTTCTGCATCCGAAGGCTGTGAAAAACGCCTCTAGAATACTAATATGTACCAACTTGAAAAGAACATATCTAACAGATAATCAAGTTATTGGAAAGTTTTATAGTGCCATTACACGAAATATCTTTCGTTGTCGGAGAGATTTCAAATTTTCATTTCCCTTTCATCTCAAACTCGTTTTCAATATCTCAGCTCCCAACCCATCGGATTTATTAAAAATTAATTTAAGAGCTTTGTAGTCGAGTTGAGTGGATTGAAATATTTCCCTACTGTCTCACTTGGATTGTATATGACACCCCCATTAGTTCCTCTGTTTGAGTAACCCCAAAACTAATCCTTCCTCGAAAGCTAATCCGACTATCGTGTTGGCAGGGCATTTCGAATGAGGTACTTTGCAAATTATAAGGTCTTAGGACTTCCACTAATTTTACCTATAATGACAAACTGGCCTATGGTAGCTCCAAATTCTTTGTTTATTCGAAGGATTTGACAGATCGATAAAAGCAACGAATTGTAAACAGGATTACGAATACACAAATACACAAAAGGAAATTTACTAAGGATATAAATCACATACATCCAAGACAAGAACCGAGATACGAGAATTTTATTTCATTAAAGTATTGATTTTGCTGAGACTTGTTTTTTGTTTAATACGGTGTGAAATGGGTCCGAAATAGAATCATAAGGGTAAACAGGTTTATGGCTCACGTCCCAAGCCATCAATCTAGGAAACCGGTGACAAATGCTCTCACGAAGCGACAATGCAGATTGCACGCAGTAAAAGATAGAAGGAATCTGGGGGTGGCAAACATCTAAAGACAAATTTTCTCGGAACACGCATGGCCTGAACCGCGGCGGCTACACAGTGATCAATCTCTCTCACATCCAGTGCGATTTGAAGAAGTTTTTCGTCCACAAGCATATTCCGGAATATAAAGCAGACTAATAAAATATTTATATATCTTACTCGAGTAGATATGCTGATGTTGCCAATTTATATACCTGCAGAAAGATGGAAATGTTGCTTTTATAATTATTGGGGGACAAGAGTGTGCCTTTGAAATGGCTCTCGGAGGTGTCGTTTCGTGTCATATCTTTGATGCGATTTTTTCTTCTGGCAGTTTATAAATGTAGGTTCGATGCCAACGAAAAAAACATCGGAATGCTCTTCATATCCCTTTTTTATCGAATTGAGAGCTACATTACCATATTAAACAACGTAAAAATAGCTATCTGAACAGTGGTATCTTCCAAAGTAGATTAAGCTGCGAGGGGGATAAAGAAACTGGAGCTTTTGTATGGAAAAGTTTTTTCTATCAATCCAATTGTAATCCGTTTTGGAGATTGTGTTATTTATATGCGTGGAAGTTTTACTCCATAATTCCTCCACTTTAGGGCACATTATTTAATAGTGTTTAGAATTAATTACTGATGCCAAGTTATGTGGTTGTTGTGTAGTTTAGGAACAACGTTAAAACATTTAGTGTAGCCTTTACGTAGAATTATCTTGTACTTTTTTTAAATGTGTTAGCGGAAACAGATAAAGAATGCTTGCTAGAAATTGCAACGAGAAAGTTTTATCTCAAGTTCGAGGAATGAGGGAAATTAGTTTCAATTTTATACGAAAACTTTCCAAGTTATAATTAAAATTCCCACAATTTGTCATTAATGAATTTTTATCCGTTTTCGACTTAACTCCCGCTTCGGGAAATTTTAATCATCCACTGCTTTGTACAAAAGAGATTTCTATTATTTCAACGGCTGACCTCGAGATAAAACATAAGGGTGAGTGTTTCTTAAATAAATTGCTACGTTGCGTTGATCCACCTCTCACTTTGATTTTCTTTCTTAAAACGCTCCACGAGTTCCACTTTAACTGTTCCCCAAAGACTGATTAAAAATGTTAACTTGTTGCAAAAAGAGAAGTGTAGGTCAATTTCGTGCATACATGATATGAGAAAGGTCTTACTTGGCTTGAAATTATTTACGTCGTTCGAATTTTCTTTTTGAATGGCCGGTATGTGACAGACGACAGAGTAACTTTATTGGCTTTATAAATGTTGTAGATTCGCCGTTGTCGAATGTCTTTACGGCTATGCAGGCACAGGCTTGCCAACCCATGGAAATTCAAATATTCAAGAATAGAGAACTCAGGAACACGCTTACTAGAACGGAAATTGCGCCCATATAAAAGTCCTACCCGAAACGCAAGCAAAGCATAAATCAGGAGGTCCTGTGATTCAGGAGTCTGCCGGTCAAACGATGTCCGAATGATAAAAAGGTGATAAGACTAAAATATTTCACTTTCGGACTCTAAGCTGATCCAGTCTGAAACCTATATTTTATTTTTATATCACTATTGATACTACACGAACTGATGCAAGTGATAAACTGACCCAAGCTTGTCACTTCCGACCTGCGATTTGCAAATTCTATTTTTATTGCTCCACTCGTCACCACTTTCGAGACCTATTTTCTCATCGACTTTTCATCTCCCAAAAAAAGTGTGAAATAACGCGTAAATTTGGGGTTTGTTGGAGCAAACACAAAACTGTGTAGATCATCGCCAGCTCGCCAGAATAGAAAATAATTGCAAAAACAAGGCGCAAATTTGCATATACATTAGGATGAGGAACTGAGAGCCGTTCCATAAGTCAAAAAGCGCTTAAACTAACGTGTTTTAAAAAGAGTTTTGGGGGGGAAAAAAGGGCAAAAATAATATTTCATCTGTCAGGGTGTAAGCGGCTTTGTCGCTGTTGATTACAAGATGATATCGGATTATGACCGCAATTAAGCTTAGTTTTTCGGAAAAACCTTCCACAATTTAGCTCCAAACTGACTGACTCGACCGTTAAATTTTTAAAAGCAATAACAATTAGTCATACCAACGACTAAATGGTTCCGGAATTTTAAACACTTTTAATTTGTCATCTAAGCCGAATGAAAAAACTTTATTAAATTAACTTTTGGGTATAATGACTTTTCTATGAATTTAAATTAATTTTTTGAGCCTGAGTCTCGTTTCAGAATTGCTGATGCTTGCATTAATCAGATTTAATAATAATTAAAGAGAAAAACGAGGATTACTCTCTTGAGTCAGAATTCTCATAGAGATGTGCTTACAACGGAAATATTTTTCTATAAAAGGCATGTAATTTCAAGTCGAAGCTTTCATAAGAAAATGCAAAAGCAGCTTAAATTCCGTATTTGAATGAATCAAAATGTTTAATACATTCATGGTGCAAGCGTTTTGAATAACGCCCGCTATTTTATTGTGAAATGGTTCGTGAACTATTCTCCTACTGGAAAAAAATGTGCTGGGAATTTCCAAGAAAAAGTGCACCCATCCATCACGAACCTACCTTAAACACAGACAAAATATTATAATACCTTTGCCATAAAGACCCACAATTGCCCAATAAATTCCACCTTTTTGCAATTCATAATTGTTCTCTCTGAGTGAGACAAACTCGCCCATATTTCAGCTTTTTTTCCTGTGTATCTTCTACCCTATGCCATTCCTGCAATAAAATACGAGTTGTCGCCAATCACTCTGCACTCAAATGAACAACCGGTTCGTGTTGCCACCCTCTCATGCAAAGTGCATCTACACATGCAAAACCAGCCCACGTCATATTATCCTGCAATTTAAATCCTCAAGTCCAAAACGAATTGCAGGTTAAATGCGAAAATAATGAAAGAGCACTGCAATAAGTACTTTTACAACGGTGCCATCTGCTAAATGGAACAACGGTGTAAGACGCACTACCACTGATTAAAATGCCAAGGAAATAAAAATTATTGTGGCCAGGATTTGACAGATACTCGGCTAGTGTGCCTACTTTAATTTCTCCTGCTGGCAGGGCGCTAACAGTATTATCCCTCAGAAACTTACATTTCTTGTCGTGTCATAGTTCACGATTAAGATCCTAATTAGAACAAGTAGACGTTTAATTTACTAGGCGACATTTTTCAGGATTTATAAATAACGGAGCTGGTTTAGGAGTAACACCCTTCTTATTACCGTTTTTCTCCTGCTGCTATTAATCACACATTTTTAAAACTGGCTTTACCTACATTTATCATTTTGATGTTTATCAAATTACTTCCGGAGGAAATATCAATTTTTAGATAAAGCTAAAACGTATTTAAATAGTTGTAAAATATTTCCTCAGTCTTAGAATTTCGTACAACTTGGTGATTTATTCCACCTATGGTTCCGACAAGATAGTCGACAAGATTTACCGATTCATGAACGAAAAGTCTTCTCCTCACTTCTTTTTTAATTAAAATTTTCACTAAGGGTGGCTATCATTCACTACTTTTACACTTTCTTATTTGTACTTTTTAATTACTTGCTGAATTACACTGTTACAATCAGTTTTAATTGTAATGGGAGAGTGGAACATCTGCTTTTGATGGAATCGTATATTTTTACTAAAAATAGAATTCATGAATTCATCACTGATAAAAGAGGATTTTCTTACTCCAAACATTTCGCAACTTTGAATGAAATGGCAATGTCAGCAACAAAACAGAGCTTAGTTCTGGATCATTTGTGTTTTTTACTCACCTTTTACCTGGTTTTATAAATAACTCGTTCGCTTCACTTCGATTTTTTGAAAGGGAAGCCAACCGCTGTTTGGAGACTGACAGAAAAGGCATTCAAATTTTCCAATTTTCTTAGCTTTATCTACTAGAATCAAATTTTAAGAACCAGTATCTTCCACTAGATTGTAATTTGATTTTTGAGTAATTTATCAAAGATTGTATTTGAAGGTTTCATTAAGTAGTTTCGGTTTGGGTCAATCTTGGAGATGTTCCGGCGTACCTTAATAGATATTGTTATTGGTTATCGACTTTTTTAATTAAAAAAGAAAGGATACCCGGGTTACAAGGGAACATAGACAATTTGGTCTTCAACGAAATTAGAGGGACGTGGTCCGAATTAAAAAAATCTTATTGCTTCCACCAGCCTCACCCCGTGGAAAAAATATGCTGAAATATGAAATCTGCAGCGCCATATTTCAAACAAGATTAAATTTCGATGTTTTCTTGGGTCCGTGAAGGGGTTATTAGTGGCAATATTGTTAAGTCTTGATGTTAATGCGCCATCCCTATTATTTGGATGCTGATTCAGTAATGATTTTGATTGAAGTTTGGGCTCGGCAAATGCGATTAGAGGTAATAGGAAGCACGTATACATTGCGGAACAAGCAAGTTGTCAACACGTTACCACAGCCGTCAGTCACGCCACAAGGCACCCATTTTGAAGTTTTCTTACGGGCGGATAATTTAGTGGATAATAATGCAAAGTAGTTTTCGAGAAGTTTCGAAGCCTATCATTTCACGTCAATAACACACACGAGCATATTTATGACATTCGCAGTCCGATTAATTTTAAATAGAACGTCACTGCAGCAGACACTATCGAAAAACCATTCTGTTCTGTAACTTTTCTTGCGGTTTGCAACACTGTACCTGTCCCCGGGGTGCTATTCCCTGCGTATGCTCGTCACAGAAGAGAAGAGGACGTATTTTACGGCGCCTCTTCTCCGATTTGGATTACACTCACTTATCTGTCGTCTTCTCTATTAGTGCATGCTTCTTTCCGGATATATTTCAAATGCCCGGACTTTTTTCCGAATAAGATTACCTCAGATTTCGGATCGACACTTTTTCTACAATTTGCTGCACCTAATTTCAACTACAACCCATGTCTTTGTGACTATAATAAATTTGTCTCGAATCATATTTCGTCTTTCAAAACGTGATGCATTGCACAACTTGCTATACCTTTCTTAGTTTGTGTTCAAACAACAAGAAAACAATAAAACTTTGCTTGTGCACGATATTCCAGATTCGTAATTTTGCATGAAACACCTGAATTATCAGACTTCTCCACGAGGTGAAGTGAACCACAAACTAATTTCAAATATAAAATATAAAAGTTTTCGGTTGTAAATCACACAAAGAGAAACTAAGAAGGTCCTACTAGTCGAGAAGAGGATCAGCCAGGGAGAGCTATTTTTTTCTAAATATATTTAGAATTTTGTCTCGAGGGACACATTTTAGATTGTTTATGGCCTGCTATTTTAGACATGGGGAAGCAAACATATTCAAAATGTCAAATTCTTGATTTAAAAAATATTATTTGTTTTTGCAAATGGCTTTCGTTTTACCGAAATGCATGTTGTGCGTATCTGTAACACTAATTGATGATAATTAACTTATGCTAGAACCATAAATCACCACAATAGCTTTCTGCTATCAGAAGACGCTGCAGTGTCACAATTTTTTGTGTGATTTTTTCGACTGAGTCGGCGGTTTCTTGCTTTGCAGGATGCAAGCATTGTTTGGGGTAACATCGGGAAATTTGATTGATGAGAGGAATACCGCGCGGTCATTAAACGCATGACTGCACAGTATACAACATTAGATCAGAAATTTCTTAATGGAACTGTAAAATAACCATCGTTGCATCAAAACAGATGCAGATTGTAGTTTATGTAAATAATAAGTGAATCTTGGAGGAATCATCGTATAGGTGTGCGCTTTATATTCCATATACGGGGTTAATTCGATTTGTAACGTTGCTTTGAACTCATCTGTGTGTGCGGAACTAACATGTTTGTACGCCTTAAAATTGCTTCACAAGCCAAGGCTCGAGACTAATGGCTTTCAATTGCCTTTTTAATGTTTTAAACGCACTCAAAGGAGTTTTTGAGGGAATTCCAACGTATTTCCAACAGAGGATTTATAACAATCACGACTGAAGCTTTCCACTTTCAGACAAAAAACATTTTATCGATTCGCTAAATTACTTTAACATATCACTTAACAATGATACACCCCAACTCCATTTATCACAAAGACAGGATATGCGCGCCGCGACGAATGCTCGCATCCTCTTAAACCCCTATTTTCTCGATCTTGTTTTGCATACTCGTACAAGAGCATCTTCCTATGATAAAATTTGTATTCTCTTGAAACATTCCTCTCTCTGGGAGAAACTCTACACTTAATTATTTTTTCACTAACATTATTTATTCTGTTTCAGGAATCATCAGGACTTTAGCTGTCCTTGACATCGAGACGAAAAGTCATTTTTGGCTCACTGTTTTCGCACAGGATCATGGAGTTGTCCCTTTGTACTCCAGTGTTGAGGTAATTGTTAGTTCTTGGAACATACATGTTTAATGTAGGTTGCTTTTATGTTTGATAAGGGTTAATTACTTTAAAAGTATTGTGTTTTATTAGCAACACACGGTGAAAAGTTTACATGATGGTGGTTTTTGGATGAATAGAAGCTCGACCTTTCATGCATTCAAATGCTCTCAAGCTTAAATGCTTATTATAACAAACCGCATTAAGGTTTGCGATGTTACGTGACGTAATAATTTAATAGTATTTGCATAATTGTGGCGGCAAAAGCGTTTCAAGCTCGGCCCAATGCAATTTAAATCGAAAGAAAAATTATTTTTTCAATTGAAGCCTGTTATGGGTGATGAATAGAAAAAGGAAGATTTTACCAGAACACCTAAAGCCAAGCGACATAAAATGTTTTGGTGTTTTTATTTACTACACGTTTTAATTATTTTTAATAAAGAGAGAATCATCGTTTTGAGCTAGCCGTAAAGTAAAAATCAATTGTTTCTGCATTACCAAGGCAAGACCGAACTATAAAGGCTGTGCGGTAAAGTGGAAATAAAGTTCTGGCGGTTGAATGGGCATCGTTCTCTTTAGATATCCGTCCCTTAGGCAAATATATGGTATGAATTTGTCACAAACTTCGCGGTTTCTGCCAGACTGCATAATTGTAATATAGGTTTCCCTGTCGGTTGAATTTTCTCGGGGAGTTTCTCTTAAATAAGACCTTTGTTTGTTTACATTGAACATATTTCTTGCATGATTTACACGAACCTTGGAACTATTTAAAATTCTCGACACTGGCGTCGTAAATTGTTTCCTTAAACGTTTAATTAATTAGACTTTTAAGACTTTTTACTAACTTGTATGTGCTTGAATTTTGACCTGAAATTTCTTCAACGGGCAATGCAATACTTTTCTCATTTATATGGAAAATGAGATCTACCTTGCTTTCAGGACTTTGGACAACGCCGAGAAAATTAAATTCGGGATTCATTGAAAACTAATAAGTGAATAGACGAGTTTCCGGAATGCAAATTCCAAAATTTGATTTTTAATTTTGGGAATAGAAACCACGAATTCGTTTTGAACGAATTTAAAAGAATTTATATTATATATTTTCATATTTCACGAACGTTCGTGCTTTTCGGATATTCCATTTTAAACATTCGAGTGGCTACATTTTGGCTTTAAACGAATACGTGACTGAGTTTTTAAGACTCATCAATTATTATTTATTTGATTGTGGGAAGTTTGACGATTAGTTTTTGATCGTAGATATTTGTGAGAGCATTTGGGTCTATCTTGTCATCTTTTGTGCCTAATAAAAATTCTTTATTTTGTGTGTTTTCTCATTCTTTCCGTGTTCCTCGCAATAAATTTATAGTTTCAGCAGAAGCAGCCCGGGCTTGAATGGTTATTCATTGGCTTTTGATAAGAACATTCGATTTGTAATCTTTTTCAAGAGTAAAATACCTAAAATTCCTCGTATCTCTTCTTTTCCGGCAGTTTTTATATCTCTCCAGTAATTGATAATTTTTGTGAGAGCGGGCATATTGGCGTTTCTAATTAAATTTTTACGACTTCTAATGGAGTTTCATCGAGTACGAATTAAATTTGTTTTAAACTTTCTTTCAACAATAATTAAAAGTAATTTTTCGCAGCCGTTTTTAAAAACGAACATCTGCTATAAATTAAAATGTATTCAAATATGCACTTGATTAAAATTCCGAAATCTTTTAATTCTTCTTAACCAGTTTTCTTTCGTTGATTAATTTTTAATCAGTTTTCTATTGCTGCTCCGTTTTTTAACGACATTAGCAGCGGCCACTTAAATTTTTATCTGTAAACGAACTCGGCGAAAAACTTTCATCCCTGATAAAAAATATTTTCATTTTACCGTTGAGCTAGACACGAAATAACATTTTTACAAGATTAACTTCGTCGAAAACCTTGATCGATACATCTCGAGGAAAGCTCTCCGAGTGTTTATTAATCCCTAATTAATTGATGATACAAGAAGTTGTTAACGCCTCGTTCCTCAAGCAAAAGGGGGCGAAATAAATCAAATCGCGCGATATATCACCGACCAATTATATCTCGAAATAGTAATGTACCGTTCAGCATAAGTTTACCGTGAAAATTGCTCTAATTAAGTTAAACGCATTCCGCGGGAAAGACGAAGCCGCACCTCAGGATGCTTTCCCCAAGCCGCCCTCCCATGTTGTCAACTATTCGTGCCTGAAAATATCTCTGTGCCCTACGCTTCAACATGTTTCCACTTTATTACGCCCTTATCTCGCAAAAGTTGCACGCTTCATTAGCATGTGACAATATAAATTTTATTATTGGGGCAGACTTGTTAAGATTTAGAGTAATTGCAAGCGCACAGCTTTATACAACTACAAAGTGATTCTGAACGGAATACGAGGGTGTTAACAACGAAGATGACCCAAGAATGACCCCTAACATATACTTCACCAGTCCTAATGAGACTACAAGTTCAGCAACAAAATTCCGTAGAATTTGCATCACTTCTGCTGTAATTAGGAAAATGGGATAATTACCAAGACGTGTAATTTTGACCCGAATTACCGACCGACGCGTTTATGCTACATCTTGATGCTATTCCTTTTTACAGCTGTTTTAAAACCACAACTGTAAGTGCAAAAAGTTACAAGTCTTAAACGCTAAATTAAAAATACAATAATTGGAATATCATAATCAGGGGTAAATTGCGATTTCGTAGAGGATGTTTGCAGAAGCACAAAACAAGATTGCGAAGCAGTGTACTCATCTGCCATCTCGTCCCAGCTAAAAGTTTCATCCGGCTTAGTTTTGAATGAATTTTTTACTTCTGAGTTTTTGCAAGTTTCCAAGACATATTTTGTAGTTCTGTTTGCGCACATAAATATACGACAAGTTGTAAAACTTTTTCGTAATATTTTTCCTCGTCTTGACCCGTTCAATCTGAGCACTTCATTACTTAGCCGTACTCCAATTTTAGGTAATGTCGTCCGCCGACAGGATGTTTCAACCGAGTGAAACTTTTGTAATCACCTGATTTCATCCTTAAATGAGGATTAAGTGTGGCCGTAGCTTACATTTATCTTCTCGGTATCTTCCTCAATCTGCCTACTTAAATGGGGCTTTATAATTAATTTTTTTCGAAATAACCAAAAGGGATTAGCGGTAAAGTACTTTGAAGGGGAACTTTTTTGCTCTTTGTGAGCTATGTATTTATAATGCGTTGTGGTGATTACCGAACGAGTCGATAACTTTGATGTTTGCGCCGTTGTAATGATAAGCAGATTTTTCTTCGGCTCATTACGCTTCTTCTGGAAGCTGGCGTTCACGATTTTCGGATGATTGTCATTAGTGTAATTTTAAGCACGTGTTTTTATCTTGATTATTCAGTTTTCTCAGTTTATGACTCGAAAAGACATTTATTTATGTTTTTATTAACTTTTTGATAATTTTTGCTAGAGTTGTGTGTCCAGGAATGAATGGACGGATTTAGGAAGATTTGCATAAAAATTCCGCCTCTGGTGATAAAATTGAACCTAAAATACTCTCCGTCAAATTTTATATAGCTGGGAAGCTTAAATGTTTGGTTAAAAAATAAAATATTCTCAGTTCTTTCTTTAAATTTAGTTGGAAATTTACCCAAATGAATTCCTTTTCCCCAACGCAAATTTTTTATTTACATTTGCATAATTATATCGTCCATTCAACCTTCACAATTATTTATTTTTTTAATCTTTTTTTTTTTTGTGCAAAATCGTAAATAGTTCTCAAATGGCGTTAATGGAAACATCAATTAGGCTCTTAACTCTGATTACTTTTGATCTAGTTGGGAAGTAACCTTTCCATTAGTTTGGCGATTTTTGTAATTACGGGCGTCTCGGAGAGAATAGGTCTTGGTTAAATTGTAGACCGCGCAAACGGTGCCTCCGCATACTTTGTTTGGCCTTTCGTTACATTTCCAACTTGAATTAGACGAGGAAATTACAGCCTTTGTTACCTGATGGAACAGGAAGTGAGCTTTTGAACCTTATTGCTTTTCTAGTTTCATACTCTATGACCTGGAAACATTTCTTTGAATTTTTTCTTCTTGAGGCGGATGTATTACCAAGGCAAATGAACGAACCAACTCCACGATTCTTTCAGCTCAATCAAATAATCGATTAATTTTATTCCCCCAACTGAAGCTTTTTTTCTTTTTTTTCTCAGGTATACATAGAAGTTCTAAATGAAAACGACAACGTTCCACTAAGTGATGAAGCGGTTTACTATCCTACAATCCTTGAAGATAGTCCAGCCGGAAGCTCGGTCCTTCAAATACGAGCCAGCGACAAGGACAAGGACCCTAATCAGAAAATAACATACAAAATTACTTCGGGAAGTCCAGAGAGGTTCTTTTCCATAAATTCTTCAACAGGTAATTTTTTACAAGATTTTTATCTTGTTCAGAATTAAACGAATCGCTTCTTGTTGTTTTAATTAACTTACGGGTGATGTATAAATAATTGAAATCTGCTAAAAGTTAAAGTGCTTTTTCGGAAGTGGAATACTTTTAAAATTAAAATTGTTTTGTCCTCCGATCAATTTTTTAGCCCCACCTCGATGCAAATGAAACAGCAACTTACACTCAGGATTACGCAGGACCCGGGTTTTATCTCGGCCAATGTTCGGTTCATTACTTTCGTGTAAGCTTATTAAGTTACCCTTACACCTTCTTCAGGACACGCTGAACTTTTTAGGAAGCCTGTTAGAGCAGTGTTTAAACCTCCCGATAAACCGCAAATAAATCAAATGAAAACCTCCTCAATTTTGTTGGAAAATGCAGAAACCGGCAAAATTTCCAATATTTCGAGCATTCACACGTCAGATATTCCGGCCGAGGTCTGCTAAAAACCGAACTTTTTAAATCGATTTTATTGATAGAAGAAATAATAAAGTCGTATCGTCTGACAGATTCTTGGTTTTCTCATTTATCTTAATACTGTTATGAGTAGCAGGAGAACGTTTTATCTGGAATTTTATGGGAGAGAATATTATATTGTATCATTATTATTGGTGATAAACAAGTTATGGCATTTTAAATATTAAGCCAGAGATATGAAAATATAATTTTATATGGAGTCGTTAAATGTATGACCTATAAAGCGACTTTCACAAACTGTGTAAGAAATACGATATTGATCACAGTGTTACAACAATAGTGATAATGGGGGAACATCTGTCTGAGTTGAAATGATATATTTTAGTTGCAGTGTCACCGTTGAGGGATGATTTCAGCCGACAAACTCCGAATGGGAGATAATTTGGCCGGTTCCTCTCGGGTCACTTACTTAGTCTCATACATCAACATTTTCTTCAACTCTAAAATACACCCTTCAAACTTTACATAAACTCCCTCCCTCAAGTTAATTACTTGAAAATTTCTAATCGTTCGCCGAACCTTTTGTTAATAATTATTTATCGCCTTTGTCTGAAGTTTTGTACTGAAACAAACGCAACTGAAAGCTACACGTGATTACTAAAGGCATAATCGAAATTAGCAGACTATTGCCAGCTTTAGACGTTGAAAGCTCCTCTGTTTTTGACAACAAAGCTACAATAAACTTGTACTTTATTCAATTTAGCGATTTCATAAGTATACAGGTTTTGTCATGTCTGGTATTTAGAAATTACCTTTGTGAAAACAAAACTTTATGATAAACGAGCGAATATAATGAAACTGCAATGAAGCGAGCACTAAAGTCAAATATCTCAACAAAAAGCGCTGTTGCAGCTTTAACGCGTGCATACACACAACCAAAAGATACTTTCCGGTTTCAGAATAATTAACGCTTTATCGCGACTTGACTAACTCTACGTTTTCATAAAAATCCACAAAATTTGAAATTAGAACATTTTATGCATCAAGCGCAATTCACCTCTATAATGTCTACATAGGATGTTGCACTCCTCACGAGATCGCATGTTTTTTGATTGACAGCTATACAAGTTTCATAAAAGAGGGATGATTGTTATTATTATTACGACATGCAATTTTCTTGTACCGTTCGAATACCGATGCATGCCTAGTGGCATAATTAAAAAGCTTGAGTGAGACTAATAAAACACCGTTAGAGCGAGTTGAAGCGATACATGATATCTACTCGTACTATCCAACGATTTTCTTAATATTTAATTTTGGGCGTTTAGATAAATTATTTGTTACGGTGCCACAGAATTTAAAATAAAATAATAAAAATTTTATTACTTAGCGCTTGAGGTGTTTTATTCAACAAGGACGGAAAAATCAACTTGACGAATAAATTTGTTTACATGCTTCTCGAGTGAATTCTTTCCGTTTATTATGATGCAAAATAAAATTTGGCTTTTTTCGTGCGAATAATACGCTTGATTGAAGTGCACTGAAATAAAGACTTGACTTACGATTTAAATTCAATGAATAGGAGACGATTGAAATGCGCGACTTCTCTACTTACTACCTCTAGCACACAAACGAAGAAAAAGATTTCTGATTATTGATCATAGTACATTCACCGTTCAGCCATTTAATTATTTCCGATCCTCCTGATAGTTCATACGTCAATATATCGCCAAGCTAACAAATACCACCTTGTTACAGGCTTCCTGTAACTTCTTGTTACCTCATGAATATAATTCCGTTTCTCACAAAGCCACACAAAAATCCAACATCAAGAATTTATCAGTTTCTTGAAAATCGGCAAACCTACAATAACATAAGCTATTGAAAGGATTTCCTATGCAAAAGTTTGAATGCACACGACTTGAAATGGTGTCACTCGTTTGTAACATTGGTAAACAAATATTTAATTTTTTAACATGCTTTGTGTTGTTACCAGAGGGCAGACACGTGTACGTGAGTCAATTTTCAAAAATAGAGGTCGGCTTGCAACACACGGGGTTGTAAAAGTTTGCTGTAACTCAATCTTGTAAGAAAACTTGGGGAAATTTAAAATTTCATTTGTCGATGATTCTCAAATTGTGTCTTATGCCAGTCTGGAACTTGCAGTAATTTAATTATGTTGTAAAAGTTAATGTTCATATTTAGAAAATTATATTCTCGGTTTAATTTCGCCAGCTCTATTCTTTCTGTAAAGTTTTATTCGCTTTTCATAGTCCGTTCCTAGATTACAAGCTAGTCCGTAATAAAACTATAATCTCGGTTATTGCGGCGTTTTAACATTGTGTTTTTCGTGTTAAGATTTTCTTGTGGTTAATGAAAAAATCGCACGAATCTACATAACGTATTAAATTTTTCCCGATTATCGTGACCCCTTTGTTTGATTATTGAAATCGGTGAAACGATAAAATTTTCGCTACCTAATGTGCAGAAATCTGGAATATGGATTTGGAGTTTCAGGAAAAACTATCGCTATCGATCACGCAATCTGATGATTACTATAAACGCCTCAAAAGTGGTTTGGTTGGCCCCTTTACAGTCATCTAATATGAAACGAATCCTCGATTTTTCATTCATAATTATACTCTTCACGAAACTCACTAATAACAGAACGACAAAAGGAAAACCGAAAAAACTTATGAAAGCTTGTTGTGTAACCTGCCTGCTCCTGACACCATCAGACAAGTTACTTTTTAGGGTTTTCTTCTTTTGTTAACTTTGCCGCGATCTGCGGTTTTTGCGCTTTTCACAGAACTCGTATTAGTTCGCCCACAATTGATGCTGACACTTTCGTTGTTTGTCTTTTTACGTCTCAATTTCACCCCAAGTTGCATCTCAAAACCAAATTTACAAACAAATTGTTGAGGTGTTTGTCGGTTGCTTCATGAACACGTACTTTGTGTCACGAGATAACTGGAAGCCTTTTAATTAGACTTTGCGCAATCCGATAACAAATTACACATCAGATCGTGTAGCAGCATGTAAGACAAACATCGGATTCACTTTCTATATCGCGATTTCCAACTGGAAGGATTTAGCCATGTGCGAAATAGGATAGACACTGAAAACAGGATAACTACCGACTGAAATACTTACGTTTAATTTCAATCAACTCCTTATAAGTCTTAACGAATCGAGTGTAATTTCACACCACATTTTTTAAATCTCATTGTTTTAGTACGTTTATAAAGCATTGATATTATTTATATTATTCAAATGAAATGTTGGTTAAGTTGGATTATTTGCGACGATCTTTTTGTGGCAAAATCACGACAAACTTTCTGAAATTGTTTCAAACACTGGAAATTTAATCTTCTTTGTTATTATTTGGGAATTAATGGAGCGTTTAGCTTTGAAGAAAAAACTTTGAACATTTTCGTCTTGATGTTAATCCACTTAGCGCTTTGTAGCTTGAGCAAATTAATTAAAGTTGAAAATTTTATCTATCAATAAATTTACTAAATCAATATATTTTTAATTCTTGCCTTAATTCGAAGTTGAATTTCAGGTCTTATCACAACAACTTCAAGGAAACTAGACAGAGAGACTCTCGACGAGCACATTTTAGAGGTAAGCACTAAATTGTCTTCTCGGCGAGGATGTTGTTTTATTTTGTTTATGTGTTTAATTAGTTGAGTCACGTAAACCGCTAGCTTTGTATATTTTATTGCCCAATTTATTCCGGTCCTTAAGGAGCACATTTCGCCGAAACCACCTTTGATTGATATTTTAACGATCCTCGACTCAATTAACCGCAACTTTTGACAAATCACTGCTAATATTTTTACTCAAGGTGATCATCATTAAACCGACCTAAAAACCACACGATGCCGTGCGTGCGTTCTGAGATTGTCAACCGATAAATAAAATAAAACGCAACTATGAGTAACCATAATTTTGGTGGATGCGCCGGGCGAAAAATTCTAAGACTTCAAAAGGAAACTTTTTCATTTGAATTAACTTTGTATTCGAAAAAGAAAACTTGGCAAACACGTTAACCGCTAGAGGCTGAAATAAACTCGACCGTCTGAATTTAAATTTGACGAGATTAATGTACCGAATTCCGGTGGAGGTGATGTTGGATGATTAAACTTACTTTAGCTGCTTTCAATAGCCTTCTACGGAAACATTCGGCGATTAATATTAATTGTAAGGATAGACCTGTCATTTTATTTTTATTTTGGGGGTTTTATATAACAAATTTTCTGTTAAGACTTAGATTTAGAGTTTCTTGAGTTTTTTTTTTCATTTTTTTTTTAAATACACAAGTCGAAAATACAGCTACGCCAAGCAGTAAATTGTGTTTAATTTGATCGAGTTTAATAAAGCCCAAATATGTGTAGTAGATTGATTGAGACACGTTTTAAGCTTAGCATTAAGTCACTCTAACGAATTACATGATTCGCCTCGTGCTTTCTAAATCTCTCCGCTAAATTATCGAGTTCTAGGTAATTCCAATTAAGTAGAGATAAGGTTAAGATAATTACGTTTGATTGTGTATAATTTATTTCGTATTTGCACATATTCAGAAGGTCGTCAAAGCGGTACCGATTTCTTGTTATTAGATTTTGATAATTACAAGATTAGTTCGAGTCGTAAACAGCGTCTTTTTAAAATATGCAAGGATCATTTGGCATTTGTGATCCTTGTCGGCTTCTCTTAACGCTCTTTGTAAAACTTGGGAACATTAAGTCTAATGCTGATGACTTTTTAAGTCCCGTTTTAAGGGGGAAAAGTGGGAATATGACTTTTTTACTGGATTGTAGGTTCAAATAAGTGATAATGGGAGTCCTCCATTGTCGTCAACGACATACGTTTTTGTCAAAATCGACGATATCAACGACAACGCGCCGGAATTCGAGCAGATTTCTTACAACGTTCAAATACCTGCGAGCGCCGATTTCAATCAAGCTGTCTTTCAGGTAAGAACACTTGTTTACTTCCTTCCCAAAATAAAATTTATCCATTTGAGAAATTCGTTTTTGGTTATGCCAAAGTATGTTTTCTGGACAGGTTAACTTGTTTTGATTTAACATTTTTAACATTTTTCGATTCGATTTGTATAAATTCGGGTCGTTAGTCGTGTCCATTTCCCTCCTCTATATATTTTATCTCACATGGCATATTCTAGACTGAACTAGATGTTAATGTCACTGCTAGGTAGATAACGAATTATCCACTTGTAAGCTGTGCATTGCACATGACATATGCAACTTTCCTCGTTGTTTGTTTTAATGTTTTGCTCCATCACCCGTCTTGCGTCGATTCAATTGAAATTTAATGCCAAATTCTCGTGGGGAAAATACCGATAAAACAAGCACAACTTGTTGAGTCGTCATTAAAATTCTCTTAACGATTTAGAATGACAGCCCAGATGATTTCGACGGCGCCGACGCCGCTACTGACGATGATATGTGGGATTCACATAGTCCTGCAGATCTTGCAGACCTCGATCGGGTTTTCCGGGTAAGAGGGATTGTCATTCATCATACGTGAAAACTAACTAGAAGATTGTCTGTGTTCCTATTGCATGAGTGGTTGTGATTACAGAACTTTTTACTAAATCGACTGGAATAACTCACACATTGCATCAACTTAATGCATGACCAAGTGCAGCATGCAACGTGCACCACATTTGATACCCCAAAAAGGTTTACCATCATTCAATCAGAATGTTTTAAGTTTTGTCACCGAGGTTTAATCAAATTCAAATAAGGGGCAAGGTTTTATGTGAACTGAATTTACTTTGCTAAAAATGTCAATGACCAGCAAATGTAAATTCTCGTTCACACATTGTCTTCCCGGTTCTTTTCAAGACATTTCAATCGCTTTGAGCCGAAAAACGCTGCAAGTCTCAATTAACAAAGCTCAAAATTAGCAGACTTTAGTTTATTTTGACCTTTGTCACGTGTTTCCTCAGGTTCTAGCTTTTGATCGAGACTCCGGTCCAAACTCCGAGCTCCACTACAGCATAAAATCGGGCAAAGGCAAATCAAAATTTAAAATAGACAATACAACCGGAATGGTATACGCGCAGAAGGGTTTCGAGCCCAATCAAGAATACGAGTTAAACGTAAGCTTTAAAACTCTTTAAGTCAGGGATTTAACTGCAATTATTGACAGATAAAAGCAACCGACGGTGGAAACACCTCAAAGAGCAGCATCTGTAAAGTGTCGGTTCACGTTATTTCAGTGCCTTTAAAATCGAAACATCCTCCTGTTATTCTGAAGCCTCCTCAAGCCGTCAAGTTGACGGAAGGTGACGAAATCGGCTTTTTAGTTGCCTTAATCGAAGCTCACGACAAAGATAACGACACTTTGTGGTATGATATCGTTGGTAAGTCACACTTTCCGGCTTTGTTTTGCAAGCCACTTAATTACGACTCTAGGTGGCGACCCCGGAAACGACTTTTACATTGGCAAAGAGACCGGAAATATCCTCTTAGCACAAAAGCTCGACTACGAAACTCAGAACGAGTACAGTCTCAATATAAGCGTCAGCGATTCTGTACACACTGTTTACACGCAGTTGAATGTATCAGTAATTGATATAAACGACCACAGGCCTGAATTTTCTGAATCAACATACAAAGTTGAAATTTCTGAAGCCGTGCCTGTGAACACAGAAATCCTCCGGTTACGAGCCTCCGACAAAGATGATGATAGCAAGCTCATATACAGTCTGTACTCGGCTCGAAACATAATCTCGTTACAAACATTTAAAGTTGATTCCATTACTGGAGTCATCTATTTAACCGATAATTTAGATCGGGAGAGCTTAGACGAGCATATTTTGACCGTTATGGTCCGAGATGGGGGAACCCCAGCCAAGAGAAATTACGCCAGGGTCAGAATTATCGTACACGATCACAACGATCATGTGCCACACTTTTCAGAGCAAATTTTAGTCGGGAAAGTGTACGAATCGGCCGTGGTCGGAAGTGCAGTACTGCGAGCTTTTGCCGTCGACCATGATAAGGGCGAAAATGCCCGAATTACCTATTCCATAGTGTCCGGTAACTTCGGGAATGTTTTCGCCATTGATCCTGAGCTTGGCATAATATCAGTGGCTCGCGAATTGGATATGACAACAAATTCGGAGTATATGCTCAGAATCAAGGCTGTAGATCACGGCCAACCGGCCTTATTTTCAACGGTACCAGCCCATATTATGCTAACAATGGCCGATAATGCCCCTCCACGGTTCACAAGGAAGGAGATAGCTGCAGAAATTTACGAAGATCAGCCTTTGGGTAGTTACGTAGCTCACTTGAGTGTAAGAAGTACCTCATCACTACAGTTTGAAATTATTGATGGTAACACTGATGGTGCTTTCCTCATCAGTCCAAGTACCGGTGTTATCACAACGCAAAAGTACTTAGACTACGAAATTAACAAGTTTTACAACCTAACTGTAATAACCACAAATATGGTAAGTACCAAAAAGTGGGTCAATTTTTTTTGAAATTCTTTATTCCAGGCTTCTGCTTCTGCCACTTGTAACGTTATCATCCACATTTTGGATAAGAATGATAACGTTCCGAGGTTCCTACAGGCGAATTATTCTGGTACTATTAGTGAAGCGGCTCCCATAAGTTCGTTGATATTAACAAACACGAGTGAACCTCTAGTCATTAAAGCCTTTGATGCTGATTCAGAAATGAATGCGCTTTTGCATTACGATATTATCGATATTTTGCCAAGAAGGTACTTCCAAATTGATTCGACAACTGGTGCTATTCGAACGATTCGACTCTTGGACCATGAAACCTATGACAAGTTCACGTTTCATGTGCAAGTTTCTGATTTAGGGAATCCGAAATTAACATCAGAAACGACTGCAAGAGTTGACATTGTTGTTACCGATGTTAACGATTGTCCTCCTAAATTCTCACAATCTGTATACAACGTCACTTTACTTCTTCCAACATACAAAAACGTAGCTGTCATCCAAGTCAATGCTACAGACCCCGATAGTTCCGAAAGTACTAAATTGAGGTTTGATATAATCGAAGGTAACAAACTCGGGATTTTTGGTATCGATTCCTCGACTGGTCTAATAACGGTCCTGCAACCTGACAACATGAAACATTTCTACAAACTACACGTCCGTGTTTCTGATGGAAAGTTTTCAAGTGTGACCAAAGTTTTGATTCGTGTGGAAGAATCGGATAATTCTGGTCTTGTCTTCCAGAAGCCTCTCTACGAAGGGTCAATCATCGAAAATTCAACCAAAATAACAACAGTTTGTGTAGTGAACGTTCTCGGGAGTGCCTTAAACGAATATTTAGAATTTAAAATTCTCAATCCGACGAAAATGTTTACGATCGGGCTTACCTCTGGCGTGATTCGGACAACCGGAATAAAGTTCGATCGAGAGGTTCAAGATAAATACGAGCTTATTATCGAAGCACGTAGTCATTATTCCGATCGGGAGAAGCCTCGAGTTGCTCACGTTATTGTTAAAGTGACAATATTGGACGTTAACGATAATTGTCCAATGTTTGTGAATTTGCCCTACTACGCCGTCGTTTCCGTCGATGATGAAAAGGGAAGTATCATCGCAAAAGTGCACGCTATAGATTTAGACAGTGCAGAAAACGGCGAAGTTCGTTACGAACTAATCAAGGGCCACGGCGAATTGTTCAAGGTTCAAAGGGAGAGCGGCGATATTGAAATCAAACAGAATTTGGAAGGCCACAATAGGGAATACGAGCTGTTGATTGCAGCTTACGATAAAGGCAAGTGCGTGTGATAATTGCCCTGTAATTCCTAATTGCGAGTTTCAGGAATCACACCTTGTCGCACCGACGTGACCGTTCATGTAAAAGTGATTGATCGGTCAATGCCAGTGTTTAAAAAACAGTTTTATTCAGAAGTGGTGCCCGAAAATGTTGAACTGCATTCACCCCTTTCGATTTCCATCGAAGCCGAATCGCCGCTATCGAGAAAACTGATTTACAGTATCGTCAAAGGGAACGAACTCGAGGAATTTGCGCTGGATTTTAACACAGGTGCGTATCTTTCTTTGAATAGAAAAATTGCCATTCTTACAACCGGTGTTGGTTTATTTCCTAACTATCCTCAAGTCGAGTCGTTCCTAAAGAATGGCATTAGATAAAGACTCCGAAGTAAAATATAATGACAATTAAATAGAATTTCCTTTTCGCAGCCCCCGACAGTAACAATGGTCCCTGTGAGTATTTGCATTAAATTATTAATGTTTCAATTTATGCTTTTGGGCTTGCACACCTGTTGCTTTTTAACATGTCCCTTAGCCGTAGCCTCGCATGAAAATTACACTCTTCAATTTTGTGCACTCAGTGTTCTGCTTGAGCACTCAAAAATCAAAAATAAAACAATTCCTCGTAGGTGTTATTTCGGTCGTGGACGAACTCGACTTCGAACAACAACCACAATACGAGCTTCTAATTCGTGCCACTGATTCAGTTTCTGGTGTTTATGCCGAAGTTCCCGTTTCAATAGTGTTACAAGACGTCAACGATTGTCCTCCAGAATTCACTCAAGAGAATTATAATGTGTCGATATCGGAAGCAGCACAGTTCGGTACTCCCGTTCTCACAGTCATCGCGAACGATAACGATACTGGAATTAACAAGAAAATCAGTTATTCGATTCAAAACGACAGTAACAACTCAAGCGAATATTTTTACATCGATGAAAACGAAGGAGTGGTTTATTTGAAACAATCTCTAGACCATGAGGAAGCAAGTTCGCATCATTTTATTGTCGTAGCTAAAGATTTAGGCGTTCCGAGTCTCTCAAGCACTGCACATGTTTGGCTTACAGGTAACACATTTCACATTATTGTTTTTTAAAATCACAATTTTCGTACAGTTTTGGACATGAACGACAACCCTCCAAAATTCGAGCAAACTTCATACAGCTGTTGTCTTTTAATAAACGCAAATAGAGACCAATTTGTCACAATCGTGAAAGCAAGTGACCCTGACGAAGTTGATCAGAACAGTCTTCGTTATACCATCGTTGCTGGAAACGAACAACAAACGTTCTCGATGAATCCGGAAACTGGAATAATCACACTAACGAACTTGGCGAATTTCGGGAATGAAAATACAATGATACTGAACGTTTCCGTCTCTGATGGTGTTTATACAAATTTTGCAAGATTGAAAGTGGAGCTCTTACCGGCGAATTTACATGAACCGAAATTCGACAAATTTATAGTCGATGTTCAAGTGCCGGAAAATCAACCAAGTGGTTTTCCGGTGACGGTGGTCAAAGCAACAGATAAGGATTTTGGAGAGTTTGGCACAGTGACCTATTCGATTCACTCGGAACTTTTAAGTGAAATTTTCAAAATTGACAAAACCACAGGGAAATTAACGACGAAAGTTCGACTTGACCGAGAAAAACAGAAGATGTATGAGGTTTTAATTATGGCAACTGATGGCGGTGGAAAATCAGGTTTTATCACAGTGCGAATCAAAGTCGCTGACGAGAATGACAACGCTCCTTATTTCCTCCTCAAAGAGTACCAAACCAGCATTCATTACAATTATAGTCTCAATGTTCCGTTTTTGAGAGTTAAAGCTGTAGACCCTGACGAGGGGCTTGCGGCCCAAATCAAATACCAAATTTACGAGAAAAAAACCTCTGAGGTTATAGAAATTTTCCAAATTAACCCGGACACGGGCGACCTCTTGCTGAAAAGAGACACAACTTCGTGGAGTAAGCCGAAAATTGACTAATATTTCTAAAATACTCAAAAAAAAAACTTTTTAGTTGGTGAAGTATTTCAGTTTTTTGTCAGAGCAACTGACAAAGGCCAACAAGAAAAACATTCGGACGTTCCAGTCAATATTTTAATAATGGGACCAAAAGACTTTCCTCCTGTTTTCGAAAGGAAAGACGAGAAGTATTTCCTATCAGAAAATTCTCCTGCCGGTACTCACATCACTTAATCATTATCTAAAAATTGTTTGACTAAAATTTCCAGGGACCATCATTACGAAATTAAAAATGGCATCAAACGTGAGCGCCACGTATCAAATCATCTCGGAACTTGACGAAAAGCCTCAGTTTGAAATCGACAATCAGGGTCAAGTTATCTTGGCCAAACCTCTCGATTATGAGACACAAGACTCGCACCTAATTGGTATTTTGGCCCTGTCGGATTCAAGTCCACCAATGACGGCTCTAGCTGAAGTAACATTGAAAGTTCTAGATGAAAATGACCACGCTCCTCAGTTCGAAAGTAGTCCTTATATTATCTATCTGGCCGAAAATACGGAAGAAGGGACTTCGATTTTGAAAGGTTTGTACTCCGAGTGTCTTTCCCTTGTTGACCCTTTTTTCCAGTTGTGGCCCACGACGAGGATCAAGGTGCCAACAGTGAAGTCCGGTATAGTTTCAGCCATGATTTAGGCGACATGATGAATATTTTTGCCATCGATTCTCACACTGGCTGGATTAGTACTTTGGTTAAACTCGATAAAGAGGCCAAAATGGAGTACAAGTTTTACGTAACTGCGACTGATAATGGCACTCCGAAACACTCAGCAAGGACTACAGTGATAATTCGTTTGAAAGACTACAATGACAGTCCAACACTGTTCAAGAAACGATTTTACGAAAGTTCAGTTAATGAAGACGCTCTTCCTGGGACAGTACTCTTAACTTTGGACACAGTTGATGCTGATAGTGATTTGACAACTCCGGTTGAGTTTTATATAATTTCGGGTGACCCAAGCTCGCAGTTTCAAATACGCCAAACTGGGGAAATATACGTTGCTAAAGGCCTCGATCGGGAGAAAGTACCACATTATGACTTGCAAGTTCTCGTGACTGATGGTATGTTCACGGATGTTACCAATGTTTCCATCAGTATTCTGGACGCTAATGGTAAGTAACAAATTGTTTTAGTGTTTCAGTGACTCTTTATTTTTCAACAGACAATCCACCATATTGTCTTCAGTACCGCTACAGACAGGTACTCTCCGAGGGTATTTTACCCGGATCATTTGTTTTGTCAGTGCTGGCAACTGATAATGATGGTCCTGAGCATTCGAAACTGAGATATATTTTATCTGGCGACGGTATGGATAATTTCCTATTGGATAAAGACAGCGGCCATCTTAAAACTGTAACTTACTTGGATCGAGAGAAGCAATCAAAATATACTTTAACGGCATATGTCCATGATAAGGAAAGGTTAAGTTGGAAGTGTTCGTCACAAATTGAATTAATCATTTCTGATCTTAATGACAATCCGCCGGTGTTTTTGTTACCTTTTTATTCCGTGTCTTTACCTGAAGATGTCGAAGTTGGGACTTTAGTCACGAAAATCCACGCCACTGATGCCGACATTGGTATAAACAGGAAAATCAAATACGCATTTATTGATTCATTCAACAATCATTTTAAAATGTCATCTGATAGTGGTATAGTGACTCTAGCTAAGCCTTTAGACCGTGAAATCCGCGCCGTTTACAACTTGACAGTTCAAGCTGTGGATCAGGGGACTCCCCAATTGTCTAGCGTGAGCACCTTGACAGTGAACGTTCAAGACATAAACGACAATCCCCCGGAATTCGCCAACAAATATTACTTCGCGGTCGTACCGGAAATCGATGCTGTGGGTACGGAAGTCGTTAAAGTTCTTGCAACAAGTAAAGACACCGGTGTGAACGCCGATGTCACTTATTCAATAATCGGAGGAAACGAGCACAAGAAATTTGCAATTAACAACAAGACGGGCGTTATATCGATCGCCGATATGTTAGACTACGAGAGGGCCAAAGACTATTTCCTTACTATTCAAGCCGTCGACGGAGGAATCCCACCTCTCAGTAACGTCGCAACGGTGAATATCACTGTAACGGATTGTAACGATAATGCTCCAGTCTTCAGCCAGCTGTCCTACAGCGCCCGGATTCGAGAAGATGCTCAAATTGGCGATAAGATCCTCCAGGTGAGTCACAATGTCTAAATTCCAAAGCCACGCCCTTCAAAATTCTGTAATTTGTACATGAGGCGTATTCGCGCCTCGAGAGAATAGAAACGAGACTATTCTTAGATAAATTCCTTTCAGCACAAACTTACATACCACGGGAGAATGCAAAAAAGTAAACGACGGGATTTAGACAACTTTATTTTCTCGGGCATCGTAAAACGGATTCTATTTCAGAGGCGATACTGCTCGAATCAAACATTCGGAAAAAGCGGGCCGAGAAAGAAAGATGTTTTTTAAAAAGACGTTTTTGTCAATTTATACACTTTTTATTAGGAAATTAAATAATGGTACATTGTATGTACATAAAAGTACGCGAAAGTTTGAAATTAACAACAATAAATTCGTTAAAATGTTAAGCGTGAATAATGGAAAAGGTAGCAAGTTGGTTGCAAAGTTGTGTCTGTCCAAATTTAAAAATACATTTTCAGGCAAAAATGCAAATGTACTTTGACCAAAAGTCTGGTCCAATCATCCTAATTTTATTTTTGTTTTATGATAGGCAAGACTAATTAGACTAAAATCGACACTAAAGTCACATAAAGGCGTCAGTAAAGACTTAAAGAGTCTAAAATCAACACTAAAGGTATTCATTAGTTTTGTGTGTTATTAGTTGCAAACATTAATAGCAGTATTGTCAAATTATTGTCTTAATGTAAACTGAAATAAAGAGATAATCGTATTGCTAACGGAATCTGTTCATACGTATCGGTTTTTAATTCTACAAATATTTTTTTCACAATGAACATTTTGTGTAACTGAAAACAGTCGCATAAAATGCAACTTCGTAACTGTTTTTGGCAACATTTCTCGCAATATTTTTGTCATCACTGGCTGCATCCTGTCGTTTTTATGTGAGAAAGTGTTGTAGATCAACGTATTTCATCGAAACTAATGTATATTAGTTATTATATATTGTATATTAGTTAGTATTTTAGTTATTATAATTTGAGCTATTTCGACTATAGTCTCTACAACTAAATACACATTTGTAATAAAAAATAAGACTTAAGTGCCTTGATACATAATTAACTATTATGTACTGGTTTTTTTTAGTGACCACTTACAAAAATTTGTCACTGCTAAATTAGTATCGCAACAGATTTTTTTGAACATTACATTGCTCATTATTGTAACTAAATAATACATCGATTTTCTCTGTATTTTTCGTTGTTTTTGTTAATTTTATAATATTAATTCCCAAACGGATATATTACAAATAATTTGATTTTTAAAACCGTACTGGTCATTTTTAAATCACTGTGTTGATTTTTGTGTAATCTTTTATTTATTAAATTTAATAACAAATAATTTCTACTAAAAGCATCTATTTTTCCACGCACTTGATTTAATTGTGCAACCATAATTGAAAATAATTCTCTAATATTGTAAAAAAAACGTGTTATTTTTGCCCGACTTCAAGACATCGTTTTAAGCTTTATTTGTTTTTGTGGTTTTGCTTACTACTCGGAAGAGTTAGCAAAACCACAAAAACGAAGAATCTTCCTTCAAAACCTTCCTCGAGATATTTTTTATGAAAAATAATAATAAAACTATCTAGTCTCTGTCTTCATTTCTTTATTAATATCATAATTACCTCAAGGAACAATATATCAATTAGGACATGAGAAAGCGCTAACTTTGTCTCTCATTTCGCAGGTGATCGCCACCGATCTCGACAGCGACCGCAACGGCAAAGTCACTTATTCCATAATTCGTGGCGACGATCGCGAACAATTTGAGGTCGATCCAGATTCCGGATACATTTCAGTCGCTGAAGAACTTGACCGAGAAACTACATCTAACTATGTCCTCGAAGTTTTGGCGAGAGACAACGGAGTTCCGGTACTCTCCCGCCAAACTTTAGTCAACATTGAAATTTCGGACGCCAATGATAACCCTCCTATTTTCTCCCAAACGAACTATACTACAGTCATTCAAGAAGACAAACCGATTGGTTATCCCATCATCCAGTTTAAAATCACCGACGCGGACACGGCTCCAAACACGGAACCTTATACTTTCGATATCCGGCGTGGCAACGAGGGGAATAGTTTCCGTTTAGAGGAAGACGGGGTACTTCGAACCGCCACAAAATTCAGTCACAAGATCCAAGATTACTATTTGTTGCAAATTAGAGTGTTTGATAATGGCATACCGCCGCTATTTTCCGATGCTTGGGTCGTGGTTAAGGTCATCGAAGAGTCGCAGTATCCTCCAATTATCACTCCGCTTGAAATCAACATTAATTCGTACTTGGATGAATACCCTGGAGGTGTCATTGGGAAAGTTTATGCCAACGATCAAGACCAGTACGACACTTTAACATACTCTCTATCACCAACAGTGGGTATTGCGTATCCGACACATGAGTTGTTCCAAATTAACCGAACCGATGGTACTTTAACCGCGTTACCACGACTCGACGTTGGTGATTATAGACTCAACGTAACCGTGACTGATGGCAAATTCCACACACATTCGATCGTCAAAATCAACATTGAAGTCATAACTGAAGAAATGTTGGAAAATTCAGTCGCCATCAGATTCCGACAAGTCAGTCCAGAAGTGTTTGTTTTGAGCCACCGGAAGGGTTTTGTCCGAGCTGTCAGAAACGCGATGAACTGTCGACTCAAAGACGTGATTATTATCAGCGTCCAACCGTCAAGTGATGATGACATTTCCCTCAGGTCGAAGCGATATATCGTCAATAAAGATTTGGATGTCCTCTTCACGGTCAGAAAACCGGACGAAGGCTTTTTTTCTTCTGAATCCATCAAGAAGGCTCTGAACGACAATTTCGAAGAATTGGAAGAAAGTACCAAACTCGTAGTTGAAGAAATCATCAGATTCAAGTGCAGCAACACCTACTGTACCTTTGGAGTGTGCCAAGACCACTATATGCTAGACCCTGGTCGTGTAGACCCCGTTGCAACTGACGTCACAAGTTTTGTTTCCCCTTACCACCGCCAAAAACTCGAATGTGTGTGCAAGGAAGGCTACGGTGGGGAGAAGTGCGATACCATCGTCAATGAATGTGCCCGTGAGCCTTGCCCTCCTTACAAAAACTGTGTCCCTGATGCGTCCTCAGCTGGGTACTCTTGTCAATGTCCCGAAGGTTTTGCTGGTGCTATGTGTGACGTCGACATTTCTAAATGCCACGACCAGAATTGCTACATCGCGAGGAACCCCATTTCGTTCAGTGGGAAGAGTTATTCCCAGTATAGAATTATAAACAAAAAGTCGATCGAGGATCAGTTGAGTTTGAGTTTAAGGATTCGAACGGTGCAACCGACTGGGAATCTGATGTACGCCGCTGGGAAAGTCGATTACAACATTCTTGAAATTGTGAATGGTGCGGTTCAGTACCGGTTTGAACTTGGAAGCGGTGAGGGAATTGTGAGGGAATCTTCAGTGTACATTTCAGACGGACGATGGCACGAAGTTAAACTTGAACGCGACAGAAACAGTGCCAAAATCACAGTCGACGGGTTACACACCGCGCAGGGCTCCGCCCCCGGAATTTCCGATATCCTCAATTTACAAAGTGACGAAATGTATCTCGGAGCTGAGGTGCACCAACACCCATCTATTTTGGGTTTTGAGGACATCCAGCGTGGTTTCTCGGGATGCATGGACGACATCCGCATCTCACGAATGTCAGTACCTTTGCACAAATCCGGTGATAACTCAGTCGCAGTTCTTAAACGTTTTGCCAACGTTGAATTTAGTTGTGATGTCAACAATGTCTTAATACCACCAGGCCCGTGTGGGTCTCAACCATGCATGAATGGTGGTACTTGTCATGAAACAACGACGGGTTATGAGTGTAGTTGTCACACGCGATTCACGGGAACTCTCTGCGAGTTAGATATGGATCCTTGTGCGTCAGCTCCTTGTCTCAATGGCGGTAAATGTATTTCTACAGTTCCGGGTGATTACTCGTGTGAGTGTTTGTTCCGGTTGTCGGGAAAACGTTGCGAGTACGGAAAGTACTGTTCACCGAATCCATGCAAACATGGCGGAGTGTGTGAGGAAGGGGATGACCGAGCTTTGTGCAAATGTCGGGCTTTCGTTGGCGATTTCTGCGAGTTTGATTTGAACGAATGCGAGTCCTCACCGTGTCAAAATGGCGGCACTTGTTTCAACGATGTTGGATCGTTCCATTGCATCTGTCCCCAAAACACAACAGGACCCTACTGTGGTAGCCAACTACACTCCACTTCTATCACTTCAAGTATCTACAATATCACCTGGGAGGAACTCGTGGCAATTGCCGTGGGCATCGTACTTATTCTCCTTTTGGTGATCCTCTTCATCATCTGTCGCAGATGCTACACCAAACGTGCAAGACGTCGCAGAAATATTAACAATGAGAACATAAAAGACCACATCGTGTTAAACTCGACGAGGCCTCATGAGATGAGCGAGTTTAAGAGAGGTTCAAAACTGAGTAATTTAGAAGTGAATCAGAGGGAGATTCCCGTTTGTCCGCCACGGCCAGTCTCGTATACAGCCACCAGTCAAAATGATGCCTTGTATAATTGTAATAATACGACCATGATGTTGAATAATTTAGATACGTTGAGAAGTTACGGATCGGCTGGGGATGAACTTGAGAACGTTCCACCAGATTATGTGCGAAATTTGAATAGGAATACGGGGCAAAATTGTGTCTCAAATCATTGCGAGCCGGAGAAGACCACCTGGGCTGAACAGATGCATCTAGCGTCGAGTTTGAACGATAAATCCAAAGTCAAAAATGGTAAGTGGAAATGGTGTGTTTTACGGATTCAGGTTTAGTTTTGCCAACACAAAAAATACTCAATTGGTAATTTTCATCATTAAAAGTTTACAAATACCAACATGAAAAAGGTTCCAAGAAACAAATTATTGTTTTCAACAAAAAAATACTTTGGAGAAATGTTTTATTTCAAGTCTTTGCGTGTTAATTTTTTGGGTTGGTGTTCCCTAATACCACATCAATATTATCATTTTATTTAGATTTTTTGGCAAATAATTGAGCGTTTCTTATTTAGCGGTAGAAATTTTGAATTTTTCTTTACTAGGATAAAGATAGTGTTTTTTCCTCGGAGTTTTATTTTCGTTATTTTTTGTTCCTGCAGACTACAAAATATCAAGTCCAGTTAATTGTGATGTTCCAAACAGACTGTATGGAGGACGAAGTAATACTATGAACTATGTCAAGTCGAACGGCTCGGTGTGTCCGGAAGAGGACCAACGTTCCGTTGGAAGTAAGTGTTCTCGCTTTGACTAATCCCATCTTCGTGCTTTGTTTAACTTTCCTCGGCTTGTTACTAGACCTTCTTCTGTTATCATTTTGTTATATTTTCTAATGCGTTGCTTGTTTAGGTTATCATTGGGACTGCTCAGATTGGGCGCGTCATAGCCAAACACTGCCTAACATAACGGAGGTACCAGGCAGTGAAATACCTGATTCCTCCAGCTTTCATAGTAATGAGAGTAACGAATCTCGTTGCCACCATCTTCCTCCGGTGCTGGGCCCACTTGACCCACATCGAGACATTGAGACACTCAATGAAGATGCCGAATCGGAATTCATGGCTGACACTGAATACGATGTGCATGGGGCGAGCCCCAGTCTCAATGCTCTCGATAGTGGAAACGAAGAATTTCGATTTACCACAGGTACATATCGTATTTTTCCCAATCAAACTTTCCGCGCTCTACATAAATGTTTTATAGGCTGGAAAGAAACACACATTTAACTACAAATTTGTAAGTTGCGTGGATTTTAAGTGTGTACCAGCAATCACTAACTTGATCGTTGATTTATTACTAACAATAGACGCATTGTATTATAATTAATTTTTAGTCAAAAATTTAGACAAATTGTTTACATACAAAATATTCATTAATCACAATCCTTTGCTTGATAACTAATACATTTTTGTAATTTTTGTAACGCAGTGCCTTTAATTATTGTTAAACCAAGTGAGTATGAAACTGTGAATACTGCATGTTTATTTAGCAACGCTTGGCATGAGACAACATGATTGAAGCGTTTTCAATCTCTATTCCATTGTAGTATTCTTCTTTGATTGTTGTCTTTTTATAGCGGATAGCTATATACGTCATCCCAACTCATACCTTCCTAGCCATGGGTACAATATTCCTAGCGAGTCGGAAGGCGAGTGTTTGCAAAGTCCCGGTGCAGAATCGGACGATGTTGAACCATACGGCTTTCCCAGCAATCGCAACCGAAGGAAAAACTGTGATGATGACATTGGATCTGTGATTACGACTCTAGGTTGGTATTTTTTTTTATTTTTAGTAGAAATAATTTTCGTTGTTGCAGAGGAGAGGAATTCTCTTTTGGGTGGTTATGGGAGTAACAGCGACTTATCGACAAATTTGTGCGAAATAGAAGACTCGGAATGCGAAGCTGAACACAAGCCGTTGAATTATCTAGGAGGTGTTCAACAGACTTCGGTTTGACACGGAACCAAGTCGGGTCTTATCAAGACTCGTTTTCCGGGATAATGTAGTATTACTGTTGTACCTATGAACTCCCGTATAGCTTGATGACTTATATGGCTTACTACTTGTACAGGTCGATTATTTTTCGTTTGGGACTTTTCGGAATTGAGGAAGGTTGTTCGAATGATTTATCAGCGTTTTGCATATCAATATTTTGTACATACAAGAAAGAATATTTTTTATAACATTGGTTGATTATCACTAATTTCAATCGAGAAAATCATAAGTTTGAGGAATCCCAGGATGGATTTTGACAGTTACTACTAGCCTGGACTTGCCAGGGATTCGCTCCTAATTATGCAATCGTGTAATTTAATATTTTTTTTGTATAATATAGTAAAGAATTATTTAAAGTAGGAAATAAAAATGTGCCTAATGATTTTGGGAGCTGAAAACAAAACTGACGGCAGCTCTATTTTAAAAACTCACTATTTAGGAATAGTTTTTATTTAAAAAATAATGTTACAAGACTCTGATATGACGTAACGATAGTTGTATTTTTTATGTTTGGACATTCTTTTTTATACATTGTGTATGCATGTGATATAATGTTTAATTCAGTTTGTGTGTCCCATTTTAATTCGAATTTGTTTGCTATATGGTTTACATAGGAAATTGAAATTTATACCACGAGAACAAATTTATTACCATTATGAAATAGATTACGTAATTTTTTAAATAAAATTTGATAACAAAAAGCACAATCATTCTTTACGTTATTTCCCCACTCCTCACTCTAGGCAACTAACAATACAGGAACCAGTGGCGTGCGCACCCTTCAAATTTCCGAATTTCCACATAACCTAAAAAACATTTTCTTTAATTTTTTTCATAGAATACACTCTACACGTTTTTTTCAATATTTCTCCTAATGAAATATGTAAAATGTTGTGTGGGCCAGACTTATTGAGTAGTGATGAAGACGGGTTATCTGACGATAATGATTATTACGAGTTTAAGGTAAAAGAAAAAGTTTTTCAGCATAAGCAAAAACAGACAAATTTCAGGAGAGACTGAAAGCCAGCCAGAGAGAAGCAAATCTGAAAGCTGATACCGAAGCTGACAAACAGAAACAGCAGCTAAAATCAGTGTTTTCAGCAATTGCTTATGAAAGGGAAGATGTATTTCTTGCAGAGTTAGAAAAGGGTAAGCAAGTAGTTTTCAATAAAATGAGAAGAAACGTTTTAATTAACAAATATTTTTTATTATTCAGGTCTAGACCCAAATGTGGATTTAGACCAAGGATGGACTCCTCTCCTTCTTGCCTCTACCACCGCAAACGAAAAAATTATTTCCACTCTTGTAGAAAAAAATGTCAATATTAATCAACCCCGAGGTTTGTTTTTAATAAAATAGTGACAATTTTGATTAAAAAAGAATTTATAGACGGTTTAACGCCGTTAATGTTATTGTGCAATATAAATTCGAAAGACGACGCAACTGAAGCAAAAATTTTATCTTGCATTAAGCTGCTTCTAAATAAGGGAGCAGATGTTAATATAGTCGATAATAAAAGAAAAACGGCCATTATGTTTGCTGCTTATAACGGCCATTTAGAGACTGTTAAATTATTATTACCTTTAGTGGATAAAGAGGTTGAAGATAATCAGCGATGGAATGTAAGACTTAATTCGGTTATTACTCTAGTTTTGATAATGATTCCGATAGGTACTATTTTGGGCTATTAATGGCAACAATCTTGAAATAGTAGAATATCTCCTAAAGGAAGGTTTTAACTGTGATAAAACTGATATCAGAGGAAATACAGCTGCGGAATTAGCACACAGTAGGGGATATCAAGACATTTTAGACTTCTTCCCAAAAGACCCATTCGACGAATTTTATCAATACTTGAATAACAATGAACTCAATTTTGAGGAAACTTTCAATAACCTCACCCCAAACGAAAAGTAATATTCTTCAATGTAAAAATTTCTCTAAAAATTAATTTTAGGCCTCAATTTTTCACCGATGTTTGTCAAATTTTATACGGAACTCGAAGCGAGAGCGTAATGCCTCTTCTAAGGGACAAAAACATGTCCCTCTTTGAATTTTTAACACTAGACGATTCTAAACTGAAAGAAATCGGTGTTCAATTCCCGTTTCAAAGGAACCGCATTTTAGGGGGACTGTACAAGTTTCACAAATACCAATTTCAGCCGAAATCCATACCTTTTATAACGAAAAATCAATTATACACGTACGTGTCCTAATTTCCCCCAATGGGTATAAGTAATTCAATTTGATTTTTCAGTAACATTGATGTCGCAACTGCTATTCTGACATGTATTAAACAAATAATTGCGATGGAGGCGAGTCTTAAGTTTATTTTAAATAATTGTGAAACAAATGTCGAGGTAAAAGAGATTCGAATTTTTTTAGAGAAAAATAGACAACAGATTCGAAGACTAAAACAAGTGACTGAGTCACTAGTGGTTAAGACTGAACAGGTGGGTTTTAATATTTGTTGATTTTATTTTGATTTGTTTATTTTCAGTGGGATTCTACCTTAAAACCTGCTGATAAGATTACGAAAAAGCGGCAAAACATTCCGTGGGCCACACTTTGGCTTACTTTTGGAATCTCGTTGTTTGTATTATTAAAACTGAAGTTGTAATTAAGGAGAAATAAAAAAAATTCAATCTTTGAAAATACTTTTATTGTTTATAAATAACTTACAAAAGTTTATATACTACACTTGTTGCAGCTAAACAATGAATTAAAGCGTCACAAGTGATTTGAGTTAGCACTAATTTTCATAAATAACATTGCAAAATAAACCAAAAAGCAGTGGACATGAGTTAAGTGTACAAAATTTAGTGTTGGATTGGAATCAAGGTTTCCCCGGCTGTAATTGCCGGTAAAGGCGCTTCAACGGTCAAAACGCCATCTTTGCTCAAAGAGCTCTTGATCTGCTCCGGATTGGTTCCTTTGGGTAGAAGGAATTCCCGGTTGTACTCTCTATAAACTGACTTAGATTCTGTTTTTTCTTCGTGTTTTGCGTGCACCTGAAACATAATAAGTAGAATCTCAACGACTCACAACATTTGAAACTTACCAATAATTTGTTATCGACAGTTTTTACAACAATTTCCTCTGGAGCGTATTGACTGACATCAAACCGTAATTTTAAACATTTGTTATTTCCATCTTCTTGGATAAGAGGCGAATTTAAATCATCATACCATGTTCTTACATCACTCGGTCTTTGCGCTACATCTAAACCAGAATTGTGTGACGACTGAGTCGTTGAGCTAAAAAATTGAGTATTAAAACAAGACTCACGCACCACGTTATGTAACTACGAATTGTTACTACAACTACAACTACAGTGTAACTACATGATACAAACCTGGACGATTTTGATTTGTTTCCTCCCGAAACAGTCTCATATTCGTACGACATGCAAACATTAAAAGCAATGTTAGATTGTTATGTTCAAAGCTGGCAACTACAACAAGTTCTTAAAAAATTTATCAAATTTCCGAAAATAATTTTTAGAGACGTGACCATGGGTGGGTGGATATTCCTTCCACATTCCTGCAGGGCCCGATTATAATGCAGCGTTAAACAGGTTTCTATTTTAGTCTCATGACATCATCCAAATGTTACGTGGCGTCTTTAAATGGACACAGTTGTCAAGCGCCGATTGTGATCGTAAAAAAGAGAAAATTTATGATAATTATTTGGATAAACATTAATGTACTTGAAACCGCATCTGCGTAACAAACATTTCATATGTGGGCGGGAAAATTTCGTTGGCCAACCTGACATTGCAAAGCCAGGTATCACACCGACTTTGATAAAATATCGTAAATACTTGTTACAATAAAATAGCCTTGAATAATGAGTCACTTTAATTATGCTGCATTGTATAGTTCAGCAGGAAAACGCATTGAAATGGTCCAAATTACAACATCATTCAGTCCATAACTCGTTCTATTTTTACGATTCAAGCTCATATTTCGTAATTCCGAGTACTGGACGTTTGCCTTAATGCACCTGCGTCAAGTCTTTGTAAATATGTACTTTGTTATTGTAAAATCCATTTACTAAATGACGCCTTTGTTTTCACATGAATTAAAATTAATGATGGAGCGTTAGACACCCTTTTCCGGTAATCCACCGGTCAATTGTTGGGTTTTTACCCCAAACACTCAAAGCTGATTGGTCCATTTAAGTGGGACAGCGTATCGATTGTGTCCTTTTTCGCATGGTCACGTCCCATATTAGTATTTTATTAAGCTAAAATACCTCAACCGATTAATATAATTCCCAATAGGTACCTTGTAGTGCTTCTGAAGAAGTTATTTGATTCTCTGTTCATTAATTCTGATCGAAATTTGCTCATTTCTTCTTCCATTTTCCGCATTTCGGCATCGAATCGTTCTCTAATACTGCTGAATTCGGTATCGATAACACTGAAGTCGCCCAGTTTGATGGGGATGTCACGTCTAATTCCTTCAGACATTTTGGAATCACAATGTACACACACTTAACAAGGGGTTTCAGACACGATTTCGTTGTAGTACGGAAGTTACAACTCGACTGCTGCCGCGAACGGGGCTTTTGGTTTTAAATAGATGAGAAGGGGACTTGCGCAACGCCGGCGATACCTTGGCCAAAGAAATGAATGTTCGAGATGCATCAACTTGATTAATTCAAAAACTATACCTACGATGAGTTCCTAGGCGTAAACATTGGAGGAACAATTTATTGTGACGTGGAGAGCGGTTTTTGGAGAGTGATTCATGGGACTTGTAGGTGGTGATGACTTGGAGTAGACGCTCAATGTTACTACGTTTACTGTAGATACAAACAAAATTTTGCGCCTTTTATGGAACAACAAAAGCTCTTCAAAATGCACTTTTATCAAAGCAAATATTGCATCTCCAAGATAAATATTTGTTAGTGATATACGATTTCAACATTGACAAAAATGGGTATTGAGGACTACGTGTTGGCTAAATATAACACAATTTTAATTAATTCGGCGGGTCAGAGGTTGGAGACGACTGACTCAGATAACAAGTAAAAAGTGTAGAATTTTATTCAAATGTGATAAAACCATGTAAATAGTTTGTAAAGAATTATTTAAAAGTTTAGATTTCGCGAAGGTGCCTTACAGATATTAAAAATAAATTATGTGGTATAAATTAAGACATATTAAGTCTACGAGACTACTAAAGACAGATATAAAAGAAGTTAAAATACAAAAATTTTTTGAAGTGGATATCTAATTTACAAGATTTTAACACAAGAGATGAAATCCATTTATGAAAGTTTTAAACTCAGACTTCCTTGAAAATATTTTATTAAAAGACACACTCATAACTATATAGCTCTTTTAGATCTTCTTCAGATATTCTAATTTCTACGACTAATTAAATTTTAACAAAAACATAAAAGAACACTCTTTGTTAAGTAAATTAACATTAATTGTTTCAATTTAAGATTTCAAGAGTACAACACTGAAAAAAATAATTGATTTTCTGATTTTTAAACTTAAAATTCCAAACTGTTGAAGAAAAAGCTAAGGAAAACAAAATTAAATTTTAAGAGTAAAACTCTACAGAATCATCAAATGCTCATCGATAACCAAAATAGAATGTCGCCATATGTTCGGAATACCTACCTATTGCAATTTACTCAATATAACTTCAAAGTCCGTATGGAAACTATTATTATTACTCTACTCTAGAACTCAACATTTTCCAAACTCAAATTTTGTTTTGTTTTTGTTTTTGTTTCTTTTTTTTTTTTCAATGAAAGTATCTAATTATACATATACCTATAGGTACTGCAATTTTATCACTTCGTATTAGAACCAAAAATGACTCATGATTCATTGATTAAGCCAATTAAATCAAACCACCTATACGTGTCCAAGTTTTTGGCAGCGTTTATTACAATTGTTACAAATTTTTATGCCTCACATTGTATTTTAACGCCAACTATAATTTGATACTAAGGTAAACAAGTTAAAATTAGATTCTAATGCCCATTGTCGGATTATTTCTAGAACAACTTATTGGAATATTTCAAATACCTTCGATAAATCGAAATAGTTAAAAACAAGTGGCAAAATTTTAACTTTATTATCTCCGGTGTTTATATGATAAATTCGTAAACAAAATATTACATGTAAACATGCGTAAATTGAATGTTTATCGCAATTCGTAATAACAGTAGTAGTTTCCGACAAATCGAGGTTCTCAGCACTCTTATGCCAACGTCTTAAAAGGGCAAAAATATTGGCAGATGGATATTAGAATTATGCCGTGGGTAAATCAATACGTCAGTGAGTCACGCATGCGAAAAGGAACTTGAAGAGAAGCGTCCAGAATAAAAATCCCGACCTTACTCAAGTTTCTGAGGTCATTTTATGACGTACCATTTTTTAAATGGAACATTTTCACTCGACTAAATAATAAATTGCCTTTGGCTCTGCCTCGATCGGGTCTTATTACGTTTTCAAAAGAATTTTTAGCGAAACTATTCCACTATTTTGTGGAAAAACACTGACGGAAAATTGCGATAATAAAAAATGTAACGGTAAATTTTTTACGCACAATTATCTACGACCCCGCAAAGTGGCGTAAAAATTTGATTGTTTGAAAGTAAAAGTTGGGCTAAATTTGGAGTCCTCTGCACACTTTTAGCTACAAAATAATAGATAGCATTGAATCTGTTCTCGTAAATTAAATATTTTGACCAAAATACGAATTAACGAGGTCCTGTTAATTAACACTTGTGAGATCAAAGGTTGCGGGATTGTCTCATCTTTGATTTACAAAATTTGTACAAATTTTCCACTTTTCATCAACGATAATGACGTTGAAGATTTTATAGTCCTGGAAAACTATATTTAGACTTCTAGTGAGTCGCTAGACCATTTCTTCGTCCTACTGTTTTAACGAAGTGGGTGAACTTGCTGTGACGTAGTCAGAGGTCATGCCTACCCACCTCTCATTATCAAACCTTACCATTTATAGTAATCCTAGTCGTGTGTTTTTATTTCGTAACTTTTGAATTTTCGTCACGTATGGTCACATCTGTTTAGCCCTACAATACAAAGGGTGCCCAAACCGCACAATCACCTTTAAAAGGGAGGGTAGATTTATGAAACTTGCTTCATTAGTCAATTCAGAATCAAACAAAAGTCAGAAAAGGGGATCGAATTGCTTTTATAGGCTTGGGCTTTGCCGGAAGTATAGGAGTCAATGATCTGATGGCTCTTTATCTGTTTCATTGTTAAACTTTAAGTACTTGTAGTGCCGTATACAGTTTAGGTAGCACTCAATTAAAATAATAAAACACTTTGCTACTTTATCTCAAGTTATGCAAACTTTCTAGTGGGAAAAACAAGAGGTCGAAAGTCAGTAAAAGTAAACTGAATTGTATGAAGTATTTTTAATCTCTCTCAGTGCAAATATTTGTTTAAAAATTCTTATTTCCGTTCGCGTGACGTCTACCAAGAGATCATGCACTTATTTTAGTATTGATTCGAATTTTTGTCGATTGCGTGATTTTAGTCTTTATTATTTTCGTACCCTCATGCAAAGATCGATTAGGCGTCGTTGGTTGTAGTGGCGTCTGGAACTTAGCTATTTTTGTTTTAACAGCCGGGGCGCTTTAAATAACTTTTGGATGCTAGACAGCTGCTTAAAAACCGACACCGGATGAAATTACATTGAGAGGAATGATACTCTAACTTTTACATTGAGAAAAATATAAAAATTCACTCAATGATTATGTTGCAATTGAATTCCACTGGGCGTAAAAAATCTAATTAGTGTAATTAATTCAGAGACATGACTTGAGATGCGTAATTCCATTAAGACGTAATTACATTAATTACCGGAACCGCTTCTATCACAAACCATACCCTTTTTAAACTAGTGGTAGAAAAATTGCAACCAATCAACCAATCATTAATTAAGTGATTAAATTAAATTTAACAGCGAAGTAGTAAATATTGTCTAATTCAACCTCTTAAAATTGCATTAGATCCTAATTTTTTTAGGGTAGTAAGTAATAAAGCGTTCAGAAAAAAAAATTGATTTTGTTCAGTATAAAACAATAAATGTTCAGTGTTTAATTAATTTTTGCACAATAAAAAATTGAAATGTTTGGTATAATATACTCCTAATATTTTGCACAGTAAAAATAATAAATGTTTAGTTTAATCAAAATTAGTAAAATAACAACAATATGTATGGCCTCTCCACAAGAATGTTATTTTTTATTGTATTACTGAGTATTTATTATTATTGGAGGGTGGTATGGTATATGTATGTATTAGCAAGGGCCCCTACACAAGAATGATTAGCAAGTGTTCAAGAGCTGGAAGCAGTGCACAAATGATGATCAGCCTTTGCCACTGCTATGCTCCTGATACCACGATTTTGTTTTTGAACTCTTTGCGATTTTTCGATTTTGCTCGGAAACATTTTCTTGAAAACTAAATGTTGGGATATTAGTTTTATTGGACATTTTTTTCTCTTTACTGTGCATTTAATATTTTTACTGTGTATTTATTATTTTTACTGTGCATTTATTATTTTTACTGTTCATTTATTATTTTTACTGTGCATTTATTATTTTTACTGTGCGTTTATTATTTTTACTGTGCATTTATTTTTATTGTGCGTTTATTATTTTTACTGTGCATTTATTATTTTTATTGTGTATTTATTATTTTTACTGTGCATTTATTATTTTTACTCTACATTTATTATTTTTACTGAGCATTTATTATTTTTATTGGACAAAAATACTTGACGTATACAGGGTGATTCTTAAATACACCGACAAAATATTATCACAGCTTCCCAAGAATAAATGGAGACAAACTGTACCCTTTTTACGTTTATATCTTTTAGGGACAAAACCCCCTTGATCCGAGCCACTTACGGCGTTTATGAGTTGTTGCAATGATCAAGTACATTTTCATCAAATTAATACCATGGTTTCCACTATCTGTGGTAATACTATTTACGAACACATCAGTCGCGTACGCTTTAGCTCAAAAATAATTTTAATAAATTTTACTTGGAGAACGATTGAACAAAGAATTTTTTTAATAAGTTTTCCAGCATGTTCTCATTTGATACTACCAAGGATAAAATTTTGTCGGTCTATTTAGGAATCAGCCTGTATAATATAATGTGCAATTAATTTGTTCCCAATTTTTTACCATAGGCAACCAAATATACACCTCAAAATTGCCTACTCGTAATAATCAATTTGTAAGAAATATTTTGTATAATTTATTTACATAACGTGACAATAATTTTTAACAAAAATATACAACTAGAGATCGGGTTGTCTAATTCTTGACTCCTTATTCAAATTCTTGCAATGCTCCTTCAACAGTTTCATAATTTCATGTTCATATTCCTTTGGAGTCTCTTTTATTTCAGTGGCCCAATAATAAATATCCCAATCATTTGAAGGCCCATTTATAAGCCTACAAAACACACTATATAGTAACAGTTCCGTAATATTTAAGACTTGCTTTACTTGTCATACTGTTCCAACTGACTTTCAGTAAAACTTTTCAAATATTTATCTACAAAAGTACTTAATAAGAGATCATTTTCGAGCATTCCCCGTTTACGTGACTGATACAAGAGCCTAAAATTTTACATAAATATCTAAAATACTAAAAGGGGTAAATAGCCACCTGGCCCTTCTCTGTTCCAAAGGTTCATTATCGCGTACTTTAGGTGAAGGGATTTTAATATCGGGACTGTCGGGAGGGTCAATTACTGTGGTTGCATTGCGATTTGTAAGACTACAAAGTCGAAATGTGGGTCTCTGAAAAAGAAACTTTGTGGTTATGTCACATTGAAAGCCCCAATTGTGCTTACCAAAAAGCAATTGCTGACAAGTTTTAAAGTATTCATCACACTAACACTTAAAAACAAGTTCTAGGGTAATCTACAAAAGTTTTTATTAAATCTGAGCTAAAAAAAACACAAAAATTCTCACCGCTTATGTCATCTGTCAAAATTAAATATTCCTTCGGCGGGACCACGCGGGAATTCAAAATTTAAATCATGTAATTAATAAGCAGCTGAATAAGCTATATTTTTAAGTATTTCGATGTAACCAGTTGTTTAGAACTTAGTTCGTTAGTTATTTTACACCTAAATTTCCTTTTGGACTTTATAGAGTATAATCCGATTAGCTCCTAATTAGCTGAGTCTCATCAGTTTGATACTGGTTTAAATCGCCCAAAAGGAAAGAATGCCTAATAATAACACCCGATAACATAAAAGTTTTGTTAAGGTCATGATCTTTCATTATCATATTTCGACACGACAATAATGATTGAAATCAATGGTTCACCATCACTGTTTTTATTTTTACAAGAGTTCTTGTTCGAGATTCTTCTTGCGTCATCTGTAACTCTATTATTATATTGCGAAAGATAAGACGTTGATTCTTTCTCCTAAATATACTCCCGTTTATAAAATAACCGGCGATAACTATTAATTTATGTATTTAATATTCATGCGTTCAAGCTTACAATACACCAGTTGAGCGACAAACTTCAAACTATAACAATATTTCAATTTAAAGCGAGCAGTATTCCCTACGTATTATTATTTCAAATATCTCCGAGTGAGTGTCTCGTTTGTGTTTTGTTGTGATATTCAAAAAGAAGATGTCAGTCATTACAACCAAACAGGTATTTTTTGTTTTTTTATTTGTTTTAGAATATTTGTTCTATGGTTGTTGTCCTATAGTTTGAAACCTTAACAATTAGAAAATATTGGTTTTTCTTCTTATCAATACGTCTTAAAGTGTGAAACTGGAAAGAGCTAGTTTTTGGTGATAAACTTTCATCTTTAAATTTGCCAAACAACAATGTTGAAACTATTGAGTTTCAACATACTTCTGGAAGAAATTTCTGCTACAAATTTTATTTTTTAATCTATTTAGATATTTTTTTATGAAAATTGACGCAATACTGAACTATTATTGTGGCTTTCAATGCAAGAGAAAAACATCTTGTTATTGTGCATGTTAACAACATGTTTGTTGCTTTAAGCTTGATAAAATTCATCAAAAAATGCTTTTACACGTGTCTAAAATTTGCAAATCTCCAAAATTGATAATAGAATCGACCATCAAATAAATATTAAAAACACTGAATTTTGATTAGGAAAATTGAAACAATAACTTCAGCAGGAAACAACGTCAAAATCACACCTTCAAAATGCATAAAAATCACAATAGAAATAACAAGAGATTCATTTTGACTACTTTGTTTATCGAATCATAAATTATTAATTTTGGTTAAAACAAGGTTAATACTGCAATTTTTAATTGAATAGAAACAAACATCGACCATGAATCAATTCATTGTTCCAGAGTAATTTGAAATGTATTTTTTTCAATTCCAGTGCGCCTGCAAATGGGTCCTCCAACATCAACACAAACTAAAACAAGCCGCAAGAGCTTGCAGTCTAAAAGTAAAAGAAGTTTTAGGACTCGACGAACTAAAAACCTACGAGCAGTATAACGACTCCGAATATACCTTTCGAGTAAGTGAGAAATTGCGAAATTATATTAATTGAGTCTAATTACACAGCACACTTTTTGGAGCGCCTATTTGTAATTTAAAACAGATTAACGAGGGAAATAATTAAGTGACTATTACGACGCTATTAACGTTTATTAAATTTTTCAAATAACTGTATTTAAATGACAGGGCTAGAAAAATTGTTTTGTTTTTAGTATAGTTCATTTTTTTATCCAACTAATTAAACTTATCGCTAATTATCAAATTAGAAATCGCGGGACTTTTACACTGAACTTGACCTCTCAATGCACGCTTTATCTGGTTACCAACTCTTTTATCTTTAGCACAGAGATTTGACAACGAAATTGGCCGAACCGGACCAACTCCGGGCCAAACCCGACGTTTCCGAATTAAAATTCGGCCAGATTTTCTCCGACCACATGCTCAAAATCTTCTACCACAAGCAACTAGGGGGTTGGCAGAAACCAGTGATTATTCCATTTGAAAATATCTCGCTTCACCCAGCCGCCAAAGTCCTCCACTATGCCGTTGAGGTATTCTATCGAATTTCCGAGACTCAGTTGTAATTTAATTTTGCCTTACTCACAGCTTTTTGAAGGTTTGAAAGCTTACAGAGGCGTGGATGGGAAAATCCGGATTTTTCGACCGGATTTAAATATGAGAAGGATGAATTTGTCGGCGCAAAGGGCCGGTTTGCCCACTTTCGACGGGGAGGAACTCACTAAGTGCCTCAATCGGTTAATTCAAGTGGACCAAGAGTGGGTCCCACATAGCGAGGGTTCGAGTCTTTACATCAGACCCACACTTATCGGGATTGATGTAAGTCGGCAGTGGCCCATTTACAATTGCAAAAACCTAAACAATTTTTAATTGACTTTCCTAATTTAAATTTTAGATTTAGATGATCCTTACTGACCCGTAAAACAATTGCACAACTCCGAAATAACCCGATAATAAAAAATTGATAAGTTAAGTTGTATAACACGATCTCGAATTTTAGGGCACTTTGGGTGTTGCCCAATCCGAGTCAGCCCTACTCTTCACCATCTTGTGCCCAGTGGGCAACTACTTTTCCGGGGGTTCTGAATCAGTGTCCCTTTTGGCGGACCCCCAGTATACAAGAGCTTGGCCTGGCGGTGTTGGTGACCGTAAAATGGGTTCCAATTATGGTCCCACGATTCGAGTTCAAAGCACAGCTAACAGCAAAGGGCGACAACAGGTGTTATGGTTGTATGGGCCCGACCATCAAGTCACTGAAGTTGGAACCATGAACATTTTCATCTTTTATATAGACAACAACGGCGAAAAGGTTTTGGCCACGCCGCCTTTGAACGGTTTGATTCTTCCGGGGGTTACAAGACAATCGATTTTACAAATGACACAAGAATGGAAGGAGTTTAGGGTTGAGGAAAGGATACTCACTATGGACGAAGTGATAACGTTGCTACGTAGTGATAGGGTAAGATAATAATAAAAAAAGGCTTGTTTTCTGACATTTTTATTTTTGGTAAAGTTGCTCGAAATGTTTGGTTCGGGAACAGCTTGTATAGTTAGTCCTATTGGATCCATAGAATATATGGGCGAACTTTTGAACATACCAACGACCGAACACGAAAAACCACTCTATAAGAAACTAAGAGAACAATTATTTGCAATACAATATGGACATATTGAACACCCATGGGCCCGAGTCATAGAATAGTAGTCCCATCAATGAACACCCAAAAAGGGGTTGTAGAATACATGGTTGGGAAAGGAATTTTTGACTTAACAGCTGTGTTTGGAATGGTAGGAAGGTAAACGTACTAAAAGTCCTCAGTCCTCCGAGGTGAACGGGGAGGTGCCGTTTTATGGTTTCTCGCTTATATCTCAAAAACGGTGCGTGTTACGAAAAAATGTTCAGGTGTGAAATTAAAGCTTATAAACAGACCTACAGATTGGTTTTTCGTTTTTTTTTCTATCTTAAATAGTTTTCAAACAATTGTTTGTCCCCTTTGCACCATGGTGCCAAGTTTACAGCAAAAGTTGATTGTGTGAAGATTGTGTGAATGTGATCTCACTCAGTCACTCCCTAGGAAAGTGGGGTTACGTTCACTTCTTGCATGAAAATGTATCCTTGCTATTTTATATTGTGGTTGTGAGCACACAGGATAGGTAAAACACTAATATTCCTATTTATATTATTTCTCAATCAAGTCTAACGAAAAATAAAGTACAAATTGTCCATGACAATACTAACAGTATTTACAAAAGTCAAAAAGAGAGCCTATAGCACATGAAGAGCACTCTCATTTTAATTTAATTATTATGTTATAAAAAATCAATTAACCAACACATTTATGAATTATTAATCCAAAGTTTAAAATGATTGGCTTCCCTCGTTATTAGGTATAATGGCCGACCTTAAACGGACCAATTATATCATTATATGCCTTTAATTTTGAATGAATCCAAAAATCTAAAGTGATTGGTTTTTTATATTATTATAATGGCCGATCATAAACTATCCAATCACAACGTTACAACTTTTACAACAATTTTACGTTAATTCTCTAATAATTTTTTAGGGAGTGGGATATATTTGCTCGAAAACTATTTGAGATAAGTACAAAAATCCGAGATGACCGTCTTGTAGATAAGCTTTATTATTTTGTGAATAATACTTATTTTTGTTACATAAGGTCTTAAAATCCAGTTTTTGCGGACGAATCGTTGCTGGAATAGTATATGAGTCCGCAAAAAAGTTTTAGGTAGATACATGTTACAAACAATATTTTTTATTAAAGCTCCCAAAGACACATCATTCACACCTCTTATTATTTGTGATTAATGTCATCTCAGACCAAAAATTTCTCGAAAATAGTGAGCTCCAGATTTTAACCACTATAGTAACCAAATTGGTTTTTTCTTCCACAAAAACTGTATTTTAGGTACTAAGACCCAAAATGACTATTTTATTGAGTTCGAAAAAGACTCATTTTGAGGACTCAAATGAGTTCGTAAAATAGCTATTTTTGGGAGCGTATACAAAACACATTTTTCGTAATTTTTATGGATATAAGCAAAAAAATATAAAACGCCACCCAACTGCGCCCTGCTTACCACGGACGACCGAGAACTTTCAGTATGTTTACCACAAAAATTCTGTTCTCGACAAAATTTTACAACTTGTTCGTTGACTGGACTACAGGCACTTTTTATTTTTTAACCGTTTGTGGTAAAAATCTCTCAATGACTGTGTTATCAGAATAATTAGACTTACCTAAGTTCCTATACTATTTTTTATTGTGTGCACATGTGCACTTTGCATTTGTAGGTAGGTTTAGGTATTTAAAAGCTTATTTAAGCAATTTGTGATTTTTCCCAAAGTTGAAATGAACAGGATGTAAGTACAGGGTGTAGTGCGTAACACACTCTGTTTTTTGTTTCATTTAGTTTAAATGGTTTGTTCAAATGTCCACAAGTATGGTCACTATGACCTCAGTTAAGAGGTAACAATGTTTAAGTCAGAATAAGATAAGTTTGAAATATGTCTTTATTTATACAAAAACTTTATTATAATATATTTATTACCTATTTTTTTGCTCACTGTATAAATTATAGTCTGCAATAAACTTTTGAAAAAAAAGTGATTTTTTTTGACAAACCAAATATCCCTTAATTGTAATTCCCAGAAAGTAATAATTGCGACAAGCAATATTTAATAATCCAACATCGGCAATCAAGTTTGGTGATTGGCTCAAGAGTGTATAATAATTTTAATTAATTAATACAAAACACCACTTCACCTATTCTAAAAATATAACAAAAATTAAAAAAAAAACGTAATACAACAATGTTAGATCGAGGACGTTTATTTTAAAATTTTGTTATCATTTTTTTAATTGATAACAAATTGATTTTAAAATTGATAACAATTAATGTTGTCAAAATTTGCCAAAATTATAAGATACAAATTACTAAAAATGTGCTTTTGGAGTTTCGTTATGGTTCTAAAAAAATCAAATAAGCTTCATCAATAAACCATTTATCGAGCAATTAGGAAAAACCGTAGTCTTCGAATCCCACCTCTGACCCCTAAGGCCCTCCGGTTTATCTATTCTTTGTTTATTATCAGCCGCTGCGATGATGTATATTCACCGGCTCTACGCACCGTGGTCTAGTTCCCATCGTGAAAAAGCCTACGACCCATTGCAAGAGCCACTCTTGGGTCCAAGGTTGAAAATGGCCGATTCAGCTTTGAATCTGACACCTGATGACGACGGCGACAACGACGAAACCACTACTCTGCAGTCTCTTACATCAGCAGGAATCACTCCACCCACGAAAACAATGGACAGTCGCAAAAAACCTACATCACAACAAGCCGCATTCTCCACATTTTTTCAACATTTAACAACAACAGCTCATGCTTGCATCCTCCTATACGTAATTTTGATAATTTATTTCAGTTTTTCAGCAGATTTTCAGTTCTTTACGTGGCATCCACTTCTTTTGTCAGTGGGAGTGAGTATTATTACATAACCTAGTTTTTGACGCGATGCGTCATTGTTTTCTTATGTTTTAGTGGATGTTCTTGATGACTGAGGCTATTTTGTCGCTTTCAAAAGAAAATCTTTTCACGGGGACGTTACCAAAGGGTATTAGAGTACGCCTCCATTGGATTTTTCAAACTATCGCCTGTATTTTAATAACGATAGGGTTTGTGGTGGTTTATATCAACAAGGATTACCTAAATAAGCAACATTTTATGACGTGGCATGGGCTTTTAGGGCTGATTGGGCTTATTTTTTGTATCCCAAGTTGTCTCAACGGTATTGCCGCACTCTACCATGGGAGTTTGAGACAACTTGTTAGACCTAAAATCATTAAATTCGTACATATTTTAAGTGGAATTGTTAGTTTTGGTTTTGGGGGGGCTGCACTGATTTTAAGTGTTTACACGAAATGGTTTGAGAGGCATTCCAATGGAAATATTGTTACTTTTCTGTTAGGTTTAGCTTTCGTTTCAATAGCCGTAGTGTGGACTCTTGTACGACCTGTGATAACTTGCTGTAGACAATTGAAGCATCTAATGTAATTGTTTACAGTTTCCTATAATTATTAAGCAAAGAAATGGCATTTTTGTATTCAAATTTACAAATCGAACCAATGTATTGTGTGATAACGTTTATACATATCTTACTGTACTTATACAAACATTTATTTTAATAAAAAGTAAGTAGTGACACAGTTACATTAATGACCTTGCTTTTGCGACACTAGCGCCATCTGCGCTACAACTATCGGGATTTAGGGTCAGTGGCGCTAGCCAGGCCGGCAACTGTCATCGCTAATGTGCACCCCTAGAAGAAAAAGAAAATAGAAAACCTCAAGTACAAATTTCTTAGTCGCATGTTTGGTAACTGGTTTCAAGTAATTTAGATGTAATATAACCGTTTTGTTTCAGTTACAGGTCTGGAAAACATCCACCATGTTGTCTGCCAACAGTAGTGTGTCTTGGGTAAGGTGAAAAGGCGGAACCGGAAATGACCTATTAGCGAAATTAAGATGTTTTTATTCTCTAAACTTATTACGTAATGAACGTAGAAGGATGTAAATGATTTAAATTCAGATATAATACGAATTAGATGGAGAACGTCTCGTACGTCAGATGTGCGGGTCACGTGATCTATTCATATTAACAAGTGAAGGATTGGCACACTTGTAGCATTGAATAACTGTTTTTTTTATTGTGTTTATTCTTTATTTTGCTTCTTCTCTAATTACTGTTTATGTTTTAGACTAAAAAACATTCTCTCCTTTCAAAATGGAACATCCTGTTTGACAAATCACCGGAATGGATTTCGTTCAAACCTCAATTGGGTTTGAAAGTCTATCCTTGCTATTCATGCAAAAATATGTAAAGCTCCCTTTTGGCTTTATCTTTTTTTCACACTATTTATTCCAGGTTTTCGTCAAAACTGACCTTCCAAGACCACATCAACCGTCGTGTAGTAATAATCAAATACAAATGCATGGAGTGCACGAACACTTTTACATTTTACAATCGCTGTTCTCTCCTTCTCCACGCTCGAAAACACTTTAGTCTAGGCGAAGGAAAAATCAATTTAGCGAATGTTGACATTTTCCTCCTTCCGGTAGACCTTGCAGGGTTTGCGAGACACGAAAGCATACCGTTTTTGTACGACGAAGAGGAAGAATACCCAAGTGACAACTCCTACGTCAACTGCCAGTTTTATACGCCTGATGATGCCGATAAAGGCAAACAAATGGTCACATTTCGGCCTTTTAATCTAGTTTTTCACTACGCGGAAGGTTCAAATAATGTACTTTTAGTCATCAAGCAACTCACTCTAAACATTCCTCTATGCGAATTCGTGCCTCAAAACCTTGACAAGCAAGCGAAAACCGTTCAAGTGACTAACGGTCACCTCGAGCCTGAGATAAAGCAAGAAATCGATGAAGATTTTACTCTACCCGTAATTTCCAAAATCGAGTCACTACCTCAGTGCAGTGAGTGTAACTCTACTGTTGAAGGCCCTCTAGTGGGGCACTTCCAAGGTGCCAATAAACCCCTAGACGAGTCTTTGTGTTGCTACATTTGCAAATACGTGGCTCCGACGAAATGTTCCCTTAAAGCGCACGTGAGAACTCACGAGAATATTGCTCCTCATGTGTGCCCCGAGTGCGGCAAACAATTCAACACTTGGACACTTCTTGACAAACACATGGAGGATGTTTGCTTCCATTTGAGTAAACAAGTGAGGTTCAGATGTCCGGCTTTAAAGTGCGGCAAACTTTTCGTCATGCCCAATACTTATGCCTCACATTTTGCCAATCATTTCCAATCGATACTCAGGTGTAGTGTTTGCAGTTCGAATTTTTTTACCGAGTCGGATTTCACCGATCACGCGAAAAATCACGAGAGTTGTACTTCGTTCAAAACTTTCAATTGCACGGTTTGTAAAAACATGCCGACTTTAGGTGAAGAGAAAACAACAGAACATGTCAATTGGCATTTGAGAGATAGAGAGACCTGTGTTTATATTTTCACGTGTCGGTCTTGTCGGAGTTATTTCCGATCGACTACCACTTATTCGGTACATAAACAGAGGTGTTTGAAAAATGAGAAAACGTCGAATATTATAACAGCCAGTTGTCAGTTTTGCTCTCAAAAAATCCAGTATAAGGAGAAAGATGCACTTAAGGTTTGCACCAATTGCAAACAAATCAATCATCTTCGAGGAACCCCCAGTAAAAGTAACGAAGAGAAGAAATCGACCTGTATGCTATGTAAAGAAGACTTGCTACCTGAAAATGTCAAATCACACACGAATTTGTGCAAATATAACAATCCAATTGTCACAATCCACGCAATCAACGAATCGAAGGACTCGGATGAGACCAGTTCTAGTGAACCGTCAAATCTAGACTCAAGTAATGACTCTCTCAAAACTGAAGAAACCTCCAAGACCAAAAAAAGAAAACGTACTTCAAACTCCTCGACCCCTAGTAAGAGTAAAAAACCTGCCGAGGAGAACGACCTTCAAGCCGAAAAACCGATCTCATTTGATGGAACTTACTATTGTAAACTATGCGATTACAAAAATACCGAAAGGTCTGAATTTCACAACCATGTCAAAACCCATCGAGATATTTCGACCGCGTATCAATGTATGGAATGTGGTGAATGCTTCGTTGTTAAACCTTCTCTAGTTAAACATTTGGCACATTTCCATCAAGTTACAGACTCTGAGCAATATTTTGCCGAGAATAGTTGTTACGATAAATTTGCAATTGAAGAACTTGAGAATAATTTGAGACTAGTTCCGGGGGAACATAAAGGACCTGTGAAGGAGAATCAGTGTTCGGTTTGTTTAGAAGAGTTTGAAGATGCGCTGGCTTTGAGTAAACATTTCCGGATACATGGAATGGCTTTTCTTATGAAGAAAACCAAGTAATCAAGTTGAGATATTTACTTGTTATTTTACTGAATAAACTCCTTTTTTTATATTTTTGTGTTTTTTTTTTTTGATACGTTAATTGTAGTATAGAGTATATTGACTATAAGAAACACCAGTAAATACTAAATAACATTACTTCAGCTATAATTTGTTTTATGAAATAAGTATGCAAAGATAATTCAATTTAAAAGATTTTCGATAAAATTTTTCAAAAATAAAAGATTTTGTTTTTCTTTGGGTTTATTCAGCAAATGATTACTTGCAACTTATGTAGCACAATGAAAAAAAAAACTGTTATTTTGTCTTCATCAGGAATAACGTAATAATACAAAAAAATTATTTGTATTTGAATTATCGCTTCTTTGTGTTGGCGGACATGCCAAATATGGCGCTAAATATAAAAGTCGGTTATTGTCGATCTCGGAGAAGTCTCTGATTTTCTGTTGTAGGTTATGATATGGTTGATTGATCCAAGTGTTAAAATAAAAATGAAAATAATCATCGTTTTCCTTTCCCTGATTTTGATAAATGTTTCAATCGCTAAAAAATTTAAAGAAAATGAGAAACCAGAGTGGGCTAAGAAAGATATTAGGGACTACACCGAAGCAGACATGGAACGTTTACTAGAACAATGGGAAGTAAGTGGAATTATCGAAAATGTTCACAGAAAATTGTGATTTTGTATTGTAGGAAGATGACGAGCCATTAGAAGAAGACGAATTACCAGAGCATTTACGTCCAATGCCGAAACTGGACATGACCAAATTGGACCCCAATGACCCTCAAAGCTTGCTTGAAGCTTCAAAAAAAGGCAGGACTTTGATGACGTTTGTTAGCGTTTCCGGGAATCCTACAAGGGAGGAAACTGAAGAAATGACAAAATTGTGGCAAACTAGTCTTTGGAACAGCCATATTCAAGCAGAAAGGTTCAATATAATTTCAATTTTTAACACGTGTTACGCTTTTATATTGCAGATACTTAGTAGATGATGATAGGGCGATTTTTTTGTTTAAAGATGGGTCCCAAGCTTGGGTTGCAAAGGAATATCTTGTAAAACAGGAAAGATGTAAGGGAGTTACTATAGAAGGGAAGGAGTATCCAGGGGAATTCTCAAATGTTAAAGAAGAGCTATAACGTAAAATAATCCTTTATTAATATATTTTTGTTACATTTTTTTAAATAAATACTTGAAGAAAGAATGTGTTTAGTCAGCCTTTAAAGTCTCATTTTCATTAGCAACCAGTTTCTGTAACTCTCGCACAACTGTTGCTAGAACTTCAGGGTTAACACCTGCTTCACAGAGTCTTACACAAATAGACAAAGCTTCAGAATCAAGTCCAGTACATAATGAATTTGATAATTCCATTAACGCTTGGAATGTTTCTTTAGCGTCTTTAATTCGTGTTTCTTTGCTCTCTGACATCTAAAACAACACAGAGGATACGAACTAAAGCCCCTCTTAACACAAATAAAGCTTGATAAACGAAAAAAAATGAATAAATTACCTCAAAATTCAAAATCACTTATATTTTAGGTTATGCTAATAACTCAAAAAATGAAAATCTTTTCTCTCTTTTGCTCTAAAGAAAAGCATATTGTTTTTCTTTATTTAGGAGAAATTTAACAACAGGGACACCAACACAATTAATAAATTATCTCTTTTTAGCTCATTTAAAACAGCATATTTCTGTCTTTCCTGTTGTTGGCTATTTAAACTAACGTCAAAGCCAGCTGTCACTACTGTCAGGTGCTTCTAGTCAGGTGACAGTCCTGAATATTTTTATTCTTTCAAAAAATTTATTAAAATGGCTTTACATTCTGCTATGAAAGGGAAATTAATTTCCGTGATCGGAGACGAGGTACTATATTAATAAAACACCATGAAAGTATTATAGTTTGTCTATTTTTAGGATACTTGTGTTGGGTTTCTTTTGGGTGGAGTTGGAGAAATTAACAAGAATCGCCACCCCAACTTTTTGGTGGTTGATAAAGGTAAAATTTTGTTGCAAATGAATTGTTGGTTTTATTCTTGGGTTGCAGGTACACCAGTCAGTGAAATTGAAGAGTGTTTCAAGAGATTTATCAAAAGAGACGATATTGATATTATTTTGATTAATCAGAATATTGCTGAGTTGATTAGGCATGTGATTGATGGTCACACTTCTCCAATTCCAGCTGTCCTGGAAATTCCATCAAAGGATCACCCATATGATGCCAGCAAAGATTCCATTCTCAGACGTGCAAAGGTAAGAAATTTTCTATAACTGAATCATATTTTAATTATTTGTTTTTCAGGGAATGTTCAATCCTGATGAAATGATGTAACTTATTGTTTATGTATTGTTACTTGTTGTATTATACATGTAGAAAAAATAGAAAAGTGTAAATACATTCCTTGTAAAATTTATTCATATTAAACATGTCTTACAATTTTTTTGAAGTAAAAAATCACAGTATCCTAAATACAAAACAAATAAAGAGATCCAAATCCAATTGTGTTTTTATGAACAAAAACCTAAAAGAATAAATACAACGACTACAACAAAATAAATACTTAAATTCAAGAAGTTATTCCTCCACGTCTTCATCCTCATGAGCAGAAATAAATATTTTCTGACAGATTACAGTCAATTTGTCTGAAAAATAATTTTTATTTAGAAAATAAATGAAATAAACCCACGTACCCATGAAACTTTGAGGCAACAAAGGCTTATTTTGTCTGACAGCCCTAAAATAAACAGGTACCCCCGATAAAGTGATCAATACGCCCCCTAACACCTCATAGGGAGCTTCAAAACATGGCAAAATGATAAGAAACACACAAATTAAAACAAAGATTATTGGAACCGTGATGTTCACTTTGATAGGTCTTGGTATATCTGGTTTCTTCCATCTTAAGTACAAAAGTCCTGACACCGACAACATGACAAAAAATGATTCCACAATAGTGCAGTATGTTATAAGAGTGTGAATGTCATTGGTGCATAGCATGAAGAGTGAAAGGATGTTCTGAAAATATGAACTTGATTTGGAAAAGATTTGGTTTTTAAATATTTACAAGAAATGCGAGTGAAGGCATTGGTGAACACTTCTGAATGTTCAAGTGAGAGAGCATTGTTGGAAAATGACCATTTCTGGCCCCAACATAGAGCATTCGTGATGACGTCATGATATGGACGCTCAGGCCCCCAAAAGCTGAGATTGCGACCATCACCGGAATTATCCACGCCCAATTTCCCAATACGTTGTTACCAAAAGTCTAAAATTTGATTTTGAAACAGTCTATTGAAATAAGCGGAAGAATTAATACTTACCACAGCTATGGCATCTGAAGATATCATAGCATCTGGTGTAAGAACTGATAAATAAGCCATATTTGCCAAAACATAAATTAGTGTGACTAGGGGAATTGAAATATAAATTGCTCGTGGTAGATTACTGAAAGAAAAGTGTATAGCAAGTGTTAAATTATGGGTAAAAAATATTTACACGTAAGGATTTTTTAGTTCCTCTGTCATGAAATTCAAGTAATTCCTGAAATAAGTAGCGATTTAATCGAATTACTTTAGTAATAAATGAAAATACCATCCAGAGTATGAGAAGATTCCTGAATAGAAAGCTTTGGACATTTTACCTACATTGGTGGTTGTTCCTTCAAAAGGCCTTTGAAAATTTTCCACGTGTCCAAAACCCATCCAAACAACTCCAATAATAATGACAAGTACGAGTGCCCCAATTTTACAAAACATGAACACATTTTGCACCCTAGTGGTGGCTTTCACATTATAACCGTTTAAAAAAGTCAAGAAGCCTATATGAATCAAATTAAAGCATGAAACTGGTAAAAAATAAGTTACCAACATATTGTACAAGCGGCCACAACTGTAGCCCCATCCTCTGGTATATCACAAGAACGGAAAAAAGGTTGAATAACGTATTTAGCAAACGTAAGACCCATGATTGCGTTAGTTGTAGGTCTAGAATAATAAAATTTAGGATAAAATTAATAACAATGTAGTAACATACACAAAAATTAGGTTTGCCGCCCATAAATACAAAAATGAAGGTAGAGGGCCAAAAGCCTCATAAATATAAGCATAATCGCCCCCTGATTTGGGTATAGTTGTACCCAACTCTGCATAGCATAGAGCTCCAATCATTGATAATAATCCACAAAGAACCCATACTACTAATGAAAATCCAACAGAGTTTACTTCCTGAATTATCCCTTTTGGTGAAATAAAAATACCTGAAGGAGGAAATAATAGAATTGTGATTTTTTTAGATATAAATGTCCTACCTGATCCAAATATGATTCCTAAAATAATCGCAACTCCTTCAAGCAAGCCTAGCTGCTTCTTCATTTTTACCTTTTCTGGTATAACCTGAGTAGGGGTTTCAACAGGTGATAGTAACATATTCTCTGTTGGAGATTTCACCACTTTGGTATTATTTGAAGGCATTTTTGGTACCTAAAAGCGATATAATGAAAAGAAAGCCGGTATTACATCATTTACTCACTTTTTTATTTTGACTAGAAATTTCACTTTTACCACTTTTTTGTTCTTAGTGATTCGTGTAATACTGTAATTTTAACGAAAACAAGACTAATACAATACTACTACTACAAATAATGCACGTGCATATTTCAGGTTAGTTGGTTAGGCGCATGTTGAGTTTTCCGCAAGACTGGTCCAAGCATGTGTTTAAATTAGGACGAATTGAAATTTTCGCGCCACCACCTTGTTAAATTGGACCAATCACAGATAAGACACTCTTATAAACAGGTAATCTGTGGCATGGCCACTTAAATGTGGTGAGGATTTGGGTGCCCATGGTTGTTCTTCATTTATGAAACCAAAATTTTTTTTTCGTAGTTATTAATAACTCGTGGCCTTTTGTTATTTATAATGTTGAGGGTCTAACTAAAAAAAAAAACATTCGCTTTGGTCTAATTTCATTTTTGGAAAGAAAAAGATTTACCTATTTAGGGTATATAGAAATATAGTTTCTTGCCGGAATGACCACCAATCTTTTTTGATTAAAACAATAATAATTGTTTTTATTATTTTACTGGATTTCAATATTTATTTTTAATATTTTTAGTGTTTTAGAAGATTCGCATGAATAAGCAAGCTGTCAGCTATCTCTCTTGTTCTATGGCTGTCAATTAAACGTCAAATGTGTAACCTAAATTTTCTAATCATCACAAAAATGTTTGTAATAAATATTTATACCAGTTAACACTAACATATTACGTAGTATTATGCAGTGAACGTTAAACGTTAACATTTTTTATCTATCCGAGAGCAACAAGTTGTATTTCAAGTGATTCACTTCAGGTACCCTTATCAGATAATACGCCTGATTAGTGTTTTTTATGAAATCGCTCAATTCTTTGCTTAACTTTCGCCATGGATACTATACTCCAACCTTTAACTACCCTAAAAACAGGGGTTAACGCATCTCTTGCTGGGAAAGAACCATGGCAAATAGTCACAATAACCACGACAAGTGTGTTGTTTTTAGTCTGGCTTCATGACTTTTTCAATCAAGAAGAAAGTGAGATTATATACTTTGAAAGACTTAATTTTAAACTTTTTTTTCCAGGTGTTACTCAAAGGGCCAAAAAGACTGTTTTCAAGTTAGCCAAATTGATACCGAGCGTTAGAGAGAAATTTGAAACCGAATTGGCCAAAGTTTCCGAATCGTTTGAGAAAGACATAGTGGAAAAGACCAAGCACTTGACCTACATCACTAAATTGCCTGAAAAGAAATTAACTGCAGAGCAGATCTTAAATTGTGTTGAGGAAAATTTAAAAGTGGGTAAGGAATAATGTGTAGGTAACTGTAATCCGCAACTGTAATTTACGAGAAGTGCAACAGTAAAGTAATGAATTTTTATATAACATAATATTTGTTTATACATACAGGGTGTTCAAAGAATCGCGCACTTCCGTGACACTGTGTCATCGGGCTGTGCCCAAGACAGCAAGAAAAATGTTTTAAAAAATCTATCTCTAAAAATTCCGAAGTTATGAGAGTTTAAATTTTGCACTATGACACTATTTATTTCTGTTGTAAAAATGTAAAAATAATTTTCCAAGTTTTTTTGCCACAGGCTATTAGAAGAGGAAACAAAGAAGTTGTATTCTAAATTGTAATTCTGTTTAGTGTTATTTGTGGCTTTTAATGACAAAATTTTTGTACCTTACAGATTTGCCAGATAGACTTTTTTTAACATTTTAAAACTAAAACATTTTAATCCTAAAAGTACTCTGGAGGACTACCCAATTACTCCCTTTCAAGGAAGTGCGCGATTTTTTGAATTGGGAGCTAATATTGATTAAAAATAAATTTTAATCTAGGCGACTACGACTGGAAAGGGGGCCTCGTCTCGGGAGCCGTGTACTACCACAATCCCGCATTAATAAAACTTGTCACCGATGTTTACGGCCTAACATCATACACCAACCCCCTTCATCCTGACCTCTTCCCCGGTTTATGCAAAATGGAAGCTGAAGTGATACGCATGTCTTGCAATCTCTTCCACGGTGACGAAAATTCATGTGGAATAGTAAGTCTCCAATTTACCTCTTTTTCCTCAAAAAAAATATTTGCAAATAGGTGACTACCGGAGGCACTGAATCCATCGTTATGGCATGCAAAGCCTGGCGAGACTACGCCCGTGAAGTCCGAGGAATCCGTAAACCTGAAATAATCGTTCCGGTTACAGCCCATTCGGCGTTTGACAAAGCTGCCCAATATCTCCGGTTAAAAGTTCGCTCGATTCCGGTTGATCCTTTTACAACTAAAGCCAATATCAAGGCCATGAAACGTGCCATTAATTCCAACACGATTTTGGTTCGGACATCTTCCTTGAGTGTCTTTTATTCCAGTTTTAGTTGGTAGGTTCCGCACCCAATTTTCCCTACGGAACTATGGACGATATTGAGGCGATTTCAGCTCTAGGTGTGAAATATAATATTCCCGTACATGTCGATTCTTGCCTTGGAGGTTTTTTGACTGTGTTTATGCAAGATGCCGGATATCCGGTACCGTTATGTGATTTCAGGTTACCGGGGGTTACGAGTATTTCAGCTGATACGCACAAGTATGGATTTGCGCCGAAAGGGTCTTCGGTTGTGCTTTACAGGGATAAAAAGTAAGGTTTTTGTGTGTTTCGTTGTTTTTTTTACGATTTTTGAGTGTAGGTACAGGCATTATCAATATACGGTTACTACTGACTGGCCCGGTGGTGTTTATGGATCCCCGACTCTTGCAGGATCAAGAGCTGGGGGCAATATAGCCGTTTGTTGGGCCGCAATGCTTAATTTCGGAAAAGAAGGTTATGTACAGGCTACTAGAGACATTATCCATACCGCAAGATACATCGAAAAAGGGTATTTTCTAAAATAATAATCCCGAACGAATAAAACAAAATCAAAATTGTAGACTAAGAAGGATGAAAGGAATTTTCATTTTTGGCCAACCTGCCACAAGTGTCATTGCTTTAGGATCGAAAGATTTTCACATTTATCGACTTGGATCGGCTTTAAATAAACTAGGGTGGAATTTGAACGTCTTGCAGTTTCCATCGGGGTAATACAGTGGACTTAGGACTAAAACTCGTTTATAATTGGTGTTGTTGGTGTAATGTGTAACTTATACAGTGCAAAATTTTAAAGGAGTTTTAGTTGGCATTAACATTTTTTTTTTCTGGGAACTGTTAAATTGTAACATGTAATTTATTTTTAGAATTCACATATGTGTTACACATATGCATACGCAACAGGGTGTCGCCGATAAATTTTTGAATGATGTCCAAAACAGTCTTGTTGAAATTTTGAAAGAACCGGATGTTCCTGTCGAAGGAAGAGTACGTTCAAAAATTGTTGATAATTTTATCTTAATTTTGATTTTCAGATGGCAATATACGGGGTGGCCCAAAGTTTACCAGATAGGTCAATCGTGACCGACTTTACAAGATTATTTTTAGATTCAATGTATTACACTCCAAAAACAACATGAGTACTTAAGCATCACTTTATTGGCGATTGTATGGTAAAAATAAAATAAAATAAGATGCTGATTTTTTAGTTAGATAATTGGATAAGAAACAATTGACGCGCGATTGGTATATCTCCTGATGCGAATTTAATTCCATTGTCCTTGTGGAAAATTCATTTGTTTTTATCGCTAGCTAAATACATTTTATCTGCTATAATAGGGCAATAAAAACCTTCATTATAGTAAAATAATTTATTTAATCATGGTGTAACACGATACATCAAAATAAATAATTTAGCTATATGTTTAACATGCAACAATTGGTGCATTTTCGCCTATTGCCTAAAAATTTGTCTAAAAACTTCACTCAAAAGCCGGAAGTCCGAAAAGTTCCGGTTTGAATTCCAGCAATGAGTTTAGAACAAGAGTTGCCGGCTTTCTTTTTTCTTCGGGAACATCAGCGGCAGGTACTAGAACAGCTTGCATCCCTGCATCGATAGCCCCTCTAGCCCCATTGGGCGCGTCCTCGAGTACCAAACACTATTAAAACGTTATAATCGGGACTGATCAATAATTGTTATTTACCTGTTCAACTTGGGGCTTATCGGGGAACCTTGAAGCGCAGACTAGGAAAATATCGGGGGCGGGTTTGCCGTGTTTTACTTCAGGATCGGTAGTGCCGCATACGATATGGTGGAACAATTTAAACATTTCTTGATGGTTTTTCGTTTTCATCTCCATGGACTCTTGGGAGGAGGAGGTGGCCACCGCGATAGGGATGTTGTGCTTGTGGAGGTGCTCCACAAGGCGTTTAGCGCCCGGCATGAGTGGAGGATTTTGTAATTCTTGTCTGACTTTACTTCTGTAGATTTCGAGGAATTGGTCAATTGTGTACGGGAGCCCCATTTCAGTGACCGCAATTCGGGCAGTGTCGGGCTCGGGAGTTCCCAGAATTTTGATTTTGATGTCCTTCGTGTATTGCTTTCCGAAAGCCTCGGCGATTTCGCTGATGACCTTGTCGTACGCTGACTCAGATTCTGCAAGTCAGCTATGAAGAATAAGGGAAAAATCGATCAAATCATTGAGAATTACCAATAAGGAGGCCGTCCATATCGAAAATAACGTGTGTCACTTTTTTAAAAGCCATTTCGCGGTCTTGCACTGCACAAATCGCACTGATGTCTGACCGAATCACCTTGGACTAGGATTTGGCGGATATTAAGCTCGTCGCTTTTGATTAGATAGCTTATGAATGAGTAATGGGGATGTCTGAATGAATGCGTGAAAATAAATAGGGCAAAGTGACGTAAGGAAGCAAATTAACTTTGGATGCGTGATTCGATTCCAGGCCTTAAGGACACCAAGATTCCTGAAACGTGAAATTTATAAGGCATTTCGAAATAATTTTATCAAATGTTTGTAATAATAAATAAACTGATGTTTCGTTTAAGTCATAATTTATTGAAAAAGTCAAGTTTTTAATCAAACACAGCCAAGGTGAGATCCCGCCAGCAGGAATAGCAGGAGTGATCGAAGTTGGCACGTGTCCAATCTGTCAAGGTCGTTACGTAAACTGTCAAAGCACAGATGTCAAAAAAGTTGTGTAATAATAAATGTAGGTTAAGTTTCTTCATTTATTTTCAGTAAAAATAAAAAAGTTTCACGGTTACAAAAATCATATAAAGTGTATTTCATAGGTGTATTTTCAATCTTGGAGAAAAGCCACAGCCATGTTTTTGACACGAATTCTACTCAAGAAAGTTAAAAGCAAGTAAGTATCTTTTTCGATTTTTGCATGTAATTGCTTTATTTTTGTCTAAAAACGAACATAAACTGGCTTAGGAACCTTCCTCTTTTTTGTTGGGTTTATGTGAAGGATATATTTTACTAAAAGTTAAAACTAATATGTTATGTGATGTTAAAATTTTTTGTTCTTTTCACTTTCTTGATATGTTTTTTTTTAATTAAGTTTGCACCACTTCTTTTTCATCAAATGTAATAATAATGAATTTACAGGAGACTGATGGTACAAATGGAAAGTGTAATTAGTGGACATAGTTTTAACAAGATTAGAGACAGGTTAGCTGATAAATTAGAAGTTGTTCGTTTTGATCCTTACAGTAAGTGAAATCCTTTTTTTCTCAATATTTGAAGTGTAATATTAAAATAAATTTTAGTTCAGCAAGAATGTGTCTATAAAGAAAAGAGGAAAGTTAGAAGCATACAGTAGTTTTCCTTATGAAAGTACATAATATGTAAATTAGTAATAAAATAAATGCTAAAAATGAATACTTTTCAGACTTTTGGTCTAAAACACCCCTTTGCCACAACTATCAAGTCATGAACGAATTGGAAAGAAATTCGATTTAACGATAAATAATTTATTATCAATAATTTATTACTGTTTACATTTCAATATAGCTGTATATTTTAATACTGCAAAGCTACCTGTTGCAAAATTATCAAAAACCCCTTTAACTAACAAACTTAAGCTCTATTTTACTATTGTTTCCGATCAGCCGGTCGCACATACTTGGCTCCACCGTGCTTCTCCCATTCCTTATTAAACTCACTTTCCAAAATTTCTGCGCCCCGTTTTCTTGTCAATCCCGTTTCTTCCAAAGACAGTTCACACATCTGCATATCGTCTTTCCCTAAAACTTTAAACTGGTACCAAATCAAAAAAACCTTCCCGCTTACCTGCAACCAGCAAAATCGGCGCCTTCTCCGGATGCAACTCGATTTGCCTTGCTACATACTGACCATCGAAATGCGCATACCACCACCCCCTTTTACTATTATCCCCTCCTGGACGTACGAAGGGAATACGAAAGTACCTCTGGGAATTATTGTCCAAAACTGGTGCCTTTTGTTGGAGTTTTGGGGTCCTCGCGGCTGATTCCAAGACGGACCGTGGAGCGCGTTCGTTCTCGTCCATAATGGTACGCTTGCGGTTCTTAGCCTTCCAGGCATGGTACACCTTCAAGCGGCGGTGGAATTCGTGACGGCAAGCTTCCAGCAGTTCGATATCACAGGAAGTGTTAATGGTGTCACGTAATTCCGAATACTTCCACTTGGTTAGGTCGTACTTGCCTTTGGCGAGAGCCGCTTGTTGGTTCTTCACAGCTTCTGATCTAAATTTTTCGAAAATAAATTAGGAAATGAACAAAGCGAAATATAAACACTTAAAACAGCTAAAATTGCGGAGTGTTTCAAGGTGCGAGATTTACAAGTGCCACGAGAGACAACACTTAAGCACAATTTTTGCTTCCATGATAAGTTTTTAGTAATCTTTTGTTAGTAGAAAAATCACGTCAAATAATACCTGTTGAGCTTGAAAGACTGCCTGGCCGTGTCCGCTCCACCGCTGAATCATGGAAACAAGAAGCATTGATATTGAGCTGCCACCACAATATACATATTTACAATAAAAAGCAAGTGTTGAGCAATGCTCAATAAAACATAAAAATAGTGCAAGTCATACTTTCGGATCATGGGAGGACTCTCTTCGAGTTGTCCGTTACTTTCTTGTGCTAGACGAAGAGCAAGTTCGTGATCTTGGCGTTCTTGCTCCAATTGTTCCTGATAACGGCGTTCATCCATTGCATCCTTTGCTTGTTGCGCTTGAAGAAGTTCGGCTGTTTTTCGATCGGTTTCCTCTTGGCGTTTGCGTTCTTCTTCTTCTTTCTTTCGTCGTGCTTCCATTTCGGCTTTCTTTTTCCTGTTCTCTTCTTCTTCTTTCAATCGACGTTCTTCTTCCTCTTTACGTTTCTTTTCACGTTCCATTTCTTCCTGGATTTTCCTCAGTCGGGCTTGCTCTTCTGCATTCTTCTGTTCTAGCAATTTCTTCTGCAACAAATCCATTTGTTTGTCGACTTTCGCAACCAACTGTTTATAAAGACCATCCACAACGGAGGCTGCCATTTTTTCCTCTTTCTATCAAACAAAAATAATACAATCAAAAAACCCAAAGTGACTTAAAACAAACCTTAATACGTCCAATTGTTCCACTTATCTCATTTTTAAGTTGATTAATTTCATTAGTAGTAGCTTCTTTTTCTTTTTTCAATTGACCAGCAATTGCTTCCATCTTCTTTAAGTTACCACCAAGACCATTAATCTTAGTCAAAGCTTTAATTCTCGGCCCGTGGCGTTTTCTAGTCAAGTAACCTTTGACAGTCTTTTGAACGACAATAAGGGCACGTTTCCGGTAAATAATTTTGTTTTTCACTAAAAGCAACTATTATCTTAAATCGTGATGCAGAAAAACTTACATTTGATAACAGTGAGGGCACAGAACTGTGCTTTGGTCCATCGCGACTTGACAAGGAACTTCTTAACATCAGCGATGATAGCTTTCAAATTTTCAGGATCAGATTTCATGATTTTATCAAATTCGGCAAATTTTCCCGGCCGGAAAAACACTCGAGTGACTCCGAATTTAAAGTCTCGATCTTTCAATTTCAAACTATGGAGCATTGCCTGAAAATCAAATTTACAAATTGCACAAAAATTGCAATACAATTGCATACTTCACAAAACGTTTTAGGATTGAGTTTCTTCAATTCTGGTGGAAGATAGTCTTTGTACATATTGTATAGATCGGTAAATGGGGCTCGACTAGGGTACCCATGCTCCATGAGTTCTAAAACTGAAGTCATTCCAAGACATTTCAATTGCATCAAACACAAGGCACCGTCGAATTGATTATCAAGCATTTTATTGTTCGGTTTGATACAGCGAATAAAATTGGTCCCCTGAAAACATAGTTATGGGAAAAATATCCAAAAGTTTTGCCTTACTTACATTTTTTCTCAACTTTTCCATCAGTTCGAGTAATTGAGTTTTGAACTTAGTACCGACGCTAATAAACGTAAGTTTCCCTTTTTGTGCATTTGATGTGGCGAAAAGAATTTGGATGAGTTTGCTTTTACTATCTTGCACTATCCCTTCCAGCGACGCATGCAATGCATCATTGTTTTTGTCAATGAATTGTTTCTGGAACAAATACAATAATTCTAATTTCACGGCTGATTGAGATGCTTACAGTTTGATAACACACAGCTCCGGCAAAATGACGGATCAAAAATCCTTCATCGTCTCTTAGGCTTCGATGGGATTTCAATTTGGACGATCTTGGTAAACCTATTCTGAATTCGTTAGGCCAGTGTTTGTGTACTTCTGATGTAAAATGACTGTAGGAAGGTTTCGGCAGTTTAGATTCCTCATCAAGAACTTGAAGAATTCCGTTACTTTTAGTTTCAATTAAATTGATACAGTCTTGATTATCCACAAAGTTCACTTCGGGTACACTCAAACCTTCACGTTTATACAATTCTTGCTCATTTTTTAGGATGACTTCATTGAAGAATTGTTGAAGTTTTTCGTTGCAGTAGTTGATACAAAATTGTTCAAAACTGTTAACAGTGAAAAACTCAAATCCAGCTATATCTAAGACACCGATGTAGTAACTGGAAGTTTGGAAAGGAATGCTTTGGTTGATTCGATTCACGATGTAATCGAAAAGGTTGCTGTAGATAGCTTTAGCGAGAGCATCGCGAGCATTGTTGGCCTCATAGACTTTGAGAGGTACCCTAAAATCGACCAGTTAACACTTTACGCATTTTCGGGGTAGAAAAGCAATACATAATGACTGTTCCTTTGGCTCCACCTCGGCTACTTTGCATAACTCGAGCTTCTAAAGCTTGTCTAAGCTCGGTTGGGTCGATTCCCAAAAGTCCAGATGCAATTTCAAGTGATTTAGCTTTAGTAGGTGACACTCTGCAACCTCCTCTCGTGTCTTCAGGATTGTCCTCAAACTGAATATTACCAAGGTGCAAAACTGCTGCTACAGTTGAGTAGATTTCAAACCGGTCGGAATCAGTCAAACCCAAACGTGATAAAGCACCATCAAGAGTCACAAAATCAGCAACATCGTCGATCAGAATGTCTTTCAAAGGACCATTTTTGGAATGATCTGCGCTTTTCTGACCTGGAGTTAGCTTTTTTTCATTGGCGGCAGTGGTGAAATAACGGGTACAGCCTGATTTAAGATACTAAAAATTTGTTGTTTTTTTACTGAAAAAATTCAAGTGTTAAACATACATTAAAATCGTCGGGTTTTGTCAGGGCTAGTTTCTGTCTTAATCCCTCGGGAGCCCCGGCCATCATCATGTAAAAAATGTGATAACTTCGTTCGTCACCTTGTGGTGAACAAATCCGCGACTTTTCTAGAAGATAGTGAGAAATGTGCCCACCTGCCACGTGGAAATTTTTATCGAAGTGTACTTCCATGAATTTCCCGAATCGGGAACTATTGTTGTTTCGTGTCGTTTTTGCGTTACCGAAAGCTTCAAGGACTGGATTCGCGTCTAGGATTTTCTGTTCAATGGGACCCGCTTGGGCCCCCCAGTTGACACACAGATACTTCAGGAGATGCTTGGTAGATTCGGTTTTCCCAGCTCCTGACTCCCCCGAAACTATAATCGACTGTGATTGTTTCAGAGTTTTCATATCGCGGAAAGCTTTGTCGGCGATAGCGAAAACATGAGGTGGCATTTGCCCTAAAGATTTGCCTTGGTAATTTTTGATTGTTTGGGGGGCGTAGAGTTGGGGGATGTCTTTGTAAGGGTTGACGGCGATTAAGATATTTGCCACGTAGGTCTAAAATTTGTTATTATCGACGAATTTGTGTGTGATAAGGACTTACATAGATTTTATTTTGGTAATATCTGATACGGATATTATTGAGAAGTGATCCTTCATTTAGGAAAACCATTTCACAGTTGTCATCGTAATCTTTATTTACGTCATCCTCTTGTGCTTTGAAAATGTCGCTGAAAGGCAAGACCCGTTTGGGGAATTTCGAGTTGACGGGGATTACTTCAGCACCGTCTACTAGTAGCTCGGATATTCGGGCAAGGATGAACCCTTCGGTAGGGTCCCGAGCCCAAACCGTGTCCATGTTTCACTCTAAAAATATTTTTTTTATCAACACCGCTAAAACGGTGTCGGTGAAAATTGTAAAGACCATATGCCACGTACAGTTACACAGGGATATACGGTACTCGTGACCCACTTGATGGCAGAGGAGAGCAGATTTGCCTCATGTTATATCGAATGCAATTTATTTAAACGGCTTTATTCTTTAGAATATGAGACGGCGTTTTATGTCGAAATCGACTAAAGAAGACGTTCAACTGCTTCTTAGTTTGTAACGGGAGAAAAAATCTATAACCGCATTACTGTCTAGGTTCATTTTGACTATCTTTCAGTAACTTAGCATATAATAGTTTTTTATTCTACGAGTTTGAGTGTAAATCAGACGCATTATTTCACCGTGTGGATTTTTAAACCACGAGTGTAACGAGTAATAAATATATTAATAATGAAAAAACAAAACAAAATTCTTTCTAGAAGCATAAATCAAATTCCTATTTCTGAAAATATACTTAATTTTTTAAATTTTCGATAACTTTATTAGTTGTTGCACCTACATCACATCTAGATTGCAATATCAATTACCTGTACTTACAAGCAAAACACGTTTGTTACATATAATGTTTGTTACGATAATGATAAAAAATTGTAAGCATTACTCTGATTAGATTAATTTAGGCATTCAACATCAGGAAAAAATATGAAACTATAAAATGATTGTAATCTTGAAAAGTTATAAAGAAAGTTTTTTGAATAAATTGAAGTAAATAGTTCTTTCTGTGTCAAGGGAATAAACAACGTTGTATTTTAATCCCGAGAATGTAGGAAATGCCAGAGGCGACCGAAGGGAGCCGAGGGCATTTTCATTCGAGGGATTCACGATGTTTATTCCAAAGATGCATACAAAAATTTCCTCCCAACAGATTAAATTAATAATAACATAATTAACAAAATGATAAATTTATCAAATGTCAAATAATTTGTCAAAATATTCAGTTTATTCAATTGCTTAATTTTAAAAGAAAAATGGGATTAAGGAGTTCGTTTATGTTTAGAAACACCTAAAAGATTCAATTCATTCGATTCTAGTTTATTTTAAAATTAAAAATCGGTATTTCACTTATTCTACTCCCGAGTGAGATTATTAGTCAAAAACGAGGGAATAAAGCATTAGTTTATTCCCTGTTGGGAGGAAAAAATATTAGGTGCAAACTAGGCAAGTATCACGAAAAATTTTTCAACTGACTGAATTAGAATATGTAAATATTACAATATTCATAAAATTTTAGAATACTTATTTATTTAATTTTTTCAAATATTCAGACGCAAAATTTCCAGACATAAAGAAACGTTTTTTTAACAAAAATAAAATGATTATTTTAATAAAATGTAGGATTATACTATCATAGTCTTTGTTTGTTATTATGAGAATTGTAACTGAATTTTATATCGTGACGAAAAATTGAAATTAATCTGACATTTCAATTGGTTAATCCGAAAATCTGACATTTCAATTGGTTAATCCGAATTGTAGGTACAAGTATTTAAAGAATAGAATTTATTATAAGATTTTTGTTTAGATTACTTTGGTTGATTGATTATTCTGTTGCAAGAAGTTAAAAAAGTGGAAGTGCTTTTCTCTCGGCTTTTCCAGAATTATACCCAATTGCAGTTGCAACATGATAATGGCAAGGTTTTTGTTTAGATTACTTTGGTTGATTGATTATTCTGTTGCAAGAAGTTAAAAAAGTGGAAGTGCTTTTCTCTCGGCTTTTCCAGAATTATACCCAATTGCAGTTGCAACATGATAATGGCAAGGTTACGTGAACGTTCACAGTATTGTTACTGTAATTTTGAAATATAAAAAAATATGGTTCCCAGAAATTGGAATTTGCTGAATCGGTGTCACGAGGAGGTCGTAAAAGAACTGTTTTAATTTTTACACCAAACAGATGGTTGATTGTAGATTTGTGAAGCAAAAAAATTCAAGTCAAATTGGAACAATGTTTAAGTGTTATTAAACGTTGTCTAGTTTGTTTTTTCCAAATGATATGATTTACGAGACCTTATTTGTAAATTTAATGGTTTGTTTTAAATTTAGTCAAATAGCGTAAAATTGTATTCACGAATAAATGTTTTGGTTTAGTTATAATAGGGAGAAACTTAGAAGTGAAAGTGAAAATTTTCCTTTTTTTCAGCATTATTTTGCTTGATAGATTATACAATTTTTGAGTAGTGATCGATAAAACAAAATTTTATTGAAACAGGAATAGACTTTGATAAATGCGTTAAATCATGTCACTGATAACATCTCAGATATACACAATATCTATGATCAAATAAATTATAAAATTTTTGCACAAAGCGAATGATGTTAGTAAAATTTTTTGTGTCACAACTTTGAATTTTCGCTCATTTCACTTAACGGAGTTTCAAATTACACATTCTTGAAAATTCACGCTAGATGAGTTTAAAATGAATAAGTTAATGTACTTTTTACAATCCGTTTTAAATTTACGTCATTTGTAGATCTTACCGATGCAAATCTGTTGCTACTTTTCACTATAAAATCGCTCTAACCGTTGTTACTTCCTTATTTTTCTTGATAGACTTGCGAAGAATGACCCGATTGTAATTACATTGACTGTAGCTGATCTTTTATTCCGTTACTTTATTATCCAACAAAAACAATACGAAAGTCGAATTTTGCTGGAAATTAATCAACCGAAGAATAAGTTTTCATTTTAGAAATAGTCAACTGTAGCAAAACCGCACTAATATGGGAACATCCGTTCAAGGTCTTCAAAATTAATCATACGGTGTTTATAGTCAAGGTCTAGGCCTACACTTTCGATTGATTTTTCAAACAAACAATTTATTTCAACGAATTTCTCCCTCGCTAATTGGATATGATTTGTTAAACAAGATGTTACGTCGGTAATTCATTTGCTACATCAACTTTGATTATGCTAATTGAATAAACAGTGGGACAAAACTCTACGACATGTGCTTTCTAAGAAAATATTGTAAATAAACGTTTCCTGTTACTAAGAGCTTCAGTCTTCCACACTTTCGACACAAATGGGGCATAATTTAAATGCAAATTAAGCTACGTCTATGCATCTTCCATCAATTACTCGAAGCATAAAAATTAGATTAATTATTAAGTTCATTGTCAAGTGCTAGTTAACTTGTTTTCAGCATTTCATGATAGTCTCGTTTCAGTTGGTTTGGGATCACTGAACTATGCCAGTAAAGCTATTAGAGTACCTATAGGTATATCTTCACCTTCTGTTGGAATTCCCTTCAAACCTTGAATACTCTTTTGAAAAAACTCAGGTGTTATCTTAAGTGAAGTTTACTAAAGATAAGATACCATCGAAAAAATCAAAACAGTTTAAGTAAAAATTACGAAATGATAACACTGTTGCAGAGCTTTTCGCAGACTCTTGCAACAATAATTATTTAATGAGTCATATTACAATGAACAATAAAGGCGACTAATTGTATCAGCAGGACTTGAAATGTCACGGTTATAAAGTATGATTCTTTGAAGTGTTGAATTTCGAATTCTAGTCTCGCCCTATTGTTACCTATCGTAGGTAGAAGCTCACTTTTGAAAGGTCATTATTTATGAACGTGGGGATGTTATAGACGTGTAGTTCCGGTAATCTTGTCACCGGAAGTGTTATACAACAATAATGTCACCGGAATTGCGCCAAACAGTACCCCTTTTTGAAATTCGATAAACTAATGAAGCTTTGCTTTGTTTCCCCTATTAGAAAGTAGGAAAATTTCGTATTTTGAGGAAATAATCAGGCTGTAACAGTGCTAATTGAAAAAAGAAATTCGACATACCTATTTTAGGCACGGTTTATACGTTGATAACAGGTGATAGTGGTGTGTGAACTGAAACGTGGCTTGTGATTATAATAATTTAATAAGTGCTCTTATCAGTGATAAAGCTACGGTTTTTAATTTGACAAACCGAAATTGCTTTAATTGAAAATTAAGCGGGCTCTAATTACTGAGAATAGATTGTTACCTACTTGTTTTCCGCTAATTCCACGTTTTTTTAAGAAACTACAGTCAACTTATGATAAAACCACCTTGACGCACACCTTGCGCACATATGACCCAGCACTGTTTGTGTTTGCTCTTTCTGTTCCACACACCGCGAGTAGTGAAGAATTTTTAAATGGGAATTAAAATGTCCACAGACTGCGCAAGTCGGAGTGAAACAACTTGCGCTTCGAGTTTGAATACAAAGAGAATTTGATTGGTGGATCACTTACCGCACTTTGTCTTTGTGTTGGTCACAAAGCTTGAATTTGGTTTTGAACTGGAATTTAGGCATTTGTCAAAAGCTTTGAAAAATGCTGACACTTGTCATAAGGACCATGATGGGGGGATAACTAAAAATCGATTTACGTAAACTTAATATATTTATTTACAAGAGTATTTACAATGTTCACCTAAAAGTAGATAACTATATTAATACGTTTAAATTTATCTACACTTTCCTGTCCATAAATTCTCTTGGGAATGATTGTACAGTTGCTGTACACAAATAAAATTATCTAGATGAACATTTCAATGGTGATGTATCATGGTTTTCTTTGGTCCAGGATATGACAAAATGGATTACAACTTATAACAATAAAGGGAATTCAATTAGTAAAAATAAAAAAACTAAACCCAAATGAGTTTATCTAACGTTCCCTTCATACAAGGATGCCGGTAATGCTTCCAGACCATGCGTCCAGTCATGCTACTTTCATACAAGACTTAGGATTGCTTGGGATGGACAACAACAGCTTGCGGTTGAGTTTTGAAACATTGAAGAAGAAACGCTGTGTAAATGACGAAAGCGATGCTGATGGCGAATAATGCATACATGAAAATGTTCAGTTCGGGTTGTCGGAAGCGATTCTTTCGCAACCATTCCAAAACATCAGCTTCGGAATGTATATCTCCGCGATATATGCTCGGGAAACGTCTTCGGAAATACACAATGGCGGGCAAATTCGTGACGCCCCATTTTCTGGCGTACCGAGGATCCGCCATCTTGACAAAGGTGATATCAAAATTGTCCGTTTCGCTGTCAATATTCTCCAGCTTTTCCATAATCGCTTTGCTTTCTTCTGAATTGATTTCATCTAAAACAGACCGTTTATTTAGGGCCTAGTTGCTAAAACTATACCTACAAAAAAATACAGTGACGAACTCATTCTCTTCCAAGAGTTTTTCCAACATTTTTTTGTTTACTTCTTCGATCTCATTTTTGATTTCGAAGACATCTTGAGAAGTCAGCCAGTCGAGCACTTTCTCCGATTGGGTCAAGTCGCCTTCATAGACCATCGGGGTTTTCTTTCGGAAATACATCAATGCAGGCAGATTGTGCAATCCTTGTTCAGCTGCGGCTTCAGCGCTGCATATTTTGACAAAGTCAATTCCAAACATGTCAGCTTCCCCGTCGATTTCTTCTAGATTTTCTAGAATTTCGTCACATTCGGGACAATCTTCATCGTCTACAAGCCAAAAGACAATTACAAATATTATGCAACAAAAGCAGAGCTTACAGAAGAAGACGGCGAGGAATGGAGACTCGTTAAGCAGTCGTGTTAACATTTTTTCATTAACTGATTCGATTTCATCTGCGAGTTCCCGATTATCGTCGTCTATTAGCCATTCAAGGACTGAATCTTCATTCTGGAGGTCACCTTCAAACAGCAAAGGATTGCCGTTTCTGAAATAGACAAGGGCTGGGAATGTTTTGATACTATAGCGTTTTGCTAACTGCGGGTCTTGAATCCGGACCAAATGAATTCCGTAGACATCACACTCATCATCGATTTTCTCCAAGTCTTCCAAAATTTGTTCACAAATGTGGCAGTTTTGCTTGTAGAAGTAGACAGCCAAGTATTGTGTGTCTTGGACTAGATTTTCCAACATGACTCTTGTAATTAACTCGATTCGATCTTCAGTTCGCTGCTGGATAAGCCATTGAAGGACCTCTTCCTCTTCTTCAAGGTCTCCCTCGAATACACCACCAACTCCACTTTCAAAATACATTAAAACTGGAAAGTCGGTCGCTCCGTATTGTTCAGCAATTTTTAAATCTTGGGTCTTGACAAAGAGGATTCCGTGGCGTTCGCAATCGTCGTCGATATTTTCCAACTCTTCCAAAATGTGAACACATTGTTCGCATTCATCGTTATCTACGACATATTGACATAAGAAATAAAAAAAAAACTATTTGGGGAAAATCCATTACAAACAAACTAAAGGGTGTTAAATGTACGTGTAGTGTTAAAGTAACTCTAGTCGTTGATCGTCGAAAGAAAAACTTGTAGGAAAAGTGTCCCTGTACAAGGAAAAGGCATAAATACAACACTACGGGTAAAAAGTACCGTCTTTCGTATCTTCTTCTTCATCCGAAGTCGTCCTAACTTTGTGCGCTTTTCTCCCATGTTGCTGTTCGTGTGCACTGCACAAATCACACAGAGTCTTGTTCCCTGCACATTGTTTTCGCCACCAAAGGTTAGCCAAGCAAAATTTTTTAACACTCGACTACTTACAGAAATAAACAGCCAACGCATCTTCTTCCTCAATTAACCGCAATAACTCATTGCCTTCAGTCGCTTCAATCACATCACCTGAAGGGTCTTGTTGTGTCAGCAGCCACTGCAAGATCTGTTGCTCGTCGTACAAATCCCCAGCGTAAATGACCGGTTCTTTTGACCCTAGTTTAAAGAAGAGGATAGCAGGGAGAGCAAACACTCCAAATTGTCTCGCCATTTGCTTGTCGTCGATTTTAACGAAATTGATTCCGGCTGCATCGGCTTCATCATCGATGTGTTCCACTTCGACGAGGACTTTTGGGCACTGTTTGCAGTCATTGCTGTCTGGAAAAGTCAGTTAGTTCAAGGTTGGGGCCGGATTCGGACTTACAAAGGAAAACGGCGACGTAGTCCGACCTTTGGCGGATTTTTTCGAACATTTTTCGGTTCACACGTTCGATGTGATCTGTTAGTTCCATGTTTTCAGGGTCGTTGAGCCAATCTAGGATTTCTTCCTCATCGTCAATATCGCCGTCATACTTGATTGGTTTGCCTTTGCGAAAGTAGGTTATTCCAGGGGGGTCCCTGAAGCCGTATTTTTTGGCCATTAGGCGGTCTCGCATTTTAACGATTTTGATCCCATATTCTGCAGCTTCGTCATCGATTAGTTCCAAGTGTCTCAATATTCGAGGACTGTCTGGGTCTTCTTCCTTATCTACAATAAGTTTTTTTATGTATATATACATTGTAAATTGTGTCAAAAACCCTACAGAAAATGACAGCAAGGAACTCTTTTGTCTCTATGTATTTGAAAAGTGTGTCTCTGTCGATTTCTTCAATACTTTCGTCGTCCTTTTGATCGGTCATCCAGTCTAGGACTTCGGTTTCATCCAGTAGGTTTCCTGTGAGGAAATTACTGTTGATTTTTTAATTTGCCGTATTTTGGAGAGAGACAGATTATGGAATGGCTCGTTGTAACTTACCGGGTTATTGACTATGCGTACACTTAAGCGGATTCTTTTAGGGCGTGTTTTTGCATTTAAACTATAAAGTAACAGTAATAGAAAACAATTTATTTTAACGTAAAGTTTACATGTGTGTGATGTTATTTACATGCGAGGTGTTCGGCAGTGATTTTAGCGCTGACACCGATGATAACGTTACATCCCCGAATGCAACTGCAAATACGTAGAGCCGTTTTGAAATATTACCGTTCAGGTGTATTCAGGGCGTTTGTTATTGTACAGTGAACAGAAGTATACAGTCATGCGTTCAAAAATGCTACATCTAATACGAGTTCTATACAAATGTTAATGAGATTCTAACAATATTTACAGTTGAAGAATCAAATATGTAAGCCGACTTAATAATCAACAATTTAACAGAACGAATTACTTTTTCTTATTTTTTAAAACAAAACAAGTCACTCAAAAAGCCTTAACAAGAGCAGAAAAATAAAATAGTTGAGTCGTAGATCGCTTGAAATAATAAATAGTCTGCGTCGAAGATTCACGCTTCACATGGAAATAGTGTTGATTAGAATCCGCTACCTACCACCACCATATATATTTACCGGTCCCGAAAAAGCCTTTTTTTCCCTTTCCTTTTTCCGGTTTGACCGGTAAAATTTTTTCTTTTATATCCTTAGTTTTGGTGGGTTTATTAGCCTTTGAAATGGTTTTCATCGGTACGGATTTTTCTGGCTTTTTGATTTCTTTAGGTAAGGGTCGGTTTTTAGTGGTTTTAGCTCCTTTAGCGGCTAGTTTTGCAAATTTGCTTCCTTGAGCCGGTTTACTAGGACAGCATTGGTAGGGTTCGTAGGAAGGATTGGGAAGCTGGCCTTTTCCCCCCATTCCGATGTAGAAGCAACCATCCCCTGCAGCAGGAAACATAATGTCAGAATTCACTCAAAATAGAGGTAATATTAGGAGCATTTAGCTGTTAGTAACTTAGAGGTAGAGAGGAGTGAGTCTGACACTATGTCCTGCATGCAGCATCAAAGGGAAACACATGCACAGACAAGGACACCCACTCCAGAAGCTCTGTTACACCGTTCCAGGCCTGCCGGTCTCGGTCCGCGTACTCAAAACTATCTCTTCCTGTTTACCTGAAAATATTCCCTTAACCAAATTATTCTCTTGGCTATCGTCGTCATTGTCGTTAGCGTCGTCGTCGTCTTCATCGTCGTTGTCATCATCGTCGTCTTCGTCGCCATCATCTTCCTCATCCGAATCCTCATCACCTAGGACATCATAGCAACATGCAGCAATCATGCAACACACACGCCCGCGACCGAAGCATAAGCCAATAATTTTTTCAACGAATTTAAGTCGCGTTTACAATTTAATATTTAGAAATTTAGAAATAAGAGAAATGAGAGAAATTTTCTTACTTTTCTGGTCAACTAGCCATTCCAGAACTCTGTCCTCGTTACTAAGATCACCTATAAAAATCTAAATTAATCACTAAACCAATCTCAAAATTACTTACGAAAATACTTTGCGAATCCTGTTAACAAAATAAACACCACACAAATTTTGCTTACCATCATACATTATCGGCACTCCTGTTTCATAATAAACCAAAGCCGGAAAACTAAATATACCAATCTCCGAAGCCAATTTTTGATCTTTTGATTTAACAAACTGAATCCCGTGCTTGTCTGCGTCATCATCGATCGTTTCCAATTCTTCCAAAATTTCTTCGCATTCTTCACAATCATCGGTATAAAACAAGACAGCCAGATGTTCAACATCAGTTATAAGCCCCTAGACAAAATTTATTACTCCAACAAACGCAACTAACTATTCGTATTTTACTTGAAGTGTTTTCCTATCTACGCTTTCAATGACGTCAGGTGCGGAATCACGCAAGTTCAACACCCAGTCAAGAATAGCTTCTTCATGCATCAAATCACCAGAATAAATATCTCTGAATCTATGTCTATAGAACGCCAAGGCCGGAAGTGACGGCAAATCGTACTCTTTTTCAATACCCTCATCGGAGATTTTGACGAAATCGATATCTTTGTCTTCACACTCATCGTCGATGTTTTCTAACTCTTGCAAGATTTTTTGACACTTTTTGTCACCTTCTTTATCTGGAAGTAACACATTTAGAGCAACCTCAAACGCAATATTTATTTTATTACAAAAGTACACCACAACGTAATCATTCTCAGTCAAAATCTTGTCTAGCATTCTCGAGTTGACTTCTTCAATTCTGTCAGGAATCTCAAGAGTGTCTTCATCAGTGAGCCACGCGAGTACCTCATCTTCATCTTCAATGTCACCAGAGTAGATCAGTGGTTCTTTGTTACGGAAGAATACCAGTTTTGGGAAAGACTTAATTCCATGTTTTTTTGCCATTACTGAATCTTCTGTTGTGACGAAGATAATGCCAGTTTCATCGAGCTCGTCGTCGATATTTTCCAATTCGTCTAAAATATCGTCACATTTTTGTCCTTCATCACAATTTCCGCTGAAATAGACGACTACGTATTCATGTTCTTGTATAAGATCTTCTAAAATTTCATCAGTCACTTCTTCAATTGTTGCGGAAGTTTTTTGTTCGATCAACCACTGGAGAACTTCGTCTTCGTTCATTAGATCGCCTTCATAGAGCGAAGGAATTTTGTCTTCAAAGTAAATCAGAGTTGGGAGGTGGTCAATTCCGAACTCTTTAGCTTCTGCGTCGTTGTCAATACGAACAATTACAATTCCTTCTTTTTCCAAATCGTCGTCAATGTTTTCGAGCTCGTTTAACACTCGGATGTCTTGTTTGTCATCTTTATCGTCTGGAAGAATTTGATCAAATCGGGATATTTGATTTGAGCTACTTACAGAACAAGACCGCGAGATATTTGGTGCTGTCAATTAGACGATCCATCATTTCGTCAGTGACGTCAGGGATTTCGCTATGCTTTTTTTGGTGAATGAGCCATCCTAGAAGCTCGTCTTCTTTTAATAAATCACCTTCGTAAAGATGGGGGATTTTCTTCTCAAATAAAACTAGGCTGGGGATAACATCAATACCGTATTCTTTTGCTTCTCCAGTATCGTCAATCTTAACAAACGCGATATTGTTTTGGTCGCATTCATCGTCAATGTTTTCTAATTCCGCCAAGACTTTCTGACTTTTTTTCTGATTCTTATCATCTGTTAAAAATGAATAGTGACATATTTATTTTACTATCTTTAATTGACTTACAAAAAAGTACTGCTACGTACTGCTTCTTGTCAATAAGCAGATCAAGCATTTCGTCTGTAACGTCTTCAATTTCGTCACTCTTCACCTGATGTTCCAACCACTTCAAAACTTTTTCTTCCTCTTCCAAATTCCCTTCGTACAATGTTGGTATTCCATTTTCGAAATAGACCAGAGATGGGATTTTCTCAATTCCATATTCTTGAGCTTCTTCATCGTTATCAATTTTTACGAAAACGATTCCGAGCTGGTCGCATTCGTCGTCAATATTTTCTAATTCGTTGAGGACTCGCTGTGACTTTTTATCATCTTCATTATCTATAAAACTTCTATCAAGACAATTAGACGAAATCAATTTGAAACATACAAAACAAAACTGCCAAATTTTTTCCTTCGTTTATAAGTTTGTCTAACATTTCATCAGTGACGTCCTCGATTTCGTCCTTCTCGAGTTGCTGCACTAACCATTCTAAAAATTCTTCTTCTTCTTCCAAGGACCCGTCATAAACATTTGGAATTCCTTTCTCGAAGTAAACAACTGCAGGAAGCGAATCTAAACCGTATTCGTCAGCTGCTGCTCCGTCATCGATTTTTACAAACTGAATCCCGTATTTGTCACAATCGTCATCAATGTGTTCTAATTCTTCTAACGCCGACATTGATTCTTCATCTCCGTGATCGTCTAAATAAATTTAGTTTAGTTAAAAGTAAATAAAACTGGAAAAACTCACAAAAAAGTACTGCCAAATGGTCAACACTTGAAATTAGAGTTGAGAGAGTTTTAAGCGTTACATCTTCAATGACGTCGTCTTCGTCTCCGGTGCTTTTATTTTGGACGAGCCATTCCAAAACGTCTTCTTCTTTTGTTAATTCGCCTAAACGAAGTTTATTATTTACTGATTCATGAATGTTTAGAGCTAACCTTCATAAATGATTGGGATTTGGTGTCTGTAATAGACCAGTGCTGGTAGAGGCCCTAAATTGTATTCTTCTGCAAGATTTTCGTCGTTGATTTTGACAAATCCGATTCCAAGTTGGTCAGCTTCGTCATCAATATTTTCCAATTCCATGAGAACTTTTGAGCATTTCTTGCATTCTGGTTTGTCTATAGAGCAAAAGTTTGCATGAGTTGGGGAAAATAGTATTTTTGTGTGGCAGGACTGAGAGAAACGCTTTGAGTTGATTGGGCATTGGCAATAGATGGGATTAAAAATGCGACTTTTTTGAAGACTTGGAGATATATTTTGGCTTAATTACGCCCACGCGTGAAAATAGAACAACGGAACCATGACACAAAACGAGTTTGGAATGGTCTAATTAGACTAAATTATGTATAAATGATTTGGCAAAGATCAAGGGTTACAGTTCCCGAGAGCTTGCGTGAAATTTGGGCAACTAAATTAAAAATAAAATAGTTTTTTCGATTCACTTTTTGAAGAGGGATATGCAAGTGAATTGAGATGACCGGGGGAGGAATGCTTAGGGCCAATAATATACTGCATGGTGGCGCTGAGAAAATTTTTGCAGAATGCAAATATGTGGGGGTTATTTTTATAAAGTTATAAAATAATATAAAGCGGTGCTGGAAGACGAAGACGCATGCGTAGTGCGTAAATATTGCAAAACACCGTCTGCAACTACACTGAATCATTCCACTTTCAGTTTCAAATAATTTTAATGAGATTTTTGCTTCTAATGAATCAAGTGTAGATTTAGACGTTCCTGCTTAAACAACCAAAGGGAAACATCTACTTACTGACTCCTTTATTGGAACACGTACTTGCATCAGGACCTGTACATCACACACTTGATAAAAAAGTGGTTGAACATTTATTACATTCCTAGATATTATACATCTTTCCCCAGAATTGTTAAGACAAAAAGGAGTGGCTCGTGTATATTATCTATTTTCCAAAAAATGCAATTAGAAAACACTTACAGAATAAAACAGCTACAAAATCGGTTTCTTGGACGATTTTATCCAAAATTCGCGAATTGACTTCTTCTATGCGATCGGGTAAGTCCATCGCTTCCAAGCTCGTCAAAAAGTCCAAGACATTCTCCTCATCCATCAAGTCTCCTGCAATAAAATTTGGAGATATTTTCAACTTATGTTAAAGTATTTTTAGCAACTTGTAATTTCCATCGAGAATTCATGACCCAAGTCCAAGTGAGAGAGCTATTTATATCTCAAACAGTTTTAATGTCTAACCGAAATTTTTCATCGCCTCGAAATGACCTAAATTACTTTTGATTCGCTTCAATTGAATCATCAGAATTCTCAACTCTCGTAAAATGAATTGGATTTTCTGGTTACGAGCGAATTGGTGGCAACGAATAATGGATTGCCATCAAACTCGCTTAAACACATCCGTAGTGTTTGGAAAATAAACAAATCCAGCTCTTTAATCCGTTTGATTACTTATTTAAAAATACATTCTAAATTTAAGACGATATGACAGATTTTCGGAAAATTCTCGCTTGGAATATTTCGATCAGACGCACCTTCGTATATGATCGGTTGTTTTTCTCTAAAGTAGGTAAGTGCAGGAAATTTGGTGATGCCATACTGTTTGGCCAGTCGTTTATCGTTAATCTTGACGAAGTCTACTCCGAACGAGTCCGTATCGTCGTCGATTTGCTCCAACTCTTGCAGCACGCGGTCGCACGTGGTGCAGCTACGAGCATCTGTAAAAAATAATTATGTCTTCCTCAAAACAATGGCGAATAATGAAACTGCATTTCGAATCTATGCCAACATATTAATTTAAATTTTGAGTGAAGGTCGGAGCTTTGGCTTGCAGCCAAACTATTGCCCACCTGAGTTTTATACGCGGAAGCGCGTATTCGATATGCCAATGCTTGATAACTTCTAAAAACCACAGAAACGCCAAAAGAAGAAAGTGGCCAAAAGTTGCACAATTTGGAACCGGGAGAGAGATTAATCTTCTTGTTGATCTTGTTCGAATCCAAAACATTAGTTCATGATACATAATTTAATTAGGACGTTTTGAGTTACATATTACTGGTATTTTTAGTTGGCTACGCGTAATTTGGAAGGCGTTTGCGAAAAATTTCAAGTTGCTATTATAAAATTTATTGTGGGTTTTAATGAATGAAAGCGGAAAATTTTGGTCGTCATCTGCGTTTCCACTTTCTTATCGTGAAAAAATTAAGAAACAGGATTGTAAGTGTGTAGAAAAAGGAAGAGGATTTGCAAAATAACCTACAACATTTACTTCAAATTGCCGTGAATACTCACAATCAGTTAATTGAAATGTAAAATAAAAATTGGCGGTTATATTCTTCAATACAGGGTGCTCCAGAACTCGCCCCAGAGAAAAATAAGGTAAGATACTAGGGACATGGAAAAAATGTTTAAAAAAAATATCTATAAAAATTTCCAAGTTATGAGGGTTTAAATTTTGCAATTTGACTCTATTTATTTCTGTTGGAAAAATAATTTTCCAAGTTTTTTTGCTATAGTCTTTTAAAAGAGGAAACAAGGAAGCTGTATCCTAAGTTATAATTTTCTTCAATGTTATTTGTGGCTTTTATTGGCAAAATTTTTGCGCCTTTACTAAATAATTGTTAAAAAACATATACAAGATCATCAAATAGACATAAAAAAATATTGAATGTCAGAAAATAATTTTTTAAACATTTTTTCCATATTCCTGGTATCTTACCTTATTTGAAATTTTTTTCTGGGGCGCGAGTTCTGGCGCACTTGTATGTATTTTTTATTTATTTCTTGTTTATCTAAATAGATTTAAAACATTTTTTAATTAATAATAAGACAAAATTAAGTTACGAATGGTAATGACTAATGAGAAAATATACCTACATTTACGTTAAACTTTAAGTTAGTTATGTATGTTATGATTTGTTGATATGTTGTTTTTACAAAATTTATAAATAGAGGATTCTAGTGCATAAAATCTTGTTTTCATGTTCTATGCTTATTGTAGAAATGAAAACAACGAATTTTGTGGGTGGCTCTAAGCACCTACATCTATCTATTTCTACTCTATTAAAAAAAAATTAGTTGAGTGGATCAAAATATGTATGTAAAAATTATTTTTGAGTGTGTGAATTTGTGAACTTTCTGCGTTCATAGGGAAGAATGAAAGAATATTGTGTTTATGTGTTTTTTATTTTTAGGGACAAAACTTCCAAATTCAATTTATCGGCTTGTATCTTTTCAATTTAATGAATTTTTGTTTAATGAAAGGAAAAAAGAAGTGAATAATAAATTTATTTTAATATACTTAGTTTTTATTAAAATTTTCCGATTTTGGTTATTTAGATATGAATTAGTTTATTTGGAACTGTTGTACCAATTTATTTTTATTAATTTCTTCTTAAACCTGTGTCTTTAGAAAATTATAATAAAAAAGTTAACAGTGTAACAGAGGATCTTTGATTTTTAAGAATCTCGTGATTCAATGACAATAGTATGAAAAACAAGGGAATTTTGTGGGTAGGTCCACACACCTACATCTATTTCAAAATTTTTAACCGAAAGCCTGAAATAAAAATTCTAAAAATATGCAGACTGTTGTCTTGGTGAAATATTTTGTAATAGCCACAAATACGTGTCTGGTGACTATTTAAATATAACAATAGTCCGATTTTCGTATTTCGAGCACATTTTCGCGGATTTGTTAGCACTTTTTTGTTGTGGGTGTCGGGATGAGATGAAGCATCTCGACCCAATTTTAGCCGATCCGCGCTATCGCCTCCTATTTATAATGCCTTCATTATGCAGATTGTATTTATTTTTACGGTCGGCAAAGAGATTCGGGTTGCATCACAGAGTGCGGGAGGATGGCACGTGCAGATCCGTCGTAGTGGACGTCCAGCAGGGCACTGAGGCGCGCCAAATCGGGATATGGCATTTCCTCTCCCGGACTGACACTCTACACTCACTGTCACGATCCCCACTCTAGATGACCCGCTTCGTGGGGCGGTTAACAGCAACTCCACAGGAGGGTACTTACACCAGAACACGGCCACAAAGTCCTTTTCTGCCAACACGCGCTCCAGCTGCTTGGCCGTGACCTCCTCGATGACGGGCTCTTGGGTCGACGGGGCGCGCTTGGCCGTCGCCAGCGCCACGAGCACCAGCCACCACCACATGCTGCCGTCCACTGAGTGAAGGAATCGGCGTCGCGACGCCAACTACTCCCACCACCGCAAGCCCGGCTTGGGATGGCAACCTGGACCTATCTCTGGACATCACCATCATCCCAACGTCTCAAAACAATTTTTTATACACGTTCCACAATCTTCACCAACAGATAACTACCGCCGAACACCCAAAAGAAACGCAGAAAAAACTTTCAAATATAGGCAACCAAATATCCAAATTTTTATTTTTAAATCCTCAGAAGATATAACATTTCAAAAACCATTATTAACCCAATATTTTTATTTCTACACTTTTTGCTAAAAAGATACTTTAAACGTGTCTCATTTTACTCGAATTACAAAAATACACCACGACGTGATTATTGTTATCCAACATCCTCAAGTTAACTTTTTCAATTGTTGCTAGAATTTGACTAGTGTTATTCTAAGTGCCGTAGGAGTTTTCTTCATCTTCAATATTATCGGATTAGATTTGTTCTTGGAAAACTTTGTCTTCATTCATATGTTCACAAACGACAATACGGACGATTACTATTAGGTACTTCTTTTTTTTAATGTTTCCGAGCTCGGTCACTTACTCGTATCTGCCTTTTTTTATTACTTTTATTGTCTAAAAGAATACAAGATCCATAATTTCATTGGTAATTTCAGCGTTTCTTCTTTCCTTTTCTGGTGACCAAGCCACTCTAAAAGCTCGTCTTCTTTCAACGATTCACTTTTGTAAAGTAGGGATTTTTTTTACTAAAAGCTAACATAATTCCCCATTATTTGGTTTTTCTATTAGTCTGGACGAGGACATTTTGTATTGGTCGAGTTTTACTTTTTGAAATTGTTATTATTAGTAAGAACAATTGAACATTTTTGTTTAACTTTGACTAACTTGCAAAAGAATAACTTCCGAATTCGCCAGTGTTGATAATTACGATGTTTCAACCATTTTAAAATTTTAGGCAGTTTTAGGCTTTTTTGGGCTATGCAAGTCGAGTTATCACAATATCTACACAATAATGAAACGACAGATCTGTGTGTGCTAACGACGACTTAAATCGTCGTTAGCGACTTATGATAAGTCACGGGTGTAATTTATAAGTACCTACAGTAACGTAAATAGCAAACTTATTTTTTAATGTTCGTAGTTAGAATAATTTTTTACTTGTTGGGATAATTATGCATTTTTGTTTTCCAGCAACACCAAACATAAATAAACAATATCGTCACATCGTCACTTACAACACTGTTACTGATTTGAAATATTATTTCATTGTTTTGATTAATTTTGAATGTTTTAAGTAAATAAAAGATAACAAACTTGTTTATTAATTTTGAACAATTTAGAAATCACAGTAGATTAATGAGTGGAATTTTCCTATTTATTTTGCCATCAATTACATAAGAAACTTATCATAGAATTACTCGGATTAGCATTGAAAAAGAAAAAGGAGCAAACCCCGAAATGTAATACAATACCAACAGACTAACACGATTATTCTACATATCAAGTAGCTGTAACGAAGCCTTTAAAACTAAAGTCAGTCTTATGTGTGCAGTTTTTGTGTAAAAATGGGTAGTAATAATGTAAATTCAGTTATTGTGGTTGGCGGTGGTTTGGTATGATTCCTAATAACGTATGTTTATTAAAAAAAACTTAAAGGTGCTTGACAAATATTTTGCATGTCTTTTATTTTATCCACTTGTCAAGATGAAACCTAATTAAAATACATTAGTGGACGATACATACAACGACATACGACGCTAATTACGAGTTTTTTTTAATGAAGATACATCATTATTATAGTTGTAGTATGATTAAAAATAACATTGAATTTTTTAAGGTTGGTTCTTTGTGTGCTATTTTTATGGCCAAGAGAGGCTACCATGTTACACTTTTTGAATTTAGGGAAGGTAAATTAATTTTTAATTAGATTTAAATTAGGTCTAAAATTTGATTCAGATATTAGGACGGCAAAGTTTGCTCGAGGTCGTTCGATAAATATGGCTTTGTCGAATCGTGGTAGAAATGCTTTACGTGCTGTTGGAATAGAAAACATGATTCTTGAATCAGCAATTCCAATGAAAGGGCGACTTTTACATGATTTGAAGGGGCGAACTACTAGTGTACCTTACGATGCTTTAACCGGACAAGTACGTAGTTATTTTATGAAAAGCTTGCAAAAATTATTGATAAAAATTTTAGTGTATTTATTCCATCAGCAGAAACTACTTAAATAACGTACTATTAACTGAATTAGAGAAGTACCCAAATGTTAAAATTTTCTTCAATCACAAATTAATAAGCGTGAGCTTTGAAGACGAAAGAATTTCGGTTATAAAGTAGGTAACAACTCTTGTAATAAACCAAATTGGAAAATTTTTGTAGTTTGAAAACTCAAGAAATTGAGACTCACCAAGCTGACCTAATAATAGGAGCTGATGGGGCGTACAGTACTCTTCGTCGTTACATGCAACAAACGCCTCTTTTCGAATACAGTCAAACATACATCCAGCACGGCTACCTCGAATTGGTTATCCCTCCCGAAAACGGCCCCAAAATGACCCTCAATCATCTACATATTTGGCCTCGCGGACAATTCATGATGATTGCGTTACCAAATAAGGACAATTCCTGGACTGTCACTCTTTTTATGCCTTTTGCAAAATTTGAAAGTTTGAGAAATGCTTCGGAATTAAAAGATTTTTTTTACAATACTTTCCCTGACGCTGTTCCCCTCATAGGTGAAAATCTCCTTGTCAACGATTTCTTTAAAGTGAAGCCATCAGCTTTGGTTTCGGTCAAGTGTAAACCATACCATGTGGGTGGCAAATTTCTGCTAATTGGGGACGCAGCGCATGCTATGGTTCCATTTTATGGGCAAGGAATGAATGCAGGATTTGAGGATTGTTTTATTTTGGACAGTATTTTGGAAAGAAGAAGTAATGATATCTCGGGGTCTATTGAGGACTTTAGTAGAGAAAGGGTTGAAGATGCTTATGCTATTTGCGAACTGGCGATGTATAATTATGTAGAAATGAGGGATCTTGTGACTAGGTCTTCGTACCGTTTAAGGAAATTTTTTGATGATGTACTTTTTAAGTGTATGAAGGAGAAATGGATCCCGTTGTATAATTCGGTCACCTTTTCGAATATTGGATATAAAAAGTGTGTGGAGAATCGGAAGTGGCAAAATAAGGTTTGTGGAAAAATAAGTAGAATCAATTTAAAACACGATGTTTTAGATTATTCAAAAATTTATCTGGACGATTGGCTTGGGTACTAGCGCACTGCTTGCATATGGATTACGAATTTGCTTGTATTAACTATTTTTTATTTGCTTCTCTTATCAGTTTAATTTATTAAGTATGAGACTTTTCTTTATTAAACGAGTATGGGTATTCAAGATTTAAGCTAACATAATAACAGTTTTAAAATCTTTCCTTGAGGATCTTTCAAAGTATTGGCTTTTGTACATTTCAAACAATTAAATTAATGCTTGGAGAAATTTCTGGTGAAGACTTTTGATTTGTTCCTCACTTGAATTTTTGTTTTTTTTTAGGACCATCCCAAAAAAAACTTTGATAAACTGCTCTTTCATAAAATAAACAATTTAGGATATTGAAAATTTCTCAGACAAGGAAAGAAATTTTTGCCAAAAGCTTCCTTCAACAGCAAATAAATCATTTTTAACAAATGTGTAAATTAAAGGAAAAAATACTTAAAAATTACTTAAAAATAAAATTATTACTTAAAAAATTATTCCAACTCTAGACATTTAGTCTGAGGGTTATCAAAAAATTTGTGTTTATATTTTTCGAACAGCTTTAACAACTCTTCTTCAAATTTCTTGTACAGATTATCGATTTCTTCATCACCTGGGTTTTCTGTTTTGGAAACTTCAATTGGTCTACCAACTACAACGTTTTTCGTTAAATAAAATTCATTTAAAACAGTGGATACTTACCAACGGTCATTATAGGTTTTTTTCTTGGAACCATCCCAAAAGAATTTTGAAAAACTCCTCTTCCATTAAAAAGACCACAAGCAAGTATTGGAAATCTCTTAGTAACAAAACGAAATTTTTGTAAAAAACTTCCTTCAACGGCTAACAAATCGTTTTCACCAAAAGTCAAAACCGGCACTAAAGCAGCTCCGGTTTTTAAAGCCACTTTAACAAAACCTCTTCGACGTTTTACAAAACACTTGTAAAGCTCAGGTTGAAATTGATTATAAGAACATTCTACAGCACCACCAGGAAATAAGACTACAATTTCTCCCTTTTCGGGTCTGCTTAAGACCCAGGTAAGAGATTTAAATGAAGCCGATATGAACCCTAAACACATTGCGAAATCTCGTAACAACGGAAACCAAAAGATAACAGAGAGTGTTGCGATTTTTACTCGAAAATTTGGGTACAAATTATGAAATAAGGAATAGGAGTTAACGATAGTAGAAAAAACTCCCATAGGTAGAACTCCATGAGGAAAACAAGCAAAGAGATAATTTTTGGATGGATTTAGTTCAAAACCCGGGGCGAGTCTAAGTGTTATGAGGAAATGGTCATGGACGTATTTCCAAAACTTTAAATTTTGTAACCATTGTGATGGTCGTGAACCTCGCTCAGGAGTGTGTTTGTCAAAATAGAACCAACCAAAGTATAGTAAAACCAACCACCACAAAGAAGTAGATAACAAATAAAAGCAAAAAATTACAAGAAGAGGTCCTATAAAAATGAAACCAAAATATATTGCACCTGCTGCAAACATTTGAAGTCTTTGTTCAAACGGGGTGTCCCAAGGATCAAAAATTATACCCAAAATTCTCATCTTTTACTTAAACGCTTTTGTGAGGCAAGCTTTTTAACTGAAGAGACTCTTGTAGAATATAGTAAATAAAAATATAGTAAAATAATTAACATTGCATTTCCATTATTTGTTATCTAAGAGCATAAATTTTATGAGCTTTAACTTAGGATGTTGTTTAATTTGTTGTGCATTTGTTGTGCATTAGTTGATAACTACCTTAGAAATTTTATATCTACATTTACTTTTTTAGTGATAATTTTTTTTATTTCAATTTGTGACTCTTAGCTAGAGATTATCAGAAAATAATTCTACTTGTCGAACAATTCTACCACTTGGATTTTTAACTTCGTAGACCTCAATTGGTTCATCCACTACAAAATTCAAACTACGGTTCATGTCTTGAAAGAAACTTACTGTCATCAGAAGCTTCTCTCGTGGTGGCCAGCCTAACAAAATCTTTTCTTTTTTTTACAACAAACTTCTAAATTTTGCTAATAACAATAAACATGTAAAACCTACTTTGTGTGATATTGTGTGGTTGCGCATTTAGTTACATGTTTTATTCATTTTCAAAAATGTTTCATAGACTTTTTGTAGAAACTTTTGAACACACACATGACTACAAGTAAGCCTCGGTAGGCAACGCAACGGTCCGTCTGAACTTGAGCTGGCCTACCCTTTATTGGTTCACTTGCTCCAAAATTAAAAACCATATTATTAAGGTTTTCTAGAAAAATAAAATTTACTGTTTGTACAAATTTAAAAAAGTTTTTTTTATTATACATGCATCATAATCCTAAATTAAAACACGCTGCAGCGTGCGTAATTTGACCTCTATAGCACGCTGAAATTTTAAAGTTGCTAGGTAACAAGAAATAGTGAAATGTCTGGACCAATTACAACGTGAAAAAATGTGCTTAACAACGTAAACTAGTAACCGTCTCTACGAAAACGATTCACAAACAACCTTTGATAATTTTATTGTGTAAATTCACATTTTTTCAATGCCGATAAAAGATCGTAAATGGGCAGGTATAACAAAAATAGCGTATAACACTTGTTTATAAGCGCCTTTAAAACACTTACGACGTTAAAAGCACTCCGCTGACGCGTCGTGCTCTTAAACCCGTCGTGCGTGTTTTAAAGGCTTGCTTATAAACTAGTACTATAATATACTATTATAGAAGTATTATTTTTTGGGCAATTCTTCACCAATATAAATTTTTTATGACACGTTTGCTAGTTTTTGTTTGCCTTTATTATAACAGAGGTACGGATTTACTTAGCCTATTTAAAAAAAATGTGCCTCTCATGGTTCACACAAACATGAAGGTCTAATCCCGAGCCTGCTTCTGAGATAATTCTATCTGCAATTGATTTAAATTTTGTTAAAAGACCCTCTTCTCTGTAAAACTTAAAGACGATAATTATGAAATAAAACTATGATTTGTTTAACAAAGAACAAGTTTTATTGTTGTTTTATTCGAGTTCTAAAAATGTTTGTTCTGGATTATCCAGGAACTTGTATTTATACTCTTCAAACAATTTTTTCAGTTCTTCTATAAACTTTTTATGGAGGTCATCGACTTGTTTCTGGCTCGGATTTTCAACTTTGTCTACTTCAATTGGAGTACCTACTGTTTAAAAAAATTAATAAAACAGTCCAATCCAAATCAAAACCTTACCAACTGTCGCCAATGGCACTTGCCTTGGAACTAATCCAAAAGTATTTTGAAACAAGCCCCAACCGTAAAATAGAAGAGGTACAAAACCGAATTTCTTTCGCACAAATTCTTGAAATTGTCTAATACGGGGTCCCTCAATTTGTTTGTACACATCACACTCTCGAAATGTGATAACAGGGACCAGTGGAACCCCATTTTGTAACGCCACATTAACAAAACCTTTTCTTTTTAAAACAATGAATTTGTTAAGACCGGGTTTGCTATTATAAGCTTCTCGGGCACCACCAGGGAATAAAGTCACGATTTTTCCGCCTTCCGGACTTTTCAAAACATAACTCAGAGATTTCGCAGAACATGAAATGTATTTTAAACCCAAAGCGATTTCTCGGGTACCAGGAACACAAAGAAGTAAAGGCAAGGCTGACATTTTAACATCGAAATCGGGGTACAAATGGTGAAATGGAGACGTAAGGCTTCTGATAGTCATGAATGGACCAATAGTGAGGACTCCATGGGGGAAGCAAGCAAATAAATAATTTAGTTTGGGGTTGAAGGTACAATTGGGGGCCAATTCAAGTTTTGCGTTGAAGTAAGCTTCACCATATTCCCAGATTTTCCAATTTTGAACCCACAAAATTGATCTGCCCCCATTTTCACCAATATTTCGATCAAAATAAATCCAACACACATAAAACAATGGGATCCACCAAAAACGGGTAAAAAGCAGGTAAAGGTTAAATAATATTGTTATTGTTCCCAATGACACCAGCACATGAACCATTATAGCCATTGATAGTCTTTGTTTTATATGTTCTAGGGGCGTATTCAAAGGGAGGAATTCGATTCCTAAGAGCTTCATCTAAAATAAGCTATAAAAAAAGGGTTTGATTAAAAAATCTAACCTTAGACAAGGAATATCAGTTTTCACTGTAAACACAAACTGTAATGGAGTAACGTCAATGTTTAATGTTTTTACGTTTCAAGGTAGATATCTTCTGTTTGTGATTTTTTGCTAAGAAGCGATAGCGTTAAAGGTGTTATTATCACAATGAACGTTAATTTGCTTTGTACCTACTTGTAATTTATTTAATAGACATTACTGTTGTCTGCATATCTTGGACAATAAATCGTAACGAACAACAAAAGTACAATTTATTACAACTCTAGAAACGTATTGTTTGCGTCTTCTAAAAAATTATATTTATAGTTTTCAAATAAATTTTCTAATTCTTTCACGAAACGTCCATGTAGCTTATTAATTTGTTCTTCCGTTGGTTGTTCAACTTTTTTAATATCGATTGGTTTTCCCACTAAACAAGATATTAAGGAAAAATGGCTAAAACTTGGACTGACTTACAAACAGTAACTAAGCGTTTCCGTCTTGGAATGAACCCCCTCGTCAACACCAGCGCTATACCCGTCCACGTCTTAATAAAATCTTGGATTTTTCTCAAACACATTATATCTATTTGCTCAAACAAATCCGTTTCTCCAAAAGTAATAACGGGCACTAGAGGACTCCCATTTTTCATTGCAATCTTAACAAATCCCTTCCTCTTCATAACGACCAACTTATATCGCCCTGGCTTACTTTCAAGAGCCTCCTCAGCTCCACCTGGCCACAAAAGCACAACTTGTCCTCCTTGAGGCCGACTCAAAACCCAGTCGATCGACCTCACAGAACATGAAACACATCCCATTGATAAATACAATTCCCTCACGAATGGTAAATAAAAATTAAAGTGCAAAGTTGCCACTTTTACCACGAAGTTTGGGAGTAGTCTCGAGAAATTGCTATCACCTCTTAGGAAAGCGGTGACAGTTCCAGTGGGGACAATTCCATGAGGGAAACAGCAGAAGAAATAATTTTTTTTCAAGTCAAGAGTGAAGTTGGGATCACAAGTGAGTTGTGACTGATAGTACTGTGTCACATAATACCACCAAGCCCAGTTACGAACCCATTTGATGGGCCGGCCTCCAGTTTCGCAAGTGGTCCGGTCGAGATAAATCCAGACTATGTAAAGTGGCGTGAGGTACCAGAAAGAAGTTTGGAGGAGGTACAGGCAGAGGAGGAGGCCGAAAATGCCACCGTAAATGAAGTTTAGGTAGCACCCCGCGGCGGCTAATAACTGTAGGAAGAATCTCAATTGTGGAGCACAAACCACCATCTAAAACATGACTTTTATTTTATTTTTTCCATAAAAAGCGATTTTAAATTTTTACGTTTGCTCCAATTTTAGTGCTTATGTCCATACTCATTGATATGCGACAGGAGAATTACTAAGCTTTGATTTTAATGAATTTTAAACATTGCTTTAATTGTCATGTTTGTATAATAATCTATTTTATGCGTAATTATTACTTGTTAGAAGGAATAATTTTTTGTTTGTACTAATGCAGTTTAATAGATATTTATGTGTCAAGTACGCAAAATAGAGTTTTAGAGGACAAATAGTGACGAGCCGACGAATGTCATTTTTTTTAAATTTAAGCATTTCTTTAAGAAATTTTTAAATGTTTTTTGAAACTCTAGAAATTTTTTAATCCAGTACATCTGACACTTTTTTAGTCTCCCCAACTATCTTTTGTAACCCGATGTTTTGAAACGTCTCGATTGGCATTTTTACAACTAAATTTAAACATTTCCTTAAGAATTTTTCTTTTTTTGAAAATAATTAGTCAGTACATTTAACACTTTCTCTTTACTTCAAGCCAAAGTAATCCGAAGTAACCCGAAGTAGCCTAAAGTGATCTGAAACTACTCGAACTGACCCAAACATTATTTTTTTTAAATCTAAAAGACACTTACTAAATAAAAATGAAACTCTTAATCAAATCCGATAGGATTTGACCACATCAGCTAGTTTGTGTACCTACAGGTGCCCATTTTTTTTGTTCCCGCCTGAAGGAGGAAAAATAGGCAACATATTATACATTTTATTTGTGTAAAATATTAACTATTTCAAATCGAATAATCATAGTCTGTGTTTAACTATTGAAATCTTAAAAAAAATTAAATTCAAAACTCAAATGTATAATTAACAATTAATTGACAAATTAATTAATTAACAAATTATTGTACGTCTTCTCACTTTAACTTTTTTAAATTGCCCAGTTTGCCGTAAATTGCTCACAATTTTCCAAAAAACATGATTTAATGTAATTATTTATCTTATGGCGTACAGATGAACTGCGGCATCATAATTCTCGCGGCACTTTTCCAAAATTAATTTCATATTCGTTTTTCAGAGTTATTGTACATAGTTCACTTTTAAGATTAATTACAACTCGAATTTTTGCGATAAAAACTAACAAAATTCACGGACATAATCAGCAGCTGTCTATTCGTTTATTATAAAAAATAACATTTCAAAGCAAAGTCTCATATGGAAAGTTAAATTAGTTGACTATTTATGAAATTTTAGGCAGGAATAGATAAAATGGGCCTCCTGTGTATAAGATTTTTTGCACGATTTCACCAAATTGAGTTATAAATTTGTAATTATCTACAGAACATTTATGAACATTATAGTCAGTTTAGAAATAGTTGTTAGGGCAAGACCAAAAACACGTCATAAAATGAATTTTTAAGGACCAAGTCTGTTAAAGTTGCTATAACAATATTTTAGAGGACTAATCCTTTAAAGACGTATTTTACAAAGTGTTTGGAGTTCGCAAAATAAACATTTTAGAGAGCGAATGCAAAAAAATATATTTATTTAATAACAATACCTATTTTATAAAAATATATAACAAAATTTAAAACAGTCTTTATTCAAATTTTAAATGTATGTCGTTCGGATTCTCCAGATATTTGTATTTGTACACTTCAAACAAATTCTCCAGTTCTTGCATATACTTTTTGTGTAACTCATCTACTTCTTCATTTGTTGGTTTTTCAGTTTTGGTAACTTCAATTGGGTTCCCAACTAAACAAAACAATTAAAATAAAGCCTAAAACAAGTCGAAAGGCTTACCAACGGTCGTAATTGGACTCCTTTGTGGAATAACCCCAAATGAGTACTGGAAGAATCCTCTCCCAGAAAAAATTACGGGAGCCAGCCCTAAATACTTCCTAATAGACTCCTGAATCCTCCTCAATGTTTTTCCCTCAATTTGATCAAACAATTCCGGCTCTCCGAAAGAAATAACAGGTACAAGGGGTGAGCCATTCTTCAAGGCCAATTTCACAAAGCCTTTCCTATTCTTTAGGACGATTCTATATTGTCCAGGCCGACTATGATAGGCCTCAACTGCGCCCCCTGGCATCAACACAGCAATATTCCCTCCTTCAGGATTCCCCAAAACATAGTTCATTGATTTGGCCGAGGCTGAAATCCCTCCAGTCCCATAAGCGATCTCCCGGAGAAACGGAATGAAGAAATGTTGACGCAGAGTCACCAACCTCACTTGAAATTTCGGAAACAATTTGCTAAATTCGCTGTAAGGGCTACCAATAGTGTTAAACGGGCCTGCAGGAAGAATTCCGTGAGGGTAACAGGCAAATAAATAATTCCTCTTTGGGTCAAAGGTCAAGCCTGGGACGAAGTCTAGTTTACACGGGAAGTAATTTTTCAAATACCACCACCATTTCCAGTGTCTGATCCATTCGATGGGTCGACCTCCGGTTTCACATCTATCTTTCTCAAGGTAAATTATAGTTGCGTAAAGGACGGAGAGGTACCAGAAACGGGTGAAAAAGAAGTATACCCAGATGAAGGTACCGATGAAGGTGCCAAAAGCCAAGGTTGTGAACCAGCATCCAGCGGCGAGGGTTTGCAAGCGGCGTTCGAGAGGGATGTTTAAAGGGGCAAACTTGATCCCCAAAATATTCATCTTTAAGAAAATGAAAGTTTAATATGTACAAAAGTACTGTTTGAACTAAACTTCAAGTGTTACTTTTATTATACGTTTTATCGGTGAGATAAGATAGAATGAAGTCCAAAATGAGGGTTACGAAAATAAAAAATTACTTGCTAAAATTAAGAAATGAAACACATTTATATTGTTTCATATTGGTTGTCCTTAGAAAAGCTACGATAATATACTATATAATTTATACGACCTACTTGTTCAAAAACATTGCCTATAGTATGGTCATTTTGATTGCTTTTTGTTATAAGTACTTCATAATTATTGTCCTTAAATACAATTACGTAACTCAGTGATGCAATAACTTGCTTTAAGTAGCTGTATTTCTAATTGATTCTTGTTCAAGATGTAAAAAATATATAATCAATTATTTACACAATACGTAAACAAATGACATTGTATACCAAAAGTTTATTTATTTAAATAAAAGCTATTATTACTGTTTACTTCACAAGACTTGTTATTACCTACATGCAAAGATAACCGTTTTTCAGAAATTCCAGGAAATAGAAGATTTTGCAAAAATAGTACTTACGTATTAGCCACTTATTACGATTAAATTTTGATATTGCATGTTAATTATTTGGGAACAAACTTTAATGCCGGTATTATCATCCAAAAAGCAAAATTGAAACGCTTCGCGAAAAACACCAAATTAATAACACTTATCGGTGAGATAAAAGTTATTCAAAGCAAACACTCCTACCTTAATTGACAATTTATGAATACAATTATTTATTACTTTTTATTTAGACGCACAACCATTTCACAGAGATCAATCTACAGACATGAATGTTTACAAACTGATCCAATGTGGTTTCTCTACAAGTTTTCAAATTAAGGAGGACCCCACTCTCGTCACACCTAAATCAGTTTCTTCAGTTTATCTGTAGATAACCGTGGAAAAATGCGGTTCTCTAGGAAAAAGCATGGCTGGTGTAATTGAGCAAAGTGAAACCTTTTGTGATAGATCAATCGACTGGAATTTGGTCATCCATGAGTAGACTATTCCTCTGTGCCGTCATGTGCTTCGTGTCCCCTTGATGTTACTCGATTTGGAGATATTTACGTCAAGTTTAAAATTTAATTTAATTAATAAATGCGGACTGTGTCGGTACGGATACTTCACTTTTGTTGACATTTGTAGCAAGTACAAAGTAGCAAACTTACCAAAAAATATGTTAACACTGAAATCGAGACTAAAATATATCGGCAACAATATAAATTCAGACAGGAAGTCTTATATGCGGGTCTTCACTAATGTATTTTAAGACTTCTCATTTTTTTCTACTATTTGTCTGTGTTAAACGATGCAATATTTAAACAATACTTATACAATAGGCTCTTTTTACAACACATTATAGGTTTTGTTTATAAAATAAAGCAAAAAAACGATACACCATCACATTTTTAATACAAAATAAATTAACAAAATCTTTTTAAGCCACAGAAAATCCTCCCCTAAACCCCCTTTATTCAAATTTAAACAATTTCCAAAACAGTGTCTTCCGGATTTTTGGCGTATCTGTATTTATACTGGTCGAAAAGTCTATTAATACTATCAACAAATTGTCGGTGCAGCTCATCGATTTGTTCATTGGTGGGATTTGGGGTTTTTGTGACATTAATCGGGGACCCAACTACAAAAATGTGTTATTTTTCAACCGGTGGAAAATAAACCTTAACTTACCAACTGTCACAACAGGGACTCGTTGTGGACAAATGAAATACTTCCCTTTCGGAATAACTAAACCAATCTGCAATGTATTTTTAACCAAGTCTCTTATACATCCAAATCCGGGGAAGTCCACTTGATCAAAAACATCCGTTTCTCCGAACGAAAACACGGGGACTAAAGGCGCCCCTGTTTGGAGTGCCATCTTAACGAAACCTTTTCTTTTATTTAAAATGATTTTGTACTTTCCCGGTTTGCTGTATTTAGATTCGTCTGCACCCCCGATTAGAATTGATACAATATTGCCCCCCTTTTCATTACTTAGTAAATATTTGATTGAGGGTCCTGATACCGAAACAGCCCCGATTGATAAGAAGAGTTCCCTTATCACCGGCATCCAAAACTGAATGTTTAGTACCGTAGTGTAGGCTTCGTGTTTGGGAAAAATACTCCTGCACCCATCCACGAAAGAGGCAAACGTGCCCACTGGGAGCATGCCATGGGGGTAACATGCGAATAAGTAATTTTTCTTAGGGTCGAATTCGTCATCTTCGTTTGATATTAGTTTGTGGCTGAAGTAGTTCTTCATGAGGCGCCACCAAAGAAAGGTTCGGACCCATGAGATGGGTCTGCCGCCACGTTCGCTGGTCTTGCGGTCGTACCAAATCCAGAGAAGGTACAGAACGAGCACCCATCGCAGGGGTGGACAGAATAGAATTAAAATGGAAGTGATAATTGAGACTAAGAAGCCGATTGAAAAGGTCCAGAACCATAATGTGGCGGCGATTAATTCGAAGAGTTGAGTCATGGTCCTGAACAGAAGGTCGAGGTCACATTTACACACAATGAAAGTGAATAGGTTTTGTTAGCAAAAATGGGTAATTTATTTGGAAAGTTTTAGATTAGGGGTAGATCTATCGAATTGACCTAAGGGTCAAATAATAAGTTAGAGTAATAATAATGTTGTTTCTTAACTGCCTTGAAATAAATTACTTTTATTTAAAAAGAAAATGATAATGAGAATTAAAAATAAAATTATTTATTTACCTATGATATTCCAAATTTACTTACGATATTTCTATATAAAATACGAATGTTCTTAAGCAACTACTCAGCAGGTTATGGTTACTGTGCACATATCTTACAGGGACAGTGACCTGAAGAACACCTCAGTAGTGTGTAAACAACAAAACTGAATATACCGCTTCGAGGTACTTACGTTTTAATGACTATAGATAATGACGGAAGTTTTAAGTAGAATAAATTAAAAAAAAATCGAAGTAAGCACAATTTGTAATTTGCATTGTAACATTTACATTTTATTCAAAAGTAGACGGAGTTGGTTCAATCATAGTTTTCAATGAGCGGTGCTTATGTTGTCTTCAATTACATTTACGAATACCTAACCGAAATGGTTTATGTATACGAAGCTTTCTAAAGCTCTTTCTATTTCCGAGATTACCTCTATTTGGTACTGAATCAAATCTTAGATTTCTGGTTTTGTGTAAATAATAGACTTATTAAAAATAATAAAAACTTTATTTTCTGAATGACAACGAAATAAGTACAAAAGTTACAAATCGGAAATTTCATTATGTTCTTCTTCGGAAGCATCATCAGTGACAAACAACTCTACCAACTGCCCAAGAGTGATTTTGTTTTTCTCCCAATTTTTCACATTGGTGCTTACTGCTTTCTGAATACTTTCCTCAATTGTATGTTTTATGAAGAATTTGTGGACAACGGTAGGCCTATTAAAACACATATACCAACCTATTTTTTTCAAAAACTAAACAGACCTTGTCTGACCAATCCTGTGAACTCGTCCAATGGCTTGAAGTTCTTCGCCTGAATTGAGCAAAGGCTCGGTCAGTATTACATGAGTGGCTTCAATCAAATTCAGTCCTTTAGCACCGAGATTTATGGGTAAAAGTAAAACGGTAATATTTTGATTAACGTCCTGCAAATTCGTATTAAAAAAATTCTTTATAACATACAAATTACCTTAAATTTTTCAATCTGTTTTTCCAAATTTCCGGAAGTAATTAACTCCGACGTGACACTATTCTTAGTCAAAGCTTCTCTAATGTATGATAACACAGGGATCCAACTCGAAAAAAGCAAAATTTTGACGTCCTCATCTTCAAGTTTCAATTTTAAAATTAAACGAACAATACTTTCGACTTTTGTTGAGTAATTCCCGGCGATTTTTTCACTCTCAGGGGCTGTTTGTTGTTCCCCAGGTTTTATATAGGAAATCTCACTTATTAGGTGATATGAACGGCAAACAGAGCATTGCACATGATGACTCCTGGTCTACATAAAAATAATTTTTTTGTCAAAATAAATTAAACAATTACCTGATCAATTAAAAGTTGGATGCACTCCAAACAGTAGCAATGGCCACATGATAAAATGGACCACTGATTCTCTAGGGCATTTTTGCAGATGGGGCAAGGGTCAGGTGGTTGGTCTTCATACTGCTGCTTCCGCAACGTCTCTAAATAACTCCTCGTACCTAAATTTTTCTCTAAGAGGGCCTTATTCCGGTTCTCCTCAGAATGTAAAACTGTTCTTTGGTACTCAACTTCGTGCACATCCAAAACATGAATAGTTTCCAACTTATTGTCTATATTATAATTCAGGTTTTTCAAAATTTTGTTTTGTTTCTCTTCCTCGTTTGGTTCTTTCAGTCTCAAGCGAATTTTACACATGTCTACCTCGTCCTGTGCGCATATTTGTTGCTCCAAGTAAGTCCACAGCTTCCTCACTTCTTTAAACTCTTTTTTGAGAGTTTCTAAAATATTTATGTGAATTTCACCGTCTTTCAACAAATTACTATCGGCGTTTTTGGCTCGTCCTACCATCAGAATTGCTAAAAACCGAAATTGAAAGGATGAAAATCAAGTTAAGTGAATTACATTTAAAAATGAGTTCTTCTGGAGTCGGTTTCCAACTTCCCTTAAGCGACATGTCTTCAAAGTTTTGGGTTCGTTTAGACATGGCGAATAATTTAAGTTCGTAGGCTTTTAAATGATCGTTGGCCACACAAACCGGGCATTTTTTCTTGCTTTTGGACTTTTTCTGTGGGCGGAGGTGGCAGTCGGTAGCTTTTTGTACCAATTCCTGAGATATAATTATTTTAAATTCGTCGTCGGGGCAGTGGGTGTACAAATTATTGACGACATCGATTGTAGTTTCACGCAATTCTGATATGTTTTCATCCCAAATTGCAATGCAGTAAATCAAAGTTCGGGGATTTTGATACCTTAAAATTATCATTAACGGTTGGCCACTTACTCACAAATAAACTCACTCGACGGTACATTTCACATTAGCATCACTATGCAAATTCACGATTTTGGTGTGCAATTCTTGCTCGTAACTGTGTATGTAAATCCAATCCAACAAATCGCTGTACCATTTTCCTGGAGATAGAATAAAACTATTACGTAATTTTTCAATGTTCGCAGAAATCATTAAAGCATCTTGAAGAACCGCCATACTCTAAACAAAAAATTAGTAAAGTCTATACTTCTTCAGGGAAATTCTTGCCTGATTGATAAACCTCTCAATGTATTTTTGCTCTAAATCAGCGCAATCTTTGCGTAAATTTTCATCTCTTAAAGTCCTAGCGAATTTCCCCGTATTCGCATCGAGAATTTCCGCTAAATTGTACATCGTGTGGATAACTTGCAACTTATCAACTTGTAATTTAGAAATTTTTTCTTCTTCAGTAAACCGAGTGTATAATTGGAGGACTTCGCGATACTCTTCAATTGTTTGTTCAGGAGCTTCAAGGAGTAAATAAATACCAGCGAGACCTAATAAAAAAATTTAGATGTTTAACTTTATAGTGTTTTTTCTACTACCGTTTAATGAACTTAAGACAACTCGTAGATACTCTTCACATTCGTTTATATTTCTTGCAATAAGAGCATCAAGAAGATCCCGCATCGATTTGACTGGCTTCTTAGTAATTAAATACTTGGTGTGTGGCGAATTCGGGTACGTACAAACTTGACGAAGTGACAATAAAGGTGCAAGAACCTAAATAAAAGAATTACTCTATTCAAATAACAACTATGTATCTTACACTTTTCAGTGAACTTTTATCCAAAGATTGCAGAGGCAAATCCGGTTCGTAAGCCCTGACTTTATTAGAAAATGCCTCACGGCTTGTTTTGTGCTCACACCTATAGAAATATTGCTCAACAGCGGAAAAACTCAACCAGTGCTCTATTATCGTTTGTTTGGGAATGTTTATCTAAAGTTTGGAAAATTATACTTTTATAGAAATTGGGTAAAGAGTTACCTGATCTATAATTTCGTCCTTAGAAGAACGCCATAACACTTCTGATAAAAATTTGAGCATCGGCTCATGGTTTCCCCGAATGTACGACTTAAATAATAACTGTTCCCAAGTAAACTTGTCATTGTACGGCTCTATTTGTAAATAATCAATAAGACCGTGCAAATCTAAAAATTAAAAAAACAAAATTACGTTGTATTGTTGGTTACATAACCAACCAAAAATACCTGAAATATCTTTTGAAATGGGGGTTCCGGTGACGGCCCACCTGAAATAAGCGTTTATTTTCTTCGCCATTGCTGAAACCATGCTTGTTGGCGTTTCAACTGTTTGTGCTTCATCCAAACACAGCCGCCACCACTTGACTGTAGTCAGGGGACTCCCCGGGGCTGAATACCGGCGATGATGTCTCAACGACAAAGCCTGAAAACCTCACTTACATTAAACCAAAACAATATCCTTACCTACTTTCTCAGTCTCAGTTAATTTTAATTCAGACTGCAAAACATTGTATGTTGTTATGACAATATCATATTTAGTCAACGCAGTTGGATACACTGGTGTGACGGACGAGCCCCCATATTGCAAAACTTTGAAGTCGCCCCTAATATGTCTACAAATCTCCTTACACCATTGGGTTCGTAAAGACACAGGAGAGACAATCAAAGTGCCTTTGCATTCGATTTGGGGTTGGTTCAACCAACACTGGGGGCATATGTAGGGCCCGAACTCTTTTCTGAACCCCAGACAAGCCTCGTGTTGGATTTTGCCACACTCTGTACAAGCAACACTGCCTTCGTCGTTTGAGCCACCACAAATGCATTGGAGAGATGGTTCTTGGGAGCTTGGGGAAGGTTTGGGGATGGCGCTTTGGAGAACCGAGTTGTACCACATTTGAAGGGCGATGTATTTTTCTGATTTTTTGCTACTGGATTTCACCCAATTATCCGGGATTTTTAATTTTTTGGGTTTATCGACGTAGTCAGAGTCAGATTGGGGTGGTTTTGGGTCTACGATTCTTCGCTTTCGATTTATAAGATCAACAGTTGGGGATTTCTGTAAATCGGGGGGTTTGGGGGCTTCGTCTGGTTTTGGATGGAGGAGAATGCAAGCCAGAACTTCAACCGTTTTTCCTAAACCCATCTCGTCAGCCAAAATACCGCCCCTACTTGAAGGATCAATGATCGGTTTTTTGATATCTACGTAGCCCGAATATTTATCAAAATAAATTTCTCGACCAGATTTTAATTTTATCACAGAATACAACGGATGAAGCTCATCTACAACATTAAAAATGACTAAAAAAAATTACCTCAATGAATTTACCTTGAGTCTCATCCAATTTTTTTTCTCTGTTTAACATCCATCTAACTGCATCTGCTTGGTAGGGTCTGAGCTGAGGTTTAAGTCTTGAATCTTGGACGTCGTCACAACCAAGATGCAAGTATTTTTCTCTTGTTTTTCTTATGTTTCTATATAATTGAGTAAGTGTGCAATCACTAGAGATCTCTACATCATCAAGATCTAACAAATAAATTATTAATCATCAAATATATTAAAAAACGTTATTTCTACCTTCTTCGGGAAATTCTAGGGTATACCCTAAAAGTGCTAATACTGTTTGAACACAAGATCCTACTTTTTTATTGAATTTGGGCAGTGGTAAATCACAGAAGTAAAGCTTAAAAAATATGCTACCCTCAACAAGACTCACATTAATCGCAAAGATTTTAGTGATTATAACTTCTATAAAAAAAGTGTTGACTAAACAAACATTAACAATGGTTATAATTTACCTTTAATTATCTCATTTTCAGGTATTACTTCAACTACAACAGACGTGGAATCTAAGTTAATAACCAAGTGCAAATCTTCGTTTTCTTCAGAAGTCGTAAAACTCATACTGCAACACTTCCAACTTTCCGGAAGTTCATTATTTGAACTTCCAACAAGGATGTCCCCTAAATAAAACTCTTCATTCTGTTCAGAAGGTAAGATTACTTTATAACAAGGTCCTGATGATCTTTTTCCTTTCTTATTTCTTCGTTTTTTGATTGGAATGTAATCTATTGGCTTTTGAAAGCCAAAATTTTCACCAGAGTTTTTTAATTTTACAGGCTGGTTTTTTTGACGACCCATTATTAAACAACTATTTTTTTATTTACAAATCTTATGTTATAATGGCAAACTTTAAATTGGATTTTTTATTATAAAAAACAAACTTGAAATTGAAGGTTACTGAACACAAAAATCACAAGCGATAAGACAGCTAATATTGTTGCCAACAGAAATTACAAAAATCACTAGAACAAGAGGGATACCTTCGAAGAGATACTAATCTGGGTGGAATCAAAAGACAAATAGTAAATTTACTTTGAATTTCAAAACACAAAAATACTTCTGTGTCATAGAAGTCCACATAATTAAAAAAATATCGATTCAATTTTAATATCTTGATAACTACCAATCTAGTAAAAATAAAATCACCAAGTGGAGTAACGTAACTAGACAGGGGTGTAGACAACAACAGGGCTAAAGGGATGCGGTTAGTAAAAATCAATATTTTCTTTTTCGTCTTTTTATTTAAAATAACACTACAAAGTTTATAAGAAATTAATTTGGTGATATCCACCCATTGAAACATTTTTCTAATTCTTCCGCCACAGCAAAACATAATCTATCCTGATAAGGGGCTGCTACAACTTGTATTCCTACTGGCAATCCATTTTTGTCAAGTCCACAAGGGATATTTGTTGCTGGCAACCCAAGCGAATTAAAAATCATTAAATAAGACACTCCCATTGATTTAAATAAGAATGAATCATGGTAAAACGCAGATGTTGTAAATGTTGGGTAAAGAAAAACTCCATCTTGACCCAATTTTTCCTAAAATACATAAGTAAAACAAATAATTTGTTACATCGTCATTGACATACTGTAAAAAGCTGTTTTAAATATTCGTTCTTTTTCAAGTAACCCTCATTTGTAACAAATGTTTTAAACATGTATTGCAATGTATAGAAAAAAAGCAAATTAAATGTGTAATTTGATTGTCCGATGACACTCTTGAGTAATTCAAGAGCCAAATTTTGATTATCCTATAAAACAAATGCGTTTTTAATATATTAAAAAAAAACATGTTATTTTACATACAGCCTTTAATAAATTAGGAATGTCATCCAAGCTGTAAAGCGCCGATCCCGCAATTTCACAACTATTTTTTAATTCTGTAAATTTAAAATCGCTGATAATTTCACAATTACATCTAACTTTCAAATATTCAACACTTTGTCGAATCGCTTGACTAATCTCGTCTTGCACTTTCGGTGACACAAACGATTTGCTTTCCTCCTCCATGAAAAACACACGAATTTTGCTTAAATCAACCTTGTCTTCCAATCTCAAAACGGGCAAAAGTGATTCATTCGCCATAACCTTCATCATCAATTTTAAATCTTTTGAATATCGGGTCATCGGCCCTATTGCGAAAAAGTCGGCGTATCTCTCATCTGTGCAATAAGGAAAGTGACCTTTTATTGGTATAGTTCCTTAAAAACACTTTTTGCAACTTGTCTAAATCTACAAATGTAAAATTGTTACTTGCTGTCGGTTTGTGTCCAAACACACAATTAAACATTGCCGGCAATCGAATCGATCCGGCAACATCCGATCCGATTCCAATCAGCGAAGCACCAGCTCCAAGAAGTGCCCCCTGAAATATTTTTATACATCGTTATGAATTTTTAAAAAATAGGTAGTACTTCGCCCCCTGAAGACCCACTACTAGTCCGAGTCACATCATAAGGGTTGTTTGTTTGACCCGTCACGAAATTGCTGCTTTCCCAACTCAAACAAATTTCAGGAGTATTAGAGACGAGGAGGGGAATGGCACCACTAGATTTTAATTTTGAAACAACTTCTCCGTCTTGATCTGCTTTGATTCCGGCCCTGGAGACAGTCCCTCCACAAAGGCTAAAGCCTTTACAATAACAAAAATTATTACAATTTTTGAATTGTTCAAAAGCGTCAAAGTATACGTACAAGGTAAAATCGTGCTAGACCTTTAACAAATGCAAATAAGTTTTTTCCAAAGTTAATTACTATTAAATTAGTCACAAGTTCATTGTGAATAACATCAAATGTCGCTTTATTTTATTAAACTCGTTTTAAATCTTTATAGACACGTGTGATGTTAATGATGCGAATAATAACTCCAAAAACATTTTTTGACTTTCCGAAAATATTTGAACTGATTTATGGAAAGTACACAATATACTAAACAAATAATTAATTCATAATTAGGAAGTGAGTCAATCAAATTATTTCTAATGAGGTTATTTTCCAGACAAAAAGTTCAATAAAATAATAAAGAAAACATTTCTTTTTATTTGTGGCCCTGAAGCCATTCTAAATTTTTTATTTAGTTAATTTCTGGAAATTATCTTAAAAATGCAAATTAATAAAAATAGTTTTTTTAGCTTAAAACTAGTTTGAGTTGAACAAGTTTTTTCCAAGAAATGTAATTGCGTCAGTTATATTTCCATCCAAAATTAATTATAATCGTAAAAATTAAAACGTAATAATGGGATAGCTCTAATAAGGAAAAGCGAAACTGTAGGAAGCAAGTGTTTACACAAGTATTATTGCACTTTCGCTATTTCTTTATAACAAAACATCGCGTGTATTTAATATTTTTGTAAAATAAAAATTTAAGACTTCCTGATCCCACATAATTAAAAATGTGGTGTAATTTGCAAAATGATTTCCTTGTAAAATTAAAAACCCAATCAAGTGTTCAAAAAAATCAGGAATAATTACGAATTAATTAATTGCAATTAGTCACCGTAAGTGATAAAAGGTTTCATCCGTCATGCTTGGCATTTGAAGAAGAATAGAAGTCGTGAGTAATTTGCTGAGCAATAAGTGGATTGCAACCACAATTGCATCAACTTGAAACAATCCGAAGCAAATTTTTCGACCAAAATTTCCTTTTTTACCTGCAAGTGAGCAACTTTCCTTTACGGTCAACGGTACTCCTAATAAAGGCTTCGTCTTGGCTAACTCTTCGTGTTCTGACAACGATTGCAGATAGATATCGACATTGCGTGCATCTTGCAATGCACTTTCGAACCGTTCCTCAACAACGGCGTTTAGCAAAGGATTTACTTCCTTGATCCGCTTGATATAAGCCGCACAAATCTGCTCGCTGCTCAACTGAAATTTTTTTGGAAAAATGCCCTTGACTACCTCTCACTTTTGGACTCACCTCCCGGTTACGGATTTTTTCAGCCAACTCGGTCGCACTGATTTTCAAAAGACCGTCTTTAATCGTTGGCACTGCTCGTTTTTTCCCGCGAGATTTCAACCAATAGATGGGGGTTGCCAATGCGTCGATCACCCGCAGGATTACACACAAGAAACGGATGAGAAAATTCATCGCGTTTGAAATTTGGAAGGTTTTAAACCGGGATTTTTCAAGATCAATGCCTTTACATTGACCGAGCGGGGTTACCTTGACTCGATGTTTTGGAAAAGCTAATGAATTTAATTAAGAACTGGTATTTCTTAAATTAAAAAATACAAAAGTCACAATTTAGATTAGATAAAAGAAGTTTACTTCGAAAGAAACTTTATCAATTATTGATAAAATATAAGAAACAAAAATAAATTTTGCTTACCGTTTAGTTTTTGTTAAGTTCCAACACTTGCTAAATAATTTCACTTTCATTTCATTATAACTATCTCATTTTGCTAAAAATAAACTGTGATTTTCACGATTCTCTGCTCTCTCCCGCTTAAAGAAAGTCTCCTCAGGAAGACTGAGTAGAAAACACTAGCTCTAGAGCGAGCTTATCATTTTATCCAGTTGCGTGTGAGTGGCAAGGTGGGATTGAATTTTTATAAAATAATAATTACCAAATTCAATGTTAACTAAATTTTTTTGTGATACAATGCCATTTTACTCTGCTTTATTTGGAACTAATAACAAAACAAATAACATTTACCAATATTTAACTGTAATAATGCTACAATGAATGCAAATTTACTCAAGACTTAATGCTTTGTTTTGTTTAATTCGGTTTATGCTAATTAGAAATTACCAATTCTGGAATAGAATGATTTTTTTCAAAGTAGTGAAATCACAGTACATACAATTTGTCAGTCGTCCTTTAATAACAATGTTTGTGCCTCAATTTGAGTTACTTATGACAAGGTTACATAAGTAGTGTATAAAAATGCAAAGGTTAATTATAAAACTACATTTGATGGACATTATTTTACCTTACAATTTTTTTTTGTTTTGTTTAAATCACGAGGATTCACTAGAATTAATTTTGATTAAACAACTCGAAACGCACCCTAATGTCCGGCTAATTCTTAATTAGCGGAAAATTTCGTTACATAATATTTTTTACGAGCGTCTTAATGGTTTCGTGGGTCACCTCTAGCCATGAAAAACAAATGGTTTACAAGATAATAATTTATTTCAAGTCTTATTCTCTTTACAAACAATTAATTAAATTTCCATCCACCGAAGGCTTTTTCTAACTCTTCTGCCACAGCCAGAGTTAATCTATCACAATTTGGAGCTGCCACGACCTACAATCTTGCATAAAAAATCCGAAAAATTGCTAAAAAAACTAACTTACTTGTATCCCAATCGGTAATCCATTTTTATTAAACCCGACTGGACAATTCGTCACTGGAAACCCCAACGTGTTAAAAATCGATAAATAGCCCGGATTGAACATTTTTCGAAATACGTCGCCGTGATGAGTGGCTTCGCAGGGACTTGTTGGTAGGATCATAACTGCGTTGTCTTTCAAAATTCTGAGAAAGTCGTTACGCAAATCGTCTAAATATTTGTGAACTTTATTTATTATTTTTGGGGGAATTAAGTGGAAGTTGCGGCGGACCAAACCGTAGCCAATTGAAGTGAATTCGTGTTTGGATTGACAGACTAAATAGCGGAGTAATTCCAAATAAGCTCCATCGCCTCTACTACCCTCAAAAATATTATCAACGTCTTCGAGACACAACAATCGCATGTAAGACGCCTCTATACAATGCCTCATACGTGGAAAATCAACTTTTGTACAATTTGAATCACAGAGAATATCAAAATGCGTTCGAACTTTCTCAATAGTACTAACCACATCGGTATTAACGTGATTTGGCAATGGAGACGCCACAGCATAAATATAATAGATTTTAATTTTCTTAACATCTACCTGAAACACACATTTTCAGAAAAAGAAACCCTATTCAGACTCTCAAACCGTTTCATTTAATCTCAGCAAGTTTCGAGCTTCAGGTTCTGCTATGATGTTCAAAAGAATTTTTAAATCAGAGACGTATCTTGCCATAGGTCCTATCGTGAAAACTTTATTCCATTCTTCTTTGTTTTTACAATCGGGGTAATGGCCCTCGGAGGAAACGACGTGAGGGCTAGGTTTGTGCCCCCAGACACCGCAATAATGCGCTGGTAATCGCAATGAGCCGGCTATGTCAGAACCCAGGCCTAGGAGAGAGGCCCCACAGCCGATAAGGCTCGCCTAAAATTATAATTTTATATTAGGCGAAAACGACTTGAATAAAGAGTGATATTAAATATTTATGCTGTTATTTTTTTATATTTTTTGCTGCACATTTTAATGGAAAAATATTGTGCAAATGATTTAACAAAAATGTTTGTGTGTTTTACTTTTTTGTCTCAACTAAACTGCTCCTCAAATGTTAAGGAAGTGTGCAATAATTACAATAATTAATTAAATTAATAAATTATTAAAAATATAAATTAATAATTAATTAAAAGAGATAAAGGCAGATATCTTCTTACATTTTTTGTTTTTGCTGGGTTCCACAATGCTTGTAAGAATAAAATTTGTTGTAAAAATAATACGACTTCCTTAACTTTTATGGAGCAGTTTATTTTAAGGCATTATAGATAAATAAATTATAGACAAAAATAAATATAAAAAAATAAAATTTTATATTTTAGATGATTACGCAAAGATAATCTAATTTTGTTTTTTTTTTATATAATTTTATTGGAGTTAACGACTGTTATGTTGTTAATAATATTAGTACGGTTGACGACCAAAAATACGGTGTTGTATTTTTGGTTGTATAGCCCTTACTTCTCCTCCGGAGGAGCCTCCACAAGTCCTGACGCTGTTATAAGGGTTTGCCGTCCTCCCGATGAGCTTATTTTTGGTCTCCCAGTTCATGCAAAGCTCCGGGACGTTGGATGTGAGGAGAGGTATAGCCCCCGCTCCTTTGACATGCCTAACAGGGATTCCATCGATTGGCGCTACCACATTATGATCGACTCTCCCTGCACTATGTACCATTCCTGCAACAGCGATGCTCCCCTTAATAGTGATCGGGACTCCTAACAGGGGATATTTCTCTTCCAATTGCTCCTCGCTGAGGTCGGTCTCTTGCAACAGTTTATCGACTTGCTTTGCCTCTTCGAGTGCTTTTTCAAATCGGGCTTCCAGAACGGCGTTGATGATAGGGTTGACTTCTTCGATTCGAGAGATGTAAGCTTTGACAACTTCCGTGCTGGGAATCTTGAACATTGATTTTTAAAGCATGAAAATTTGGTTGAGGGTTAATCACCTGTTTTTTACGGATGCGTTTGGCTAATTCGGTTGCCGGCAAAAGGAGAAGTTTGTTGCTGATGAGGGGACATTTTCGTGGCTTTTTGAAGAGACGAATGAGAAAAATAGGGGTATAGATTACCTCGAGGAACGCTTTAACGGTCCATATTACGAGTTTTACAGACATGGAATACATCTGAAAAAAATATATTTCGTTTTTGATTGTTTTTGAAATGGCGGTTGACCTTGTGGAGAGTTGTAAAGTTGTTTTTGAAAATTTTTATTTGGTGACGGAATCTTACACAATACCTTTTTACCTGAAAACTTTTATAATTATTTTAACTGAATCTAGTTTGACTTATTGTGCGTCTAAAGTACAATTAAAAGCACTTTTAATTTAAAATCGTATTTATTTGAAAATCTTGTAATTATAAGCAAATTATTATTTTGCATTTTATTAGATAACGAGCATGCATTCGTATTCCAAAATTATAATTGTAGTACTTTAATAAATAGTTATGAGAAGACCTAGGAATATCTTCATTCATAAGCATAATTAAATTTTACATAACTGATGCAATTCAGTTAATCTAATTCAAAATATTGTTACTTACATTTTAATTACTTTCATTAGAGTTTATAATCACTATTAACCAATCAATAAGGATAGGACTTAAAAGGCACTATCACGCTTTTAAATTGAAAAACTTTAAACTTATCGATAAACAGCCACCACCACCTGTAAATTAAGTCAGACTTGCGCGCAACAACATTTATATCTCTTCTACACAATCCAAATTGTTAATAATTTCGGGTCGAAGTCTGCCACATTCAAACTATGAAAATAAAGACGAGTCGAGTAGTGTTTGTGATAAGCAAAATTGTTTGTAACATTTTTACTGATAAAAAATATATAACCAAAACAAGTTTACCGTAAAGATAATTTTTGGCAAATTTGAAAGTGAAATTAATGAAAAGACTTACTATGTGGAACACCGTGACCTTCATTGATGATTTCTTAATCGTCTGCTCTTATACTGAAATATTTTAATGCTAACCTTGATGCACAGAAATACTTAAGAGTTCAATATAGGTGAACAATGTAATGAGTTTCTACTCGTACAGTTAGTTATTTCTACTTTACGATTCGGACTTTCTTTAAGACACTATATAATCTACATATGTTCATCATGAGAATATCATATTAATTATTTTTTCACAAGGTCAGAAAGTAATTGGATTATACATTTATTTAGGATTGAAGGTTTTAGTTCGTACAATAATGCAAAAATTTAGTACCTATTTACCTACTTATAATTACTAAAGTTCCAGATAATGTTTTTGAAAATATGTAAACTTAACAGTTTATAAAAATTTACAGTTTTGCATTTGCGTCATTGTATAATATTTTTTGTTTTTGCAAGAAAATCATAATGAAAAATACTTACTATTTTTCCAATTGTGTGCAAATGTATGATGTAAAAGGTTTATTATAGCGACAAGTGAGTACTTTTGCTTTTCAGAATTGTATAAATAAGTAATATACTTAAAATATTTGTTGAATTACTTAATTAAATACTCAAAAATAATTAAAAATATTCTTAAAATTTTTATTAAATAAAGTATACGTTTATATTATACTTTATGAAATTTTGCGGCAATGTCAGGATGGCCGAGCGGTCTAAGGCGCTGCGTTCAGGTCGCAGTCCACTCTGTGGGCGTGGGTTCGAATCCCACTTCTGACAATCCTTTTTTTTTATTGTTTTATCTATTTTTTTTCAAAGTAATTTCAAAATGAGTTAAAATGTACCAACACATTTATGATTGTACTTAGCTCGAAATTACCTGGCATAAATTGTATCATAAATTATTTCTAATTTGTAGGTAATTTTTTTTATAGTTTCTTTTGTAATAAAACTTGCATTTTACTCGTTAATTACTTGTAAAACTCGTATCAGTACTCTAATTGCGACTTTTTGCCCTCTGCCCCCGTCCGTAACTAGTGAAGGAAAGACACCTCAGTTTCTATTTAAGACACCACAAAATAAAGTTCACTCCCTATCCAATTCCATTATCTTTTCCCCGGCTGCTAGTAGCAATATTCTTCGTGTGGAAGGAAGGGACTCATCCTACAGGATATGCCGAATTGCTACGACGCAGACTCTCGCTAACCTCTCGTGTTCCCCAGGGATAACACCGAGGCGGCGCCAACGGTAACAGGACTACAGAAAAGTACGTACAAAACGTGACGCTTTCCCAAATTGTTTTGCCTCAAAATCTCGACGCTACGTGGGAAACAAACAGGATAACCCACATGCAGCACATCCTTGGAGTGAATTAGATGGGGCGACGTAGGCGGACTTTTATTAAATAAGCCCGACTAGGTCAAATTAAACACTTTTACGCGTTGATTAATCAACCCGAAATAAACAGACAGGCGTCTGGCAGCCTACGGGATTATCGCTTATCAATTACTCAGTCTAGACGTTAACAAAGAAGAAAAAATTCCTGATAGTTAAGGCGTAAATTTATAATTAAGATTGCCGGTAGATGGCGCTCACACAACATTGTTATTTTTTATTTTGACAGTGTTCTAGTGGTTATAACAATTTTGAGATAATGTATAACTTGTATCGGCTAAGTTTTGCAAAAATATTAATTTAGAGTAGGTTTAAAAGTGTATTTTTATGCTTTTTTTTGCTTATAGTTTTAATTTGAGAGAATGTGCGTGTATAAATTTTTCTAGTGCGAAATATTTATCACTGCGTAAGCAAATAAGCAAGGAACGTTGGCAGTTACATCTTCGTATAATATAAACTAGATAGCTGCGGTAATAAATACAGCGAACTCAATTTTCCGTGAGTGCAGAGTGAATGTAGGTGGGGGAGTGGTGATGTATCGCTCCGGAGTTCAACTCCCGCACCCTATCCGGAATCCCAGACTTCAGTTTTGCTTTATACACCATCTGGCGTTGCCCGAAACCACTTTCAGAGAACAGGAGCTTTACGAATCTGAATAGAACAGCGAAAAGTAAAGGGGGTCGCTCTTCGAAATAAGATCTATAGCTAATTGGGGCGTTTACACTGTTTACAATTCCCAGCTATCTGTCGGCGTTTTCAGGTGTATTATTGGCTGCATAACGATTCTTTTACTTTAATTTATACAAGTGTTCTGAAAAAACATTGAAAGATTTCGGAGGATGGCTCCCTAGGTGAAAATAAGGAAAAAGTTTTTATAGACTAATTTTTTTCTCAAAATAGCAACTTATGTAAAATACTTTTTCGTTAAAAATTAAATAAAATGTAGATCTAATTCTTAGATCATAATCTCTTCTAAAAAAAAAGTTTTATAGTGGGTTGGCATTTGAAAAAAAATTAAAAATTTTGCAAAACTTAAAAACATTTGAAAACATTTTATTTTTGAGAAACGTTTACAATTTTATACTTCTTTAGTATTGATCAATTAGTTTTGTTTTTTTTTCAAAAATAAATATTTTAAGCAAAAATTGTTTACTTCCAACTTATTTCGAAAGAACAAAATGCAAATAACTTTTGCAAATTATGAACGCATAAGACAATTTTTGCTATATTTAGGTTTTCATAATTCAGTGTGTCCCCGGATAGATGAATTAAATATTGTTTAGCTCTGCTTGATGGTTAAAGACTAATTTCTAACATAATTTTAGTTTGAAAATTCAAGTATGTCTTGGAAACTTGCAAAAAACTTATTTTTCTGCCGGGTAGTGTCTTTTATGTGGCAAATACATCCAAAAATTATTAAGAAAAATTGTTTAGAATCAACATCTAAGTTCTTATACCATTATCGGCTAACTATAATTTTTTATTTTTTTGTAAAAAATTGTAGAAATTTGTAAAAAATGTGTTTAATTTTCTTTTTGTAAATTTTCTGAATTTTTTATATTAATAATAAAAGAACTTTTAAAAATAAAATTCTTTGATTTCATTGAAATTAACAAAAATATAAAAGATCAAAGTTGGCCGATGTTTTTTTAAAATTTGATATACGGACCTAAATGTTAATTCTAAACAATTTTTCTAAATAACTGTTCAAGGTATCTGTTACTAAAAAGTAACTATTTTGGATAAAAAAATGAAAAATCATAGGCCGATAATTTTAAAATTATTTGCTATACGGGCCCAGATGTTAATTTTATTTTTTATTTGTCACATAAAAAAACATTAATCTAACAAAAATATAGGTTTTTCAAAAATTTCCAAGGCATACTTGATATTTCAAAACTAAAATTGTGTTAGAAATTAGTCTTTAACCAAGCAAACCTCAAATAATAAAAATTGAAATCGGAATTTTTTTATCTTTTACAAGAGTCGTTTCACCTAGAGCACAGCCACTTTGTTAGGACTTGATTGTCTAGTGGAAAAAACATTTGTTCTATCATTTTTTTTCTTTCTATTTCTGCTTTTATTTTAAAAAAAAGTGACATAAGAAAAAAGCAAGCAATGTAACCAAAGGTAAAGTACCTATGTAAACATAACAGTGTATATGTATTTATACAGTGGCGCAGCGAGGGGGTGGGGATTGAGGTTATAATCTTCCCCCCGGAACAAAATCAGGCAAAATTATTTTGTAATGGTAATAAAATAACTTCAGAAGATTTGCAAGTTTTTCTTTTTTTATTTTGTAAATTGCGGCAATACTGTTATAATGTTTTTATGCATGTTTATTTAATATTTTTTATGAATATATCGAAAAAATTTAAAACTTAAAAATTGAACCATTTGCATGGTCTTTTAAGGGTTTAAAAGATTTCGAAAAGTACAAAAATGTTGTAAAAATACAACAAATAAATTTTGAAAAATTAATTTAAAAAAAAAGTGTAAAAGCTTGTCGGCGGCGTGGTGACGTAGCGGCATAACGTTCCACTTAAGTGTGCATGTGCACATGTTCTAATAAGTAGATATAATAAGAGAGATAGAGAGAGAGAGAGAGCGCATAAGAGCAAATATGAACGCAAAGTATAATAAGAAAGAGAAAGAACTTAAGAACAAACAAGTGAAAAATTCATAATTATGGGAAAGCGGATAAAAAAGCATAAGAGCTTTTTGTTTCTATTTCGGTTTGACACTGGACATTTTGCGCAACATAAGAAATCGAATGATAATAATTTGTTGAGAAGGAGAAATAGAATGCCAACACTCATCAAAGACTTAAATATAACAATGTAACAAAATATAATACGAAAGGGTAAAACGTAAGAAAATAACTCATTTTGTTATGTTAAACTTGCAATAAATGTGCAATAACTTAATAAAACTGACAATGTTAAAATAAATATTTTTTTTCTTTTTATCTACCTATGTAGGTATATATCTTTTCTGAAATTTTATTCTTTGATCGTCTTTGGAGCAACTAAGAGAACATCTCTGCGCTCCAATAAATGCAGCTTCTACAAACAGTAATAATCCGGTGCGACATGAGAAGTGTGTCGGAATCCAACAAGTCGTGGCGCCGCGACGCTGTGGGCGGTCAACTCTTAGGCGCCTCTCTCCTTCTCTCCCTTGGAGTTTTCCACACTTGTCTCCATGGGTCGATATCACTGCCAAACCTGGCACTTTGCTAGCTTTTGTTGTTGTTTATCCACATAATGTATTGGTTTTTCTTTAAAAAAAATTATAATTCTATCTTTATTCAAAAAATCGTATTTGCTAACGGGAAAAATCGCTCACATTTATTCATTCGAATAATAGACGAATCGGTACATATGGAGGCGGGTTTTCACCGACTTTCCATTATTTAATATTTTATGACGTCTAAATCGGGATTCGCGCCGTTATGTACTTGGAACTAGGTAGAAATGATATTCATGTCGTATAATTTCGCAATTCAATGTCAAATGATGAGTTCCGTCATAGCTTTATTATGCGTGCTCATTTTTATCACATCATTCTTCTTGCCCTCGCCTCTTCTGTCATTGGGAGCCCCATCTCGTGTTTTGTAAGCGTACTAAATTTCACCGCAATGCAACCTTAAGAAATTTCTTGATGTCAACAATTAGTTTATTCTTGTAAAGTTTTGCTTGGGTCACCCTGTATAGCAAGTAAGTTTAAATTATGGCGACATCGTATAGTTTGCATTGCTTGCCACTGCAGACAGATTGATAAATGGGGTATGTTCTACTACGCTGTCAACTGAAATTCGAAGCAAATTACAACGAAGACGTAATTAATTTCGCTTTATTATATTGTGTAAACGACACAATGCTACATCTCATATCAAACCTATGCGTCGAGTCGGAAATCCAACTTTGAGCAAAGTGGCGAAAAACATTTCTAAAGTCATCGGGTTTTCAGTAATTAAAGTTAATATCTAAAGTAGATCGTCACGTCTTTCTAAGAAAGCAAATAAACGTCAGGGTTGTGGAAGGGTGATAGGTATTCCCCTCTTTAGTTTACTTCGATGTCTGGAGGAGCTGGAAAAGCTGGTGCGTAAATGGAAACAAAAGGAAAAGTGAAAATGAGATTAAGGTTCATTTCGTTGCTTTGATTTTCGAATAATGAAATTAGACGAGTCGGTATTAAAATTTAAACGGTGACGATTTAATTGATATTTTATTATTTTTTAAAGTAAATTGTTTTTATTACAAGAACCATGATTTAAAATGAAAACATATACCTTTTCACTAGGGGTGTAATTGCTTTTTAAAAGTGTTGCATTTTTTAAGTTTTCAAGTTTACAAAAAATTAGGCAAACAATAATTTAATTGAAATAATGAGTTTTTAGGTACTTGTAGTAGTATTAGGGATAAAACTAGAATGGTTTCCAGTAGGCAATAATAAATATGCAACCTTTTTTACATAAGTGAGAAGACGTCACCTATACTAAACATCGTATTTTTAAAAAGTTTTTTTCATGGGAGGATTGTAAGAAACTACTAATACATTTTGTTATTCTCAATTAAATTATTCTATAGATCAATGATGGTATCAAATTTAATTATAGTCCGATATATAAATAGAGTGTAGATATTGAGTGGATTATCGGGGGTGTAACTCAGTGGTAGAGTGTCTGCTTCGCATGCTGAAAGTCCTGGGTTCAAATCCCAGCTCCTCCAGCTTCCTTTTTTCACATAATTGCTATATATTTTTTTGTTGTTAATTATTATTATTCCTTTAACTATTCTCAAGTTTGTCCTTTAGTTAATTCCAAGGTTTGAAATTATTTGTTTTAAGTACTTTCTGCAAAATAATTTTCGCCCCGATATGAGCTTTCCTGGAATAAGTTCGTTTGAAGCATGTCAAGTAGTGTTGATTGGTTTGATTTGCGGCGGCGTGGGGTTAACATAAGGGTGACACTCGTCACACTCGCGATTGCCCTGATCCTGCGATATTATCTGTCGGCTGAAGCCGAATTTGTCCGAAAAGCGTATTGATTCGGTCGCAAATGAAGAACCGGCGGTGGGGATGTGATGCAACAGTGATGCAATATGTAAGGGCGCTCCGGTTAAAACGAACCTAACCGATGGGTGGGGATGCCAGCAATTCGAGGGGAACTAATGCGGTTCATACGTACTTTGATCACAGGTTAAACTGCGAAGGAAGCGCCGGACAAAGACGGATAAACAAGTGGTAGGGGATAAAAATAAGAATAGTATCACGGTCGAGTAGAGAGGCGAGTGTTTGCGATGGGTGCAAGCGAGAAAGAGGATAAGACGAAAGGCGGCAACGTCGCAAACAGACAAGGATCAGTGCCACTGTAAGTTATATGCAGTCTTTATGTATGCATTTGCAAACGAGATGTTTATACACCGCGTCAAGTTAAGAAGAGGAAGGAAGAGAATAGCTTCTTGCTCGCTCGCTCGCTCCCACTCTAATTTGCTCGTATGCTCTTTTATCTGACGCGATTTTAGACTATTAAGAGGATAAGGGGTTTGAAGAAAAGGCGAAGACTGAGTTACTCATGAAGATATTGTTTATATTTATTTGTTTACTCGACTGCTGATTCATGACTTGGATATGATCATTAATCATTACAACGGTGCGGCGTCGGATATGCTTAAGAGCAAAATAATAAATATTTGACATTGAAATAAATTTCTACTTTCACTAGCGGTGCTTCCTTATGACTGAATAATGCAAACAAGGCTGGATCTAACCAGAATAACATTTGTTTCAAACTTAGTTTTTCAAATCTAAATCTTCAAAAAATAAAAACAAAGGTCTCAAGTACAAAAATAATTCATTTTATTTTTTTCTCTAAGGATAATTTCTCAAGGACTACATTAATTTTTGAAAATACATATCTAAAACTTCAAAATCATAATATGCACTATTTTTGCTGATGCCAATTATAAATATTTTGTTTTTGAAAAAATGTATTGAAAGAATTCTAAATACCTCTTTGCCGTATTTTATAAAAATAAACTATATCAAAATTTAGAATTTCTGTTTATGTTAATCTTTGTTTCGCAAAAATCGATTTCCACCAACGAATCAATAGGTATTAATTTTTTTTCAAACATAAAAAGTAGGTAAATTACTAAAACGCGTAATATGTAAAATTTTATGAAAAATGTGTTGTAACACTGTAAGACTGTACAAACAGTTTTAATAATTTCGAAAAAAATTAGAATCGAGGATGAAGCAGGGCCTGGATGCTTTTTATTTTATTTTTTGGAAAACAAAACATCTATACAATGGAAGAAATTATTGACCATAAGATATTGATGATAAATTTCCACATCTCACCCAAAATTACTTTATCCGAAAGATGAGGCCTGAGAAATATTTTTGTTTTATATTACGATAATGCACCCTGTCATCGTTTCTCATTTGTCATCTTTTCTCGCATAAAAAAGTACGAAGTGTCCCCTACCGCCGTATTCGCTTGATTTGTCACCCCGTTGACTTTTAGGTCTTCTCTAAGATCGAATTGATCATGAAGGGAAAACAGTATGACGTGGTAAAAGAGATCAGAGATAACAGAAAATTCAAATAAAAACAAAATTAACTTCGAAACTAAATATTTTAAGAACTGATATCAGTGAACAGTGTTGAAGAATGTGTCTGCAGAGTATGTTTTAGAAGAAGAACTTCTGATGCTTTGTTATGGAAATGAAGACTATTGCCATATTGTGTTGTTTGAATTTTTCAAAATTATTAATCTTTCAGTTTTAATCAATTTTGTTTTTAATATGAAAACAGATTTTGATTAATTTTCTTCCACTGAAACGTTTACAGCAAATTTAATATTTGATCTAAATCATCGGCTAACTAAGATTTTTCACTTTTATCCAAGATAGCTTTTTAGTAACAGATACGTCAAAAATCTTAGATCCGTAATTTCAAAAACCTCGGCCAACATTGAACTCTCACATTTTCTTTTGTTTATTTCCCAAATTAAAGAATTTTATTTGTAACAAAGAGCGCCATGAAAAAACAAAATTGTGTTCATAAAAATATTAATTTGTGAAACGACTTAATAGTCGAACACTCCCTGCTACTTGTGTTGGGTGTTTTTTTTTAAATTTGGCGTCAAAGCTATCAGCTTTGTTAAGGTATTAAAAAATGGTGTGCCACTGAGTGCTGCAGTAAGTATTTATAAAATATGAATAAAAACCACTCTTGTGTTGTAGATAAAACTTATTAGGGGTATTTTTCAAGACGACTGCAACGATAAGGCAGTGTCTCATCTAAAAAAATTCTGACACACTTCCGTCACTTCATTTTTTCCACTGCTATTTTTTATTTTAATCAATTTAAATCAGTAGCTGGAGACTCAAACAAGTAGTTTTTCGGGGATAATTTGTTTCTAAATCGAATGTAATTCTTGCAAGGTTGTTGTCATCGCGAATATGGGCAAAAATTGCCTTCTATAATAAAGTAATGAAAATTTCCGATTTCTCGAAACGGTTTAACCTAAAATATTTTATTCTGTAATAGATACCCAGTAAAGATTTTATTTGTTTTGTTTGCAAAAATTTTGGATTAAATATGAGTTGGTATATGTATTAAATTTTGTGATTATCTATCTTTCTACGATTTGGCCATAATTGTTGTTTCAACAATAAACTTTGAAGGAACCTTGGTAAACTATGAATATACTATCGAATTCTGCGGAATATTGTCTAGAGCCTATTTTTCTGTACCTAATAAAAACTACAAATTAACGTTTTAATGCATTGTCAAAAACTTCATAATAACGATTAATTAATTAGAAAATTACAACATAGCTTTGCTTTTTGCTTTCTTTCTTTTTTTTGAAAATTTGTTCTTTCTTGTTCTTGTCTACATAGCTAGTCGTTGTCAGACTTTAAATGATTTTATTCCATGAAAAATCCTCGATTGCGCGCTTAAAATCTTCTCTACATTCCCTTTCTTCGTCCTCAAAAATTCCAGATCGTGTCCTGTGGGAGTTTCGCCCAAGGGTGCGCAATTACGGCGTTATTTATCGTTATTACCCAATTAGAATTCCAATCCTCAGTCGAGGTTTATGAAAGGTAGACAGATACCAGTGCAAGGTGGCGAAATGCACGTATTCGAAGCATTTATTAATACCTTTGCCTGATCGCGCATTGCGACACATTGGCCGCGCGCCCATGCAAATTTACTCCGACTCCGTGCACATTTACCTTCACCACATCTCGCTTCCACCGTTTCCAACACAAGGAAAACCTCCCACGAGAACAGAAATGACGTGAAGACACCTCCAACGAAACGCATTCTGTAAAACGCTCCAGTTCACGCCTTCGCGTTTCATCAGGCCCGCGTTTGAGTTCTTTACTCTGTGATTGCTTGGGATGCGCTGTCATTAAAATATTACTTTCAGACTTGAGAATGGAGACAGGGACGGCCAGATGGGGTTTAATAAAGCGTTTTTTGTCATCAGATTTAGTTTTTTATAATTGGAATGAGGTATAAATAGCAAATAAATTTTGAAAAATTGAGTTTGGCGAGGGAATTGTGTGAAATAAGGTGGGACTTGTAGGCTGTCAGTAGCAGAATTTGGAGAAAAAATTGTCTTCATCTTTTGAATCAGGTTTCGTTTTCATAATTGTCACCAGTTTGACACGTTCAAATTATCAACAAAACACACAAACAGTCAAAAAAACTGAATTAATAATTAATTATGACTTGAAACTTGTTAAAATATCAGTTTTGTTCATCAATTTTCATTTTAGGCGTGTTAGAAACAGTTGTTAAATGTCGATTTTGTCACCAAATGACCACTCACTAAAAAACTTGTTTCTTTGCAAAGGACAAGATTAAGGAATTTTATAGACGATTAATTCTCATAAATCTACCTTGATTGTGCCTGCTTTTATATGCAACGCACAAAAGAATATGAGATAGCATTACCAATACAACTTGTAACTCAATCTTTTATCTTGTTCAACATCTATTAGCACCAATAGAATTACTTATTTTATCGGTTACTAATTTATGATACTCCAAGTGGACAAGAATTTTGAAAATTCTTCTGGTCCGGATATTGTGTGAAATCAGTTAATTTACAGGCCAGTTAGCACGGACGTGTGGTACAAAATGGCGTTAGAAAGGGTAGCTGCCCATGTCCTGTACACTCGGTACATTGTTTATAGCTAGGCTTCGTAATTAGCGCCATGTTCCGAATTAATTAATTAGCAAAGTCAATATTCTTCGTGATTCGCTCGGAAAAAAGTCGTTTCCTCCTTCCGTGTCAACTAAAAATAATATTCCTTCGACGATAATACAGCTATTAAATTGGATTACTTAACCTCCGCGCATTGATTAAAATAAGTCGAATCGGTCAAAGGTTAAGGATTTAAAAGGAACGCAACGAAAAATACACCAGATCGCTATGACTGGATTTTAACTCACTGCTGGTCGCCTCGGGAGGTGCAACTACTTCCCGATTGAAAAATTAAGCTGCTAAGAAGCTGGTCGTTACTGATTTATGCGCCAAGCTCGAGTTTTGTCGTTGCTTCGCAGCAGGTTCCTACATAGCTTTCAATACAAGTTCAAATACTTCTCTTAGACCAGATTCAGTTACTGCTATTTCTAACTGTTTAAGCAGGAAGACCTGTGTGGTGGTCTTGCAATTTCAGAATTGACACAAAAATGCTAAACCTTAACTACGCTATTGGCAATCAAGACATTGTTGATCTGCGTAGTAAATCGACAATAAAATTACTATAAAATTTGCTAGTAGTGCTGTTACGACTTTGCTAATAACGCGTAATTCTTTGTTTCTTGGACGTCACGTCTGACAAAAAAGATTACAAATTTAAAGGAAATAGTAGAGTAGTTTTCATACAGGAACAAAGTACAGGTCTTTGTATGAAATACATACAACCATTTTTATTTTATCTATTTAGAAAATGTTACTACCAAAAAAGAATATTTTTTTATAAGTTATAGGTAAGTTTGTAATAGAATCAAAAAAACAGTTTTAACATAATTTCTTGTTTGGAATAATGAATCTGTTCGTAATTAATAGGTCAAAAAAGTGAAGTCTGGGTCATAAAACTATGTTTCTTCCAAACATGGAGTAAAGCGATGCTTTATTTTCTTGTTTTTGACTAATAAACTAATATTTAATTCTAGGAAATAAAATAAATGAAATATCAAATTGAAAATTAAAATAAACTTGAATAAACTGAATATTTTGACAAATTATTTTACAGATTTATAATTTGTTATGTTATTATTACTTTAGTTTTTTGGGAAGAAAGTTTTGTATGTACTTCTGGAATAAACAACGTTAAACAACGTTAGAAGTAAAATAGTTAAATGAAATTGAAAGAATTGAAGGTAACAACATAAATAACATAAAAAACATAAATAACTGCTTTCCACTCTATCTTTAGTTTTGTGATGAATTAGCTTTTTTGATAAGTACTTCTCTTCTATTTTGCTTTGCTCATAACAGAGATATTGACCGTTTTTAGAGTGTGATTCACTTTGCAATTATTATTTAAGTGAAAATTAAATATGAGGTATGTTTTCCAAAAAGTGAGCAAAGTAGCAACAGCAACCTCTCCAACTACGAGTACAACAAAATTATATAAATTTAAATAAAGTCTTGTAATTAATCTAAATTAGTTCGAAGAAAACCCAAGACGTAGTTTAAATAATCTAAAAAGTACAATTTGTGCCTATCACATTAATGAGGTATGTATAAAACGTTAATTAAAAGTTGACATTATTCAAGGATAACATATTTATCTTAACATAGAGGTCGAAAAAATACTTTTTTTTCTTTAATAAAAAAACTAATAAGACAATTAAGAAGTAAATATAAATTATACGTAGATAAACTTGAATGTGATTTGTAAAAATGTAACTTTAATAATTGATTAAATTGACTGATTCTTGAAATATATTTATAAATGGGTTCGGAAAAGTTTTCAAAGTATGTATAACAGTCATCACTTATTCAAATTTCGACTGTAAAACAAATTTTACTGCTAAATACTAACGTTTTTTGTCTGAGCGTAGAGACGATCTCATACGACATTAATTGCGCGAGAAATGTCCTTGCAACCTGCTCAAAAGTCATCCTTCAGGTATCTTCTTCCTATTGTTGGTATTCGATTAGCCAAAATGATTTATTCAGAGCATGTCCTGATTGCCAGATTAAGCGACGGCTTTTACGCTTATTACATTTGCATAGCATGAGAGCTTTTGGCCGCTACCGCCACACAAATAACAATTTTGCTTCAATTTAATCTATATCACATGAAACGGTCTTTTCGTCAATCAAATCCACAATTTCGAAGACTTCTCAAAGAGCGCAGGTTATCACGATTTCGGCAATCAAAACCTGGTTTTCCTATTAATTATTACAAGAGTTTCGCTCGTGAGCGTGACTTATGGGAAGAGTTAAATAATATTCAAAGGCAGGGGCGGAATTAGATAAAATCGAGAAGGGCCCCGTGATAAAACTTAATACTTTGTTTATTGTTCATATGAATGCGAGGCACCGAAGCAATGATTTATTATAACAGATTTTCTAAGAGAGAAATTAATTATTTTCAATTTTTTTTTGCTTTGAGTTGTGACAGAAGCTAATGATATCGTGTTTGCTCATACACGACTTGATACGAGTTAATGTTTCCTGTCATAACCTTTCAATACTGAATTTCAGAATTGTTAAATCGATTAAGAAATCGCATAATATTGTTGCTACATCGGGTTTCAGCTAAGAATTTAGTCTTCTGTATCCTTGTTAATAATATAATAGATTTTTTTGCAAGTAAGCAAGTAATGATTGATACGGATCTGAGTGAGTAAACGACTACCTATCACGGTAATAGTAAATTATTAACAAGCACCTTATTGTAACCAAGTTACCAGAACATCAACAGATCCAGTAAAAATTTGTCAAGTTTATAATCGATTGTTTGGAGGTAATAATTAGTTTGGCAATGGACAGTTTTAAAAATGTTTAAGTGTCGGGAACATCCTACTGTTTACAAATTGTGTAACAGAATTTAAAACTGACGTTTACACATTAATTTAGATCCGCGCGAAGCGTAGATAAAATTAGGTATTCTATTATTAATTCATATATGCTTCAACTAGGAAAGCATCAAATTTAAGTCAATACAGCCTCTTGCCAATCACGCTGCTTAAAATTGGTACAGCTATTTATATTCGGCTATGTATAGTTATATTAAAATACCGGAGATGCGAAAAATCGAATGATCTGGTTCAAACTCTGATGTAATTGTGTTATAACACGGGTATTGTGTAGGTAATGAAGCGCTAGAACGCTAAGACATGACCAGGAATTGATTTCTAATACTTTCTGCTTGCTTTCACTAGACATTGATGTAATATTGGCAAATAGTAATAATGAGGCTACGTTCTTAATTTTTTTAAGCAATTAAAACTGTCAAATTACTTGCAATAACCGTAATTAAGCGAAATGTTAATGCTTATTTTCTTTAAAGCCTGTGGTAAATTTCTGAGATGGAGATAGTAAAACAAAAACTACAAACGCTCCAACTTAGGACACTCCAATTTCGTTCTCTTGAATTTTTTAAAACTTGGCTCCAGAAAGCATATTTGTAGCAACGCTTACAATTCTCTTATCTTTTTTCAATTTCAAAATGAGATTTTTATTTTAATTGGTGAGAATATTGGGATTTTATTCTGAAATAAAGCACCAATTAGCCATTCTAAAAAAGAATCTTTTAGTGTGATTTCCATAAATCCAACTTCTCGGCAATTAATACTAACAAATTATCTAATTAGGTAGCTAACAAGATCTAGAACTGTTTTATTTTATAAATTAATGATATGGATTTCATTTGCTGTTCCAACTGTTCCAACCTGTCTTAAATGGTGTTGGAATGCTGACAGGTCGGTGTAAAATATTTCGCTTGATCATGCAATTAAAATCTGATTTAGCTATTAGTTTAACAATTTCGTGATACTATAATTATTTCAAGTAGCTATAAATAATGAAAGATGAAAATTTATCGATCGATTTTGATAGTCAAGGGACCTTAACTGGAATGACCATTCATATTTTAAGCAGGTGTGCATTAGTTGATTATTTTCAAACGTTTGTTTGCTACAAAACGACTGTTTCAACATTTAACGCCGATAAGATCGACTCTGTACACGATAATTCACCTTCAACAAACACAACCGCCATTTCAATGCTGTCGTTTATATTTCACTAATGATTTATTTTTTAAAACGACATTTTTCTTCAAGCCTAAACATTATTAAAGTTGCGTCTAAATTTAGCAGAAAATTAATTATGATAAAACTTAACTTTCACTCGCTGCTTTTGTCCAAAATACATATATTCAGAAAGCTACACGACATTGCATGTCGAATACTAATTTTTATAATTTTAATAATTGCCTTATTGATTTAACATAATTTTTAATTCTGCATCAAATATAAATAAGACCTCGAGTGAGCTTCATTTCCTAATGGAAATTCTACGTCTAATATTTTTTTAATCAATAGCAAAGAAAATTAACTGTACGGTATGTTTCAGCTATATTAAAATTTCTACGACAATGAAGCTGTTGCTTTATGAAGGAAAATAAAATATTAGTAAAAATAAAAAGAATAAATAAAAAAATAAAAACAAGAAGCCTAACTAAAAAAATATATACATACAATTCAAATTAACGTAAAAGAATAAATAACCACAGAACAAAGAAATATACCTAATACCAATTTTTGAAAAGAACTAATTAATTCTAAAAAAAAATACAAACATTAAACTAAATTTAAGTTTGGAAAGAGTACAAATACCATTTACCAAGGATCAAAATTAAACTCACAATAAAAGCAACAATTTTTATGGGAGTTCTTACTGGATTGAAACAGAGTTTAGAAAACGAAATAGAAGACAAACAGAAAGAAATCGCCTTGAGTAGGTTTGTAATTGTTGCTTAAAGAGTCAAATGTCAACAGATTATTAATTGTCAACTTCTGAATGGGTAAGGTATAATGCAAATAGTTGATAGGCTATTGCGTAAATTGGAAACCGTTGAATTTTAGTTAATAAGATTAAGTGAAACAAAGTTTGTTTGGATATAAATTGGTATAATGAAGTGTATTTTTTGTTTGGTTTTAATTGTATTTATTTATGTTTAAGTATCGTATTTTTGCAATCTGTGTAATGTTCGACCTCTGTACTCGTGGCACGGCATTCATTGCCTGACTTGGTTCCAAGTTCACAATAAAAATTAATTATAAATTACTGTTAGAAAGTTCACAGCGTTTTATAGTCGGTGCAAGGTGACATTGTCTCGTAACTCGATCCTTAGATTTTCTTAATAAGAAAATGGTTATAGTGTTACTATGATAATTAGGTTAGTTGTTTTGAAATACAATTTTACGAAGCAGGAGCGTGTCAGAATAATAACCGAGCGAGAAAATTATAAGCGAGGCGATTGACTGGAATATATTATATATTTATCAAGTCTGGTGTTGTATCAGTCAGACATCTCAACGCTTTGGTGGTCCAAGGTGTCGAGGAATGCGAGGGCGCTTCCGCTCCGGGTCAAGGGTAGGATGTCCCTAATGATCGGCCTATTTTGCCACGAACGATCGATTCGTCTAAGTCTCATAAAAAACATTTTTATTTATCTTCCACGCATGAGAGTTAAGAGGGTAAACAGATTCAAGATTGAAAATTGAAACTGTTTTTCATTTCCATAAAATCGACGCAGAAATCCAGAATTCCGAACCGAATCCTCGATAAAAATTCAAACTGGGGAAGGTCGCAATCATTTTCTTCCTCTCAACTTTTCATTAATCTTGTATGTCTTACGGACTCTCCGCAAAGCAAACATCGCAGACCGGGCTTTAGTTACTCACCAAGTGCCCGATTACTTAAAACCTATAGGAATAATTCATTATATAAGTTTAGTATGTTGTAGTCTGTGACTACACCCAGTTATAAGCTTTTAATTACTCCAGAACATTCAATAGGCTTCTTCATAGAAAGCTCCAACTTTACGCAGCTGTTGCTTTCCTTGTTGAACAGCAGGCAGTTGCCCGCTTAAATTGGTGGCGCACTTAACGTCCTAACACTACTAATAATATATTTAGTAAACTTAATCAATCATTCTGTCAACATTTGGCTTCAATGTGAACCACTTGTCACTCAGGACACGAGTGTCTTGTTGCAATTACTGGAGGTGCTTATACAAATTAATTCACACAAAAACCTACACCAGAAATTTGACAAAAATATGACCAAAATTTTTTAAAAGAACTTCACTCCTTTGGAGAATTTACTTACTAGAAGATTATTTTTTTAATTTACCGATAAAATTCATAAACCGTTTTCAAGTACATTTTGAGAAAACTTAAAGAGCGTTTTAAATATTTTATAAATAGATTTACTAAAGATTTTAATGTCAAATTTTAAGCCAAGCAACACAGAATTTATACAAGGTGTTTATATTTTGTTTGCAACAATTTTTAGCATTTTTGTAAAAAAAGTCTTGCATGTGTTTTTTAATATTCATTTGAAATATTGGGACTTGAAAAATTCCACTTGTTTAATTGGTGATCAAAAATGTGTGTTATTTGTGAACAAAGGCGGCATCTCGTCTATAATTTGTAGTCATTTCCCCTATCTGTAAAAGGAACTGTTGAGTTAGTGTAACCAAAGTTATTTCGGTAATGCACTCCTTCCATTAAGTTTAACCCCGGTATCGTAACTCTTTAGGGTAGCAAGTTCCCCACCGCGCACCACCATAAGACAAAAGCAAGTTAGGGACTTATTGAATAAAGCTTGTATTGTTGGTTCTCGTGCGCAGCTGCCGGCTAGAGCCGTTTTCACCGTAACTTGGTCAAACAACTGTATTATTTCTGATAGCGATAATTATATCGCCAATCAAAAATTGATCCAACGACTAATTGTTGATGAAATTTTCGCCCGTGGTGGCTGCAAATATGGACTCTCGGACGGAATTGCAGCGCGAGTCGGACGGATAATTTACATAGTTTTCAGCGAATAATTAGGCCGTGGACAGTTGACAGTAGGAGTAGCCACATTCACAGCGCAAGCAACCGAACAGTCGAGTGTCCACAAAGCTGCTGCTATTGATTAAATGTCACCAAGCTCTTCATGGCCGATTTACCATCTACTCACTCCACTGGACTACATACATATCTATATCGAAATTGAACTACAGCACTCACGGGCGGATGATTGAAACTGTTATTATGGACGTGGAATCGGGGAAACACTCACTTTGACCATTTGATTATGGAGCAAAATTGAGTCTTTAATTAATACCACTTTTCTCGACCCAAATAATTACAAATTTTTGATTTTTTGGCTAGTTTTGCCACTCAATTAGATTTCCTATTGCAGCCAACTTATATAAAGGAAATAGATACTTCTAATGATCCACCCCCTCATACTTGATACCGGAAAGTCGCAATGATGATTAAATATCCTGCATTTTCCGTTGTGTACCCTGAATAACATATGGATCCATCTGTACAAGAGACACGTGCATTACCATTACGTCATCGGCTCCCTGATTCAAGTGGGTTAAATGGGTGATAACCAATTGCAGGACGATTAGGGGTGATGATAAAAAAATATTTTATTGATTTACCCTCAAAGAGCACAATCAATATTTAGCATCTGATTAAATAAATTTGGGGGAACATGACTGGTATGATAGCTCATGATTGCACAAGTGAAAGCTTGTGATTTTTTCGAGCAACCCTGTAAAAGCGGCTTTGTAGCCAAATACAGCGTTTGTGAAAAAGTGTCAAGTCCATTAGACTAGCCGAGTGAATGCGGCTTTCTAGGGTTTTGTTTTTCATTAGAACTTTCATATATGGAAAGAGTGTCAGCAACGTATGCTTCGACCATATGCATATAGTGTCTGGCGCCACTCGAGTAAACGATTTTCTTACCCGAAACGTTGCACATGCTCTATCTTCGTCCAAATGCTTGAATGAAATGAGACTTTTCACTGGTATGTGATTCGGTAAGAGATGAGAAGATACACGATAGACACGTGGGAGTCACTAGATTACCAGTCCAATTAAATATTATGTACGTCGAGTTTCTCTTTTATATTTTGACATTAGTCAGGAATCCAGCAGGAACGGTGCGACCTCATGCTGCAGGAATTATCCTGCGTTTTCGGATCATGGTCGCGTATGACACAGCAGACCTTGCCATCAACAATTTGCATTCTTACATTCCGTTTTCAAACTATTTACTTAAACGTGGAGTATTTTTAGTCTCTCAATGATTAAAATATAATTCTTACGCGTTCGCTCCAACCCAAATGAATCACTTGAAACGCAGAACTCATTTTTTAGAATCTTTTCGTTGTTTGTTCAAGCTTGCGTTTTTATTTGACATTTAACGTGTCATCACGCACCTTATTAACTGTACAGGTCGGTTGGCTCTAGAAGTGCAATTTGTCAATTAAGAAATTGCCGATGCAGTTTCAGGTTTAATTGGGCCGTTAAGGTGATCATAAATTATGTTTGTTCATCATAAATTATTGCTAAAGAGTTTGTTACTGTTTTATATTTAACAACTATGCAAATCAGCACCCATTCAAGAAGCGCAGTTTCTCAAAGAAGATACGAAGATGTTCAACCACTGCGGAGATAATCGATTATTGAAGTTACCCATTTTGTATTTACCGTTTTATAAAATTTTGGAAACTGGAAAACATTTTATACAATCGAGGTTTATTTATTTGATTTTTGTTCTACTCTTTATCATTGAAAAAAAAACTGTCATTTATTTTAAAATCAATAGGTATATTTGCTTATTAAACTCCTTTATAAAATTAGATTGAGTTTGGTATTACAGGAATTTAGAAAATTACTTTGCTTATTATTTAGTTTAATTTTCTTACAAAAAATATGCTTTACCATTTTTGACATTCTAATAAAACATTTAGAAAAATATTAAATTTTTATCTTAGGGGTTTAAGTCACATTTTTTTAATTAGTGATTTGAAATGCTTTCATAAATGAACAAATTCGGATCTAAACTAAAAGTTAAATTCTTATGCCAAACTAAATTTGGATTCAGCGAAGCGAAAAAATTGGAAAATGCCCAATTTTTATCTATTTTGCTTTTTTGACTCAATCGACTAATAAAGTAAGCTAGATTTTTTAAATCTTGTTGCAATAGAATTAAAAAATAAAATAAAAGTCTAGTATATTGGAAAAAGCTTAAATTACATTTGGTCAATGTTCTAAACTGTTCTTTATCCTTATTTGGTAACTTATGAAATTGAAGTACAACAGTTGAAAGTATGTTAGTATAGATTTCAATTTGTGTAAGTTTTTATTTTATTAAATAAAATAGAAAGTGGATGTAATTGATCTAAAGAGTTGGTTGAATCAATCACCAGACTAGATTTTAATTCAAGAGGAATGCAGTCTTACAATTTTTTGAATAGTGTTCAGTTCATAAAATTGTTCGTCCTTGCTGTTATAGTTGTAGTAAAAGTAATTTTCACTTAGTTGAACCAGATTGTAAATCTCGTTAATTCGAATGTTATTACTCTAATATGTTTAAAAGTAAATGGACTGTATAACTGGCGCGATGTTTTAAAAATATGAAGCTTATAAATTTCTCGCAGTTGTTATAAAGTTATTATTGATGCAGAATGCATAAATTAAGGTAAGTTTAAGCTCGAAGTCTGCATTACACACTTGAAAAATTAATAATTGGTTCGATAAGATAGCTCTTTACATTGCTGTTCACAAGCTAGTTACACTATAAACGCTGTATAAATTACCTGAATTATACAAGCATAAATCCATCCTTTATCCAAGTGTAACCATGAGAATTTCTCTCGAGACTCGCTGAGGAAATTTTTTTTAAAACAATAATGCAAAATTGCCGTTTTGTGTATTCAGAAGGTCGCAAGCAGGGTTTCGATCACGTCTCATATTGGCAACATTGAAATTCAATAAACTCTGCATTGATGATGTATGTGTGGGTATTGTGGACGCTCGCTCACCCCTGATGTATTAACCACTCGGCGAGGGAGCCTTGAGGGTCTTCATCTTTACAAAGGAAATGCGTCTGGAAACCATGTGTATCTCGGATTTTGACACTTATAAATCGTATTACTTTTTTATGACGTACGGTTTCAAACCAATAAAGCTGTTTTGGATGCTCGGGCTTCACATAAATAATTTCACTAGTACTTTTATTTTACTCAAACCAACAATGACCGAGAATGACCGTAATTGTCACCAAATTAGAAACATCTTGCTACTTTCTAGAAACAATGATTTTTAATTTGGGTGGATGTTGTATAATGGAATTGTAGCAAATTTTATGTATGTGGGTTGGCTTGGCTTATTATTTGTGTCACTCGAAAGATGATGATTTATTCGAAACGTCTTGATTTCAAATTTGCATACAATCTGGATTTTCTCTTATGAAATATGCATCTGTGGCGCCTCCTCATTGCCCAAATTTTTTTGCAACAAACACATGAAGAAGCAAAAACTTCAAAAATTTGTTAAAAGCAACGAGTAGGAGCCCGCCTCCTCATTTACATAGTAGCAACATTTAAAACAATAAATAACAAATATCAACGCTAATTTATGTTGACTGAAGAAAATTAATCACCTTGGCTTAATTTTTGAGTTTTAAGCTAAAATCTTGCTAATTTTTGCAATCATATGAAAGGTTGTCTGTCCTATATGACAATTCCAAAACGAGCTTTTTTAATTCATCTATTACCCAAGCCAACAAGCAGAAAACCATCTCATTACAGTCAGCAACTAATTCGAAATAATAAGTAAAATTAACGTTATGATAAATAGGACATTAATAAGTATGTACGACTTGTATCTAGATTTTAAACATGAATTGGGTTAGGTGACACTATTAGTGTTTTCCGCATTGCGACTCAACGCGTGTTGTGTCATTTCAAATCTACTAGGCATGAAATAATAACACAGATCGACCTGAAGATTGGACTTGTAGAGTTATTTAATTGACAACATTGCATGTAGATAACAAAAATATAGTTGTAACAGGTGCCCACAATTTTGTTAGGTAATTCTTTCATTCAAAACACGACGAAAATAAACATTTTATGAATGAACGTTATGCAATTGTTAATAATATATCATTACAATATTTCGTCGTCGTTTATAAACAAAGAAATACTAGATCAATTTCTAGTTGAGGAATGCTAAACATTTTCACTTAATTGATTTCGTGCTTTTCCCGAATTTCAATTTTGATAAAAATACAAATTTCGGTCAATTAGAGTGAGATGCGTGAGTTCTTTTTTAAATAGTCACGCACGTGCTAAGGTCAGGGTCGGAAGCGAATATACTACTTCAGGGGAAGTACCTCTGTGCCTCATTGATAATGACTTTGAGGCCGAATAATTACATCCTTTTGTGTTTACCTGTGGCCTTTATTATTTTTATTTGTTTGTCAACGAATTGTTTAATATTTCGCATTTCTGTCATTATATTTTTGACCTTTTATTACATAAGCATCCGGTTAGCAGAATAATTTTATTGTTATGTTAATTGCTTAATTTTTACAAAATACTTACTTGATTTAATATGTATCTGTAATTATAACGCGCATTTGAATCTAATTTGAATAATTTGGAAAAAGGGATTGACTGTAATTTACTAGAGTTATTCTCAATTCAGAAGCCACACTATTTATATGTTGTTATATAAACAGAAACATCTGTAAAATGTAAAATTCTACATATTATCTTTATGTGATCTTATTAACTACTACTTTTCACAGTTGATAGTTAACCGGTCTTGGATTACCGAAAAAAAGAGCTCTGCAGATGTAGCGTGAGATATAACGGATTTTTGTTACTTAACTTTGAATTTCAACAAAGACGCCTACAAGTATGAAAGGATGGACTCAAGGTGTTGAAATTTACTTTCAACGTAAAACGAGAAATATTTTTTGTCTAGGATTCATCCCGGTAGAAATCGGACTTGTTCTCAAGCCTTAGATGTTTTGAGCAGAAATAAAAGTATAATTGCCCCTTTATAGCAGGTAGCATTCTTCTTCGTTGACGCTTTGTCAGCTCCTGGAAGTAATTAGCGTAAAAATTCCCGATCAACAAGTAATTATCCGCTTCTAAGTCTAGAAAGCCAAATAAATCTTCAAAATGTCTTCGCGATATCGGCAAGAAGCGGAGTAAGTTAACACGCTGATAAGTGCGGATATCCCGCGGCTGCGTAGGGGTAGTATGTGAAAAAGCAGAGCAGGGTGGCCCACCCTAAATCATCTGCTCGTCACCCGCCAGGCAGCTGGCGAAGCTGACGCATAGAACTCCGGACAAATATTTCCTTCCTTCGTTTTTCTACACGTCAACTCCCAAAACAAAGGACGATTTGTCATGCAAAAATTCGATCAATCGATCCGGTGTCAATCATCGAGATGACGAAATTTGGGGTTCATTCCCCCTGCAGGAGTATTTCTCCAGATTAAAGTTTCATTATTTCATAAAACAAACAGGGTTGAAGCAGTGACGGAGAAATAATAACAGCTTCATAATTACTAGTTGGGAAAAATCTACGTGCATTAATACCGGTCAGAATTGACCACTGGATGTTTATAGTGCCCTTCATTTTTGAGTTATTTATGGGGTTTATCTTGGCATGATCGTGTGGTCGATACAAGAATCGAACTTTAATCAACAACTGTTTAATGAATCAGTGTAGCCAAGAATGAAATTACGAAGCAATATCCAATTTGTTTTGATTAACGGTAGTTAGGATTGTAGTGCTTTTTTTGGCGAAGGTCTAAGAAAGAATATGTTTTCAGCTTGCCGTTTATTGAAGATTTTTTGCAAATGTTCTAAAATTTTTTAGAATCCCATAGAATTTTTTAATCCATTTTTTACTTTAATGGATAAAACTAGATACCTCAAATCTTGAGGCTTTTAGAACTTTTAGATCTTTAGGGTATTAAGGAACTTCTTTAGTCCTATAAAACGTAGTATTATGTCGCTTCTTTCTGAAATCATATACCTACAGGATGTTCGGTCCAAGTCGCCCCGGCTGATAACACCTAAACTTACTTCTTTTTTTCAAAAAGTAATAATATTTATTCTTGTCTTTGTTAGTAAATGTATCAAATTTTTTTATCACATCCGGTGTTGCCGGAAATGCTACCAAATTTAGTTTTTCAAATAGAACACCTATGTTTTTTTTCCTCGAAACAATCATAATTGACATGAAAGATACGGTAAACCACTATTTATTACATTTTGCGTAACACAATGCAATCAGAAAACGTCTTAAATCTTAGAATTTTAGAAGGAAATTGATCGCGTAGCCTGACTTTTAATTTTAAAAGGAAAGTGTGAATAAAAAAAATGCTTGGATACAGTTTAATTGTTGGTTTGACAAATCTTATTTGTCAGTGAGCGAGTTCTCTTATGGAAACACTTGGATTTTCTTCGACTGATAACAGAACATTCAGATTTGTATTTTCTTGTTCTTCACTAAGAACTACAGCTTTTTTAGTTTTAAGAAGCGAACCTGTTCGTCTCAGTTGTTTTTCAATTCGACTAAATTTCCAACAATTTGGGTGAACTCTATTTGAGTATTTTTCTCTAAACTGTCTTTCAGCTTCCGCTCTATTTTTATTGCACTTTAAAACACTTCACGCTGATCTACCAATTCGTCGTAATTAATATATCATCCATTATTAAAGATCTCAAAATGATTTATTGACAAATTAGGCTTTGTCAAAATAACAATTAAACGGTATCCAAGCATATTGCTTTTTGCATGAATACCTTGCAGGTAAAATCCGCCTACGTTGCAAAATTTGCTAATAAAATTCTAAAATTCAAATTGTTTTCTGAGTGCATTATGTAAAAATGTAATAAATAGTGTTTATTTCATGCCAATTATTATTGTTTCGAGCAAAAAAAACATAGGTGTTCCATTTGAAAAACTAAATTTGGGAACATTTCCGTCTACATCGGATGTGCCAAAAAAAATTGATGCATTTACTAAGAAAGCCAGGAATGAATAGTATTATTTGAAAATTTGGTTTTTGAAAAAAAAAAGTAAGTTTAGGTGTTATCGGCCGGGGCGACTTGGACCGAACAGCCTGTATAAGCTTCTAGGGCCAGGGCCAGTGGTGAATCTATAGATGCTTTTGAAAAAATTATATGGTGAACATAGAACTAAACTAAACTAAACTAAACTAATGGTTCGGAATTTTTAAAATTTTTTACAAATCTGATAGAACCTTTTTTTTGTCTGAAATTTGAAAACACTGTGGAATTTTTTTGTGTTCTTAAAAAGATATCAAAACTTTCAAGTACGTGCTTTTCTCTTTTTATAATTTTCTAAAACACTAGGTTTGTTTTATTTCTGTTAATTATTGAGAAGAGTGGTTTTTAAGGGACCTCTTGTGGTGTTTAAAAATTGTGTGAGATCGATTCGTCTGAATTCGCATAAATCGTCAAAAGTTTTCTTGTTTGAAATGCAAATGGTCGTCTTTGGCATCCGCGCGCTAAACATATAACACAATCAGTGGTTATAATCACGAAAGAAAAGGTGACGGAAGTGTGAGTGTGCGGGTGGTGGCGCAAGGAGACGCCAGCGCGGCCGTCGCGGCGCTGCACTGCGTCCGTGATGTTCCTGACTTGCCACCGTCGACAATCAGACGTGAATTAATGCCCCTGTTCTTAATATTTGCCCAATACACTGAACTACATTAGTGTACAGTTACACGGCACTTGTGCTTTCTACTAGCATGTGTACTACATTAATATTATAATATTAACCTATGATATTCTACACAAAAGGGCTGAAAAAACCTAGATTTTTCCCACAGATAGGCTAAGAATTTGACGACTTTTATGTCAATAAGGAATAGTGCTAATGACCCACTAATTACAACTCATTCACGAACGTAAACCGCTATGCAAACAAGGATTTGCCGCCAAAATGATCTGCAGAAAGGAAGAGTGTAAGACCCACAGAGAGGTCTAAAAAGATTTTTTTAATCTTCTAGGTTGTTTTACCTTTTCTTTATGTTTATTTCTATTTGTGGTGCGCCTCAGGAGCCTTGTGTTCAATAAACTAGCCTAGATGTGTTTCCGAAAATGATGAAGGGGGGCGGGGCCGGAAAGCCTGGGATAATCTGATCGGGGGCGATCCGTGGGGCATATTAACAATAGTCAATTAAAATATCGCCCTCTCATCCTTTTGTAATGATATTCGAATGAAAAACCATGTCGGGTGCTGCTAAATCGGGATGAGGGTGGTCACGTGATGGCGTATCCCGTGACGTAACCTCTAGTTGCAAAATTCTTTTCTGGCATTGGGAATAAATTTCCCTAAAGCGCAATCAATCGTAATAATTTCGTCGCGTCACATTCGAATTGATTTTCTGATGAATTTTTAGTTGTGTTTGTCGATAAAGAGCCATTTCCGCCAAATAAAATAAAACAATCGCGGGCTAAATGTAATCGAAGAATAGAACGGAACAAAAGCAGTCTGGCTTCGTGTAATCAACTCAGATACTGGGGGATTCACTTAGCAGGGGTTGAAGGGAAACCTGCGAGCATTGTCTCACATATGGGCTCCCTTGATTTGCTAACAACTCAACCAAGACTATATCGATTATTGTTTGACTACAGTTCTGAATTAATACAAAAATGAGCCGCTCGTTCTTCGACCTTTAGCCAAAAAATATTTGCCGAAAGTTATGTCTGTTATTCGGTTTAACGGTCGGCGAGCGAACGATCGTTGACATCGAGTCGACGTGATGGAAGAATCATTTCAAAGCGAATCAATGCGCACGCATTGCTTTCTCGCGAATAGACGAGCGACCGTTGGCGTCGAATAAAGTTCGGTGCTACACGCGTTTAACAATGAATATTCGCTTGTTTATCAGTGAAATTAAAAAAAGACAGGCTGTGTGGGACCATACGAACCGACATTATTACGATAAAAGCGCAGTACACGACGGATGGCTTGAAATCGCGAAAATTTTCAACATCGAAGGTAATGTCTCGCTTGAAACGAAACGATTTCTCAAACGCTTTTCAGTTCACTTAGCTAAACAGAAATGGAAGAATCTGAGGGACACGTTTCGAGTAGAACTGAAGAAAACAAAAAGATACAGAGTTTCAGATGGCACGTCGAGGAGTCTTTGGGCATATTATGAAGATATGTATTTTATTAAAGACCTTTTAAGAACAAGAAGAGCACCTGACGCAGCACCACCAAATAGTAGTTCTGAAACATCCGAAATTGTTAGTCAGACTATCAAGACTGAGAAAGATTCAGTAACTTTTTCGCCAAGTCGTTTAACTGATGATAACGAATCTAAAGAGGCTTCAAATATTGTTATTCAAAGTGTTAGATCTCTACAAACCGAAAGCGAAGATGTTGATACTACTAACGAGCAAATTATTAAAAGAAGGTTTAAAAGAAAATGGTTTAATGAGGAACAAACCGAAGGGAATGAGGAGGATCAAGATGATGATTTATTGTTCTTTAGGAGTTTACTTCCTTTTGTCAAAGAATTAGACCAGGACAAAAAATTGTTGTTTCGGATGAATGTCCAACAGATGTTGTATGATCAGTTGTATAATAATTAGTGCAATAATGGTTCCTGTAGTAATAACCAATAAATTAAGTTTCTTTTTGTTTTGAGTTTTATTCTCGTCTTTCTCCTTCAGGTGACAAGGGACATTGAATAACAAAAATAATATTAATTTAAAAAACCGCAGTAATAAAATATTTGCAGCTTGGCCATAACAGTATGATATATGATCGATTTTTATTATTGTCATGCATTGTAACGCCATGAATAAGATTTAGCCTTGTCCTTACGTATAAAAATTGTCATCACGTGTCAACTTGCAACAATATTTGTGATGTTTATTGTACACGTGCTTAACAATTACTCATTAATTATTTGATTATGTCAGATGGACGTAAGCAATCGAATTTTTCAACGTACAAGGTATGAAATAAATCAGAAAGTCATGTCAAGATCGAGAAACTAGAATTTATTTAATATTTTTGTCAGAGGTCAAACAGTTATGAAAACTGGTTACACCTAGAAAGTGCGTTCATCGATTTGTAGGATCATGTTTAAATTGCCTTTTTCGTTGATAATGAGGGCGCAGTATTGACTTTTGTTTTACCTTATTTGTCAAAAGCGTTGGCACTTGAGTTAACACCTTTAGGACTCTAATTAAAACCTAGTTAATTTTCTAACTGTAAGGTGGCACAAACGCTAAATATTTGAAGGATGACAATGTCTTATCAATGACAAACAGAAATTCTGGTTAAACGTTTTATGAATATTTATTTTTTTAATTGCAACATGCTTGGAATGACTGATAAGCAAAATAAAAGCTAATAAGCAATCGCATCATATCTCATCTCAATACGGAGCGTAATTAAGCATATAATTATCTCATTTATGTACAGGCCATGGCTTTTGCTAAATCTCGTAACTTATAAGTACATAAAATAGGGGTCCAAGGTCATGCTGGACATCCAGAGGTAATTTTATGCACTTATGTAATCGCTAATTAAATGCATGTTATAGATGTACAATATGCGTGACAGAAAATGCGCATTTCTTGTTGAGTTTTCTCAACTGTAACTGCGGGATCTTCTGCGGCAACTCGTATCCCTTTTATCTTCATTATCAACAAGGCGTATAGGCGCTTTAATATCATTTTATTGCCTTTTTCGGTGGCAAAAATGTCGATAAGGTGAGTGGAACTTGCTCGTCATAAATCCAGCAGTCGAAATAAACTTGTTCATAAAGGAGCTTCTAATATGTGAGCAGTTTAGTCGGTAGTGGCGTCACATGACCTTTAATTAGCCGGTGAGCGAAGTACAAGGGCGGGCTCGGGGTTAGGTCACGCCAACCCTCGGGACATCTCTCGTGTGGGTATAGTGCCTACCCGCTGATCGATACCATTGCCGTACCCAACACTTGATATCAAGATACCAATAGTTTGCGAGGAGACAGGACGAAGATTACGACGGACTAATCCTCACCCGTCGAGGACTGGATGCCGCATAACAGACCGGAGAGGACGACAACGATTATGCAGATTAATTCGGACGCTGGCCTAGATGACAAACACAAAGGTTTCGCAGTAGAAAGCAGATAATTATGATGGGAAGTAATTTAATAATGACGAGGAGGGCGGGATCGCTTGCAATGATAACTTTCCATAAGGTTGTGGACCGGCAAAAGAGGTTAATAGCTCTTTTTCATCAGGATTGAAATTATTTTTAAAAGTTTCAAAACAAGAAACAGCTAGAAAATAGCATATAACACCACTTTATCACAGTGAAAAAAGCTTGTTACCACAATTGTAACAGTAATACACGTAGAGGCTAAAAAATAAGAGTTTTACATTTAATTTTAAAAAAGAAAAAAATTGTAAAATCTTATTGAGAACTCATAGTTTATCTTTAACTTGAAACTTTCAGGTTATTTTTTGAAACTTTTATCTTTGGAATTACTTCTTTAATTATTTTTTTAGCAAAATGTTTGTAAGTTGAAAATCAGCTAAATAGCCTGATTTTTTTAGTTGATTTCTACAGCTTTGGCAGAAAAACAAACTGTTCTGTAGTTCTTTCTTTTACTACACATGTTCAGATGTTCTCACTGATAATATTATTTTTTTAAACTAAGGGTGGGTTTATGGAAGCCGAATTAATTATTTGATTACAGTTAAATTTAATTCGTAATTTTGATTTAATTCACTTTCTGTAAACCCACCCTAAATGTTCTTAATCTGTAGTCAAGAACGCTATGTAATTATTGACAATTTTTATTGTTAAAATTTTATTAAAGTCGTTGGACAATTTGACATTAATGGGTCAACGCCACCGCTAAGAAATTTCAGTAGCTTTTCAAATCAGTGCTTTAATAGCATGTGTATCTTTATTATGTTGAGTTTTTAAGAAATTTTAAATAAATTTCTTTCCTCCCACACTAAATTTGTGATTAAGTATCAAATAAAACTCAATTAATTTTCATCAACTGTCATTAAATTTATGAAGTACAAGTCCATTCATTGATCGTGGTGTAGAAAGAGTGGCAATATTGTAACCAAAGCGTATTTGAGGCCCTGTTATTGAGACCAGTAATATTGATTTATTTTTACCATAATCAACGCATTGAACAGCTTTTCACACAATGAGTATAAAAAAGGCTTCCACAATATGAATGAGGGGAGGTTGACCAGTTTCACCCCCTAACGGCCGAACCGTTATTTGTACAACATGTCACATGTGTCTTCCGCCAATCAAAAACTTCCCACAAATCAAAAATTTCTAATCGATTAATAATAATCATCGAGATGTTAAGTCTGTATTAAGTATCCCTTTTCATCGCGCTTGTCTGCCGCATTATCATTAGTTCACACATTTGAACCATTATCGATGGGTGTTTTGCGGTAGTAATTTCCTTCCGGTACCCTTTACCAGTCCACTGGTCCGCTGCACTCCTTCCCCCCGCATGTCACATCCTGCTCCGTGAGAACCCACCACTATTCACTGTTGAATTGAAACCCATCCGTGGGAATGACTTTGAGCTAGGGTGTGTTTTATGTGTGTAAGAGTGTTTCTTAAAACAACGGCTCCATTTTACGCCAATCCCCAATTACCAGAGCATGACCTTCTTCCGACTACAATTATCACGAGTTTTGTAATTGTGGCGAAAACGCGGCATAAAGAGACCGTTCACCCTGCATCGATCGAGACCTCCAAGCCGAATCAATAGGGTGCAAATCCGGAAACGCCAAGACTTGTTGTTGGTATTTTTGGCGAGTGCATTGTGGTGTCGTCTGGAATAAGTGTTTAAATTTAATTCTAAAAATGCGAGCCCCTTTCATGAGTTCTGGTAACTGACGGTAATAAACTAATAAATAACACGTCTAATAATACCAATGTTCAAATACAGCTTCCTTCCTTGTGTAAAATTAGACGCCGATTGAAGAGAAGGGGCGACAGAAGGGCCGTGAGCAATCACATAGGAGCGAGACGAGATCAGATCAGCGCTAATAATACACCCCCATACTCACAAGCGCTAAATACAAACTCGTTTGAACTCTGGACGAGGATTAATACATGGGGTGGTTCAACTATATTTAGCCAAACTAGATTTATTTTTAAATTCCATGTCTCTCATTATCACCGCAATCAAGTGTTTTGATGAAACCGTTCGAAATTCGAAAACCTGTCACATCTGGACCATTTTATAATCTTAAGTTACATCCGTTTTATTTACCAGATTTGGTACTATTGACCTACACAAAAAATTCACTTTCTTTCCCACACTACAACCACCACAATAAAAATATAATTACTACAAACACAAACACGCTTTTCCAATTTACAATCTTTCCCTTGGCATTTGATCTAATATACTTTATTGGATTTGTAAGGACGTTTACGTGTACATTCACAAAAGTTTATTTACTACACCCACTAAACTAGTTTCAAAATAATTCAGAGTGCAGTTTTTTGGTTATATTTTTTTGATTTGACTTTCACCGTATTGTTTGGTGCAATTTATAAAAATTAAAATTATTTGCATTTTTAATACTGCCATTGCTTGTTGCGGAGAAATCGAACTTTTCGTTACATAAACCTAGAAACTCTTACTTTGGTGCTAATCTCTTTTAAGAGGGGACAGTGTCAATAACTCAATTTCACGCGCGTGCTCAGGTTATATGGCTGCATACCTTTTGCCATGATAATTATCAAGGAATTTTTCAACAAAAAATATTTCAGAAAGCACACGCTTTATTACTGTGCCAGCGTACAAGTGAAAGATTCTCATTTAGCTCGAAGTAAATAATTCCAATCTAAAATTAGTACCGGATGATATGATTCCGAAAATGCTCGGAAAGTTTCGTCAGTGTTTTATGGTTGCATGTTTAAGTCTATTCTTGAAATAAATGACACGAAGAGCCGATCATGGCATTTGGTAACAATGGAGTAGTTTCGAATTTGGACACTTGATCCAAAAATTGCCAAAATGGTGTTAAGGTCACCAGTTGTTTTTAATTTACAGTGAGCTTAAGTAATATTTACACTTGGTGTTTAATGGACAAAACTATTAATAACAGCTTAACTATAAACAATTCGTATTTTTAGGAGTATTGGAATATCTTGTAAATGATTCATCCAAGCAAATCATTGTATACTTGGATGTGAAACTGGGGAAAAGTGTTTGGAAAATGAGAGTTGCTTGCGTAATGTTGCTATATTAAAATTTTCCACCCACCGTATTTAAACGAAACCTTTTGTTTGTTTAACATTGCGTGGTATACCAATAGGTATCGATTTAGATTAATGTAAGTGCGCGTGAACATAATATAAAACGAGGTATAAATAACTTAGTCTACTGCTTTACCTTGACTCATATGCTTGTTTGGTCATTCCAGAGAAAATTTCAAAACTTTGCAAGGAACATCTCTAGTAATCTCCAACTATGTTAATTAAAATTTAACGATTCATGTCAACTACTAACACAACTTTAATACAACACATTGTAAAATTTAGCCTATAAATTGTTTTGACACTTTTATGGAGCGTTAAATTGCGTGAATGTGCAACCTTTAGTAATGGTTCAATCCTGGATGAGTATTCAAATTGTTCTGATGCTGACTTTCATCAGCTTTCAGCTCTTGTCTACTTTTTCAGACGCGAAAAAAAAATTCGCTCTATGAATATTCTATTCCACGAACAGACAACTTGAATAAAATTATAATAAACCTATTTGAATTATTGTCAAGATGAAACACACACTTGTGTATGTTTCAAATATTTCTGTTTTATCAATGCTTAATGTGTATGGGAAGTTCCTCAACAGGTACATACTTCCTTATGTTTGACACACAATTGTTAATGCTTTCAGTTTTGATTTGACGTTTCCTTGCATCAACCATTAAGTCACATGATCAAAGATAGATATTGATAACTGTTAACCAATCATTCAATCATTCCTTTATTATTATCGTGGCACAAATAGTAATAAACTTGTGGTTTGCTCTTATTTTTAGAATCATCTATTTAATATTTATTTTGTTTTTGGTTATTACATAAAAAATTAGAACGTATGTTGTAGATTTAGATTTTATGGATTCCGCCTGTGTGTGTAAAGTCTCCGAGTCTTGTGTATGCGCGGCAAAAACAAACAGGTTATTAGATGCCGTCGTAATTGAATTAAAATTTTATAGTCGAGTGGGATTTCCAGTTTGTATAAAATATTAAGGAAGGTGCATCGCGTGTTAACGGGTATTAACACACGCACGTCGGATTGACAGCCCCGTCCATCAGCAACCTCTTTGTTAGAAGCACCGCCTTAGAACCTGCATTACGTCGCGATAAAACGAAGGACGCAAAAAGGAGCATCTCGAAATCAGCAAAAAGAGCTTACTGAAGAGACTTGCAGAGCCTACAAATATCGAACGAGCATCACATCTCGATCTGAGGTATCTTTTTACGAAACCGCCCAGCTTCGTGCCACGTTTTACAAAATAACAGTAATCAAACAATAAAAGTTAAACCTTCTACTTGATCACTAAATAAACTGCAAAAAAACAACGAAAGCTCGGGCACTCGCCGCCATCAGTTTTTTTGCCTCCCGCAGTTAATATTCGGAGCACGAATAGAATGCATAGGTGCTGAGGGAGACAAAGCAAAAAAGTGTTACAGACAGCAAAACAAAGAAGCGCTAAAGACGTGAAGGTCGGGCTTCAACATTAAGCCAATTATTCAGACGCTGGATTAGTTGCATATCGCGAATTTGTAAAAACTGGATCTTCTACTGCTACCCGACGATTTTTACGAGAAGCAAATTACCAACCTGACGAAGAAAAGAAACCCGCATTTGAACACAAAAGACATATAAGCCGGTGTTGGGTGCATCCCTCGTGAACAGTCTTGTTTAGTCCAGCGAAAAGACGCGTTTCTACCCAAAACGAGAAGTTTTTTAATGATTTAGGCATGAGCAACGCCGATTTTTTGACTATGAATAATCTGGAGTACACAGGGTGTCAGGACTTGCGCCCCAGAGAAATATTTCAAGAACATGGAATTTCAAAACCAGGAACATGGAAAAAATGTTTAAAAAAATTTCTCTCAAAAATTTTTCACATTTATTTTTGATCATTTGACATTTTTTATGTCTATTTAATTGTACTGATGTATATGTTTTTTTTTTATAATTATTTGGTAAAGGTACAAAATATTGCCAATAAAAGCCACAAATAACATTAAACAGAGTTATAATTTAGGATACAGCTTTCTTGTTTCCTCTTCTAATAGCAATAGCAAAACCTGAAAAATTATTTTTCCAACAAAAATAAAGAGAGTCAAAATGCAAAATTTAAACTCTCATAACTTTGAAATTTTTATAGTTAGAATTTTTTTAAACATGTTTTATATGTTTCTGATGGTCCCTTACCTTACATGGCATTTTTCTCTCTGGGGTGCGAGTTCTGGTGCTCTCTGTATTGGACAACCAAGAGTCGGACAAAGAATGTACAGAATGTAACAGGAGGAAAATTGCAAAAATATGTTTATTCAAATAGGGTAAATGCGTCAGTGGTTGACCAGTACACTTAGGTAATATTCGTTTTTAAAGAGGGGCTAAAAATTGGTTTTACCCCAAATTATTTTAATGTAATTGTATTTATCGTACAGTAGCCATACATTTATAGAATGCAATCTGCACTATTATTTTACTTAATCATTAATTCCAAAAATTCTACAACACGAAAAATACAAAAAAAGAATGCAAAATACTAATTGTTGACCACACAGTTTTTGACCACGATACAACACTAAAACTTGAATCTAGCGAGAAGACATGTTCGGCAACAAAAAAAAGAATATGTATTTTACGCGGCATATTTAAATATTTTTGGTATTTCTTTAAATTTAAATGTTATTAGTCGTCTACTGGAAGTGGTCTACATTAGGTACATTTAATCTAGATTCAAATGTCAATTAGATAAATAAATAGCTTTTTTGGCTTTAATCTTATGTTACCATTACCAAAGATTTTTTTACCTTAATAATTTTGACACTAGATTTTGCATATTTTAATAATAATTTTCAAATAACTTTAAAATAAGAATTAAGATTTTTTTCATTGCTTACTTAGAACTTCCAAATTGTAACTAAAGCTCAGTAATATATCTAATAGTGATAATAGTTGTGTGATCTAAAAGGAAGAATAAAATTGGTTAAAATCGTTTTTTAATGCAAAAAATGTTTTTTATTGAACAGGCTGTTCAGTCTAGTAAATAAATTTTTTTTTTACTTATTTTCGGAATGTGTAGACTTTTTAGAAAAAAAAAAAACTTTGAATATTCTTCAAAAATCGACAACTTTGGCATTTTTATTTTATAAAATCGTATTTAAGCATTGAAAGAGAAAAATCAGGTGTTTTTTTGTGTGTTAAATATTGGAAAAAATTTAAGGAGCCATCCAAATTTAGAAATTAAGTAGAAGTGAATTTAATTTTGCGCAAATGTTGCCAACCGTCGCAAAATTCTCTAAAAAAAAAATTAAAATTTTTGTTTTTAAATTTATAAAATGATATAAAGCTGCAAAATAGAAAAAATAGTATAAAGCACTTGTTGCAGAAGGTTCTTCAAAACTCATTTGTTCCTCAACTCGCCGCTACGCGACTTGTTTCGGAACTCCAAATTTGTGCTTGCATAAGATACCTTCTGTAACTTCTTCTTTAATATAATATTTTTTGACCCTTTTCCGTCGTCGCTAAAACTTATGCCAAAATATAAGTATTGTGTGTCAAATGCGAAGATATAAATTTTTGTTTCGGAAAATCGAGAGATTTGTTTCGGATAAAACGGAGATTTAAATTTCTCAATAGCTTCGGATAACGCGATTACGGATAATCGGGTGTCTACTGTACAGCAATTTTATCTTGACTACTCGTACTTACTTTTTGGTCTGTTTCAGTTTCTAGAAGGGGATCGCAAGTCTGCGCGATTAAGTGTAAAAATTTGATTTTCTTGTCCGCTTCGAAAGTAGATTTTTGGCAAAGTTTATAACCATTTTATCGCCCCTTTCGAAAGACAATTAGTAAACCCCGCGTATTTGATTTGCATCTGCAGCTTTTCCACTTGCAGCTGCTCCCTTCAGCCGGTAATCATTCTCTAATATGTTTACCTCTCTTGTTGCTTCAATTCAATTTCATTACAATTGCAAATTGTGATTGGAAGATAACGTGTGGATGATCTTTTGACTCGTCTCAAATTCGATTGTGAAGAGTGACAAAGAGTAATTTAGGTATTTATTAAGAATAATTCAATTAACAATTGTCAATTGAAATCAATTATTTCACTCATTACAGTGCCCACATTATGGTTACATTGAATTAATTTTAATGAAAGACTCTGATAGGGAGACGATCGGGAGGAATTTTTCGGCTCATTTAAAGAAATGTTAGTTACCGACTAAACCCCACGACTCCTTTCTCTTCACTTCCGTTCAACGTACCTGCTCACCCTCGTCTAACCGATCAGATTGTTGATGGTATAGATTAGAAATAAAGTCGTACACAAAGCGTCTTTTATTAATTCAGACGATTGTTGCTCTACTTGATTTCTTTAAAGAGAAAAACCTTTCACACAATAAACTTCCCCACAACAAAGGCAGAGTAAACGTCGATGACGATAATTACATACCATGAGTTTTTAACCGTTTACTTTCAAGCCGATACAATAACCGACGAAATCTGGGACAACAATTTTTTTAGCAATTTTTGTAATTTATTTCTAAGTATTGACTTAACATGTGCGCTTCGTAAACTGTTTATAAAACCACCTGTTAAGCTAATTTGCTGGTATTTTAACAAAATGTTGAGGTAACGCGCACAGGACACAGGTGCATACCCATCTGTAAATTTCTTGTTTAAAAATAAATAAATAATGATATTCCCTTATCTTGTTTTATATTTCAAGCAGATGCATCCTTACCGAAATTTGCCTACCTGCGCTCTCTTTGTCAACAGTAATTGGCGGAACGATCAAATTTATTTTCTCCACGTTTTTATACACTCTTCAATTTCGCCTTCTTATGCAAATAATATAGACCCAGTGTTTAAATAAATTATCCTAAATTTTTAATTTTGTTTGAATTAGCCATAATTGGATTAAGCTGATACAGATTTAATTCCAAGACTCACTTTCTTTTTCAACAAGTTTAGTCATAACTATGAATATTAATTTTATGGGTGTTAATTGATATCAATATTTATAATATGAGCAATGAATATGTTTTCTCATTTTTTCTTATCTTCGTGAATTATGACATCTCGTCTGAGTGAAATAAAATGTGAATGCAAGTTATGGGCCATAAACCGCGGAAGAACAAAACGTCTTCATGTAGTCTTAACTGTATGATAATTTCTCTTATTTGAATCTAGTGTTGGGCTGTTTAAAAAATCACGCGTTGATTTTCTCACAGTTTAATCTAAAAAGCGTTCATTTAGTGTCATTTCCCGCGCAAACAAATCTCACGCGAGCCAATACTGCTAACTCCAATATCATTGTCAGCCTTACGAACAATAGTATGTAATTTCAGAGAGAACTATTAAAACGGCCGGCCATTCCAAATGTGAGAAAAGTTGATGGGAACAACAGCTTTTTAGAATAATGGTGTTTTCGGAAAACGATACTTAGAATTACACCTGAAATGAGAGCAGTTAAGAATCGTCGCACACCGCATGTCGATATTTCCTGTTGAATGTCTTCGCGGGTCTTTGACCATCACCTTACAATAAACGGCACGGGCCAACGGAGAACTACACTCAGGAATAAAGCAAGACCATAACCGTGACTTGTTAACGATAATGTAAATGTGTAAATCATAAGCGGAATGCAGGAAAAATTGGCTTTGTTTCAAAGACAACACGACGGAGAGCAGACACCATAAACCACACAGAGGACGTTGCATAAAAAAATGTATTTGGCCTTGTAATCGCAGATTCATCTGAAACTTCAGTTTTGATTAAAGGTTGAAAGCCTATACTGACTCTAGAATGCTAACAATGGCAGGTTTAAGGTTTTTTTATAAATTGGGGAAGGTTTCAGATGAACGCAGCAAGTGCACCATCGTCAGAAAACAACCCACCTCGAAAAATCATGCGGACTTTTTTCTTTAATTATTTGTTTTGTAATATGTACTTTGATAAAAATTTCTTATTAGTATATTATGAAAAGCTAATTTTGTGAAAATATGAGCTTTCAATAAACAGTGTCACTTTTACTTAATTTCCTGATTAAGTGCTAAGCTTGGAATAGTATTTCTTTTTTTTTTATTGTTTTGTGGTACTTATAACAAAGAAACATTTTTACAAACATACAAATTTTGTGTAAGCTTCTAGCAGAAATCATTGAATTTTGCTTTAAAGCACCTTGCAACTTTATAACCAACTTTCAAGTTTTAAAAATGGAGCTTTAATCGTTTGCTCCTGCGCAGTGAAGCTCAATTTGCGCCTGGATCTGCTTTATTATTTAGCGTTTGTGAGAAATTTCCTGCTTTGCTTTAATTTGCCTCTCCCTTATTTTGATTTCTTGAAAAAAAATTAAATAATCATCAAAATTGCGACTTGATATTTTTGGATTATTGTGGAAAAAATCGAAAATGAATTGGTAGTTTGTTGTTGGAAAAGTTGTTTGTTGAAGTTGCAAAAGTTTTGTGTCGAAGTTCAGTGATGCGCTGCTTTGTTCCAGTCACAGCCACCGCGACTGAGGAAATCTTCCGCATATCGATCGGTGCCTGGCTGTTGCCCGGCAACCGAAGTCAATCTGGCCAACACAGGGAAAAGAAGGATATTTTTTTATTTATTATCCTCCATTATCCCTTTTGGGTCGGCCGAATTCGGATCTCATCGGTCGGGCGAGCGTTGACAGGCGGGGTGATGATGAAATATGGGACACGTGGTTAGACTTGAAACGACGTCACTCGACGCCGAATCGACGCCGAGGCGCCCGTATAATGGAGCATTAACGGGGAGGCCAAGCGAGAAAAGGGCCACTACAACCAATTTCTTACCAACACTCGTCAGAATTATGACGTAAATATTTATGGATAAGGAGGTGAATTGAGCAGAAAGGGTTGCTGCTGATTTATGATAAGGAAGACGACACGTGAACAGCAAAACAAGTGGCATTTATCGCCAAAAATACGGTTTTTCTACGAAAAATAAAACACTCCGATTTTCCACAAATTATAGAAATCACACTTTAAATAATTGATTTCGGCAAAAATTGGGTTAATCCTGCTGAATTCGTCCTGCTGCAGCTTTTCGCCCGTTATTAAAAAAATCTCTCGCTGAAAAGAACGAAATGATCATAGGCGTCTCTAGTACTGAAGATTGGTGGATTATAATATCAGTCGCTATTTAGGGTAACTCGTTCTCGCGTTCGAGTTCAAACCGGTAAAGTGATTCCGCTACCGCATCACCGGATATACATCGTCGTCATGGCAACTGCACCGGAATCCTCGACATCTGAGCATCGCCCAGAATTAAACAATCCTTAAACAACAGAGAGAGAGACGCAGGTTAACTTACAGTTTTCCACTTTTCACAGAAATTTGACGGTAACATGCGGTGAGAGTACAATGCTGTCGGAAATTTAATTTTCGCTACAACTACTCGCAAAGCTCGCACCTATCTCTGTGTTTTAATCGTATTTTTTCGATTACCTTTTTTTAATTAAATGCACAAATTTCGTCGAGGAAGCTTTTTTGGGGGCTAAAGCGCTAGACCACTTGAATAACTCGAGCGCGCTGTCATTTGTACTGGATACGTAATCAAATATACATCGATTATGGTGTTTTATTCGGTGATTCACCAGAGTTGGGGGCTGTTATTACGGGGTGGTACTGATTTATATTGGGGCGTTTGGCGGCACCTATCCATCAATGTCTGCAGATCGCTATTCTCATATCTTAGACCAATTTACAACTTTTGCAATATTATAAAGCAAGTAGTAGTCTCAATGGAACACTACACTATTTAAAAAAAAATTCCGGGTTCAGTCACCTCTTATTTTCTCCGATTACAATAAAATATGTATCTAAATTTCGCTACGAGCCGCCCCTGCCTTCGCCAAGGGTTGTTATGATTTGTATCCCTTATTTTACTGTGACTGTGGGAGGCGCTAAGTTCCCATCAACCTTGGGAACCCTAGTTAAAACGTGTTAGATTCGAGGGTAGGCGAATGATAAGGAAATATGAGATAAAATTTGCGGAGTGTTCCTCAATCAGAGAACAATTGATTATTCATGACACAAATGAATTGAAGAAACACAGACTGACATGATATTGTCAATTGTATTGAAATTTACGTTTTTCCGCATGTACATACGTGCTTACAGGACCAGGTATATGTCATTTTTTTCGAGTGAATCGTAAAAACGATGAATAATTGGATTTGATTTGAATGCACAAGAGGCGACCGGGACGTGAATTTTTTTCGATTTGTGTGGCTTTATAAAAAATCATGAAAAGGATCTGTCTCTCTAAGAATAAACATGAAAAATTGTGATAATTACCCGCTCGCAAGATATTTATTTGCTATCAGTTGGGTAATTACGTCGGTATGCGGAGGTAAATTCTAATAATCGAACAAAACAATTTTTTGCTATAGATGCAACCGGCAATAAACCGTAGGTAGCAGAGGCAGGGTAACTGTTTGTGAAAAGTTCTTTTCTGTGCGTACAAAAGAAGCGTCTTGAAAAGATGAAATCGTGAGAAACGGTCGATATGCAGCAAGAATTTTCAATTCGGGCACAAAAATGCTATTTGCAAACACTTTTTCGGTACGATTGTTTCGTGTCGTTGAGGCATTAGCGGGAAATGAAACCGGTGAAAAAAGAAAGAATACAATAACGTGGGAATAGAACAATAAATATAAATAGTATCACGTGTTGCCACCGCACATTCACTTTACTTGGTCATAAATATGCCGAGAGCAACTTGTCTTAGAAAGGAATAGGATATGTTGTACCTACAGCAGAAAGAACATTCAGTTGCTCGCAATCTTCAACCACTTATCAACAAAACTTTTTAAAAATATGTTTTTTCAAGACATTTAACAATTTTTATCCGTATTTCTACTCAAGCAGCCAGTGGCTTATCTAAATAATCTATGAACTTGGTTGTTTGCGTTTAGCTTTTATTCGTGACTTGGACTCTGCAGCCCCTGCAGTAACGCCACTGCTCACCAATCTCCATTTTTTGAAAATTTTTCGCAAACATTTATTTTTTGAGAAGTAAATTATCTTTCTCGTGTGTTGTTCTGAAATTTATAAAGAGGTAACTTTAGCTCTCGGATGTTATCACTCCATAATCAAATCTTGTCACACCTGTTTACTTGTGCTTGTTGATAATTGGTCCCGACTGGCTCAATTCGGATATTTCATTCATAAAAGAAAAAGGCGAGTGCCGTAAAAATGCCCCGAGAAGAATGTAACGATGTGTTGATAAGTTCTAACAAGAACCGGGTGCCGGATGTACAAGGTCACTGAAGAAGTGTTGGTAGAATGCGCGGGCGGAGTTCTTGTCAAAATGTACCCCAGGGACACCACTACCGACCAAACTCCAACAATGAATTCGATTGATCTTGTTGTAAATTTTTCGACAGGCCTTGTCACATCTGTACCTTTTGTTGAATGCTTAGAAGACAAATTTGCTTCGACTGGGAGTGAATTTATTTGAAAAAATTTTACATGAGAGCTTCTGTAAACAAATAATTAACGTCAACATAAATTAATTATTCTATATTCACGACATGCATAATGTATTATGCAAATCTGCGTCAGATTTTTTCACTGATTTATCTCAATCAGTTGCTAGACTAGAGATAACAGTGCTAATTTGGTTAATTAGCTATTATCACTTTCTTCTATAATTAACATCGGGATCGTCTTCATGCTTGAGTAAAAAAACTCACATACAGAAACAGACTAATTACTTGTTAATTTTTTCCTTCAAAAATTTGTGTCGGTACTAATTTAGTTATCACACTTTTAAAGCAAGCAATCAATCAAAAAATCGCTGGTGGCAACTTATAAATAATCAAACCTGTCTAATAAACAAATCATTAATCAAAAACTCTACTTATTCCAATTGAAGCATTACTATTTTTCCCCCTGAAAACCGGATGATTTATGGAAATTTTGCCAAATGTGTTGCAAGTCTACCGTAGCTAATAACCCAGTCGGCCAGACATCACCTGACCTTCCTGAAGAAGCTTTTAAACAATCATTTTCGTTCGAGGACTAACCGCAAGCATAAATAATATCCATATGCCGACAGTTTTACTTCTATCCTCGTGTTGTCGAACATACCACTCACAAAATGCTCAAGAAACAGCTTGCTTGCCACCCTACTTCTTGGAATTCTAAACTTGGGACCAGTCACTCTTGATTCTTACCGTATCATTTTCAGCAAATTGGCCTGGAGTGGCTCTTCGAAACGCTAAAAGCATCTTTTTTCGTTGTTTTAGACGTTTTCAGTGCTAAATGTTGCCAATCAACACCTCCGAGATATGATTCGCTTAGAAACCAGTTCGTTGTTTAATAAATAAACAAATTTGTACGTTAAATATTTGCATTTTGTCTATTAACAAACAAATGAAATTAAATGACTGAAGAGAAAATATAAATATTCATGGCAGCGCCTACAATGTCTTAATCTTGCTGTTTTAACGCTTTTCTGTTAACGAACAGAATTTAAAAAAATCATTGCGGGAGATATTCGTAATACTAAGAATAAAGAGCCGCCAAGTGTTTTGTATTATTATATTGTACAGAATGATTGTTCGAGTGATGAATGATCGACAAATTAAGTGACCAGCGATTAAAAAATTGATTAATTAGCGTTAATCAATCATAACTGCAACCTTGGTACCCGTAATAATTACAATTCAAATCAATATGTGTCAAAATCTAATAAAATAATCATAATTCAGCATTAATCTGTAAAATCAAAATGGATTCAAATTAACAATTGCACTAGTAATTAAAATGTAATAGATGATAGATGTGGCAGGTAGTAGAAAAAAATTATAAATTTATGTTTAGGTGTTAACTAGTAGACAAGTTGAGATATACTTAATTATTATTTGAAAAAATGTTGTGACATTAATGTATGGGTGTCAAAGTTTTCATTTATGTGCAAATATAGTCGCCAAAGGCTGTGGTACTCGTAATGTAGTTGTTAATTTAGGATTCAAAGAAGTAGAGGAGCTACAGAGATGGAACAAGTGCAGACATTGGCCACAAAAGGCGAAAGAAAGAATACAGGTGCAGGTAGTCCAGCTGAAAGACAGGTGGCGTTGTTTAAGCAGACCACACAATTCATTAGCACTTAAGTCGATACTTCCAACCGGATCAAGTACTCAGCAAGTACCATTTTTGTACAAATATCACTTCTTTGGCACTGCTCAAGTACCTACCCGAAGAATTCAGGAGTGATTTAAAGATAATTTATTGGTTTATTCAAATGTTGTAAACTCAAACATGGCGTTAATTGCATCTTCCAATAAATCATTGCTTGTTAGAAAATCTCGCGTTACCGAAACCGGTTACAGTAAATAAATTGCCTCAAAATTGTATAGTATGTAAGTCATTAAGGTTCTAGGGCGTAAAAATTGTCAGTGTTAATGGGGTACTGATGCGTAATGCGTAACAATAGTCCAGTAACAAATTAAATATATCAATAACGGGCATAAAAAGTGGCGGTTCCGGTGCACAAATGTCAAAAAGTGGTCCGCGGAACACAACTGGATGGCAGCTGTGGCCCGGCTCGTGCCGTGTGGGGCTCACCTGGCCCTCCTGTTCGTGGTGCTCCAGGTGATGAGCACCTGCCATACCACAAGCTCGACACTTCGACACGGCGGCGAGTGTCATTAAGACCAAATTATGAAATTTTTGTCAATTTAAGACATCGCATTCTTATACATATATCTCTTTTGCATAAACAGTGATTTATTGAACGCTTTCTCAATTAAATAAACAACTCATATTTTATCTTTTATGCAAATTTCCTAGCTGTTCTAATAGCATTTTCTCATTGTCATATTTGGTGAAAAAAAACTTCATTTGAGTTGATAAATTTATTGTTTTTAGAAAAATACATTCAAACTCTATAACTATAATAAACTAATATTCTTTTTCGGTTTTCGTTGACGACAAAAGTGGAGAATCTTCTCTTCTTACATTTTTCTGTTCATTTTCCTCCTGCTGTGCCAACTCCTCCTGCATCAAAATTTGCGATAACTTGAATTTCACCATTGTCTGTCTTTTCGGTGAAAATTTTTTTATCGTCTTAGCATAGCCCATACAAATCAAATCAATATCGTCTAAACCCAAAACATCAAAACATTGTGTTTTTTCTGAATAGTTGATATCGGGCGTTTCGACTTTTTTCTTCTTGGGCGGTGGTATAGGTGTCGAAGTTTTCTCACGTCGTGTTTTCTGTTCTTCAACATCGGACTCTTCCAAACTATCTTGTCTGTGAGTAACCCGAACTTCTTTAGAAGGTTCCACAGTGGGAAAAAACGGCCGGAGAAACTCCATCTGCTTAACCCAAGGCCACGTTTTATACTTGTCCAGACTTTTCGACTTGTGCTCAGAATTCTCCCATCGTAAATGCTTACTGTATGAATCTCTCAAATTCTTCCACTTCTTCTTCAATTCCTCACCTTTGAATACAACTCGTCAGAGACTTTCAGCTCACAACCGTTACTTACCATTATCACATCCAATCGTGGAGTCGGCCAGTTCGTTCCAAAGTTTGTCCTTTTTTTTCAGATTTTTGTACTCCAGGTGATGCGTGTCGTACAGAATTGGGTGCTCGCGTACCAATTCAATTATTAATTCAGATTCGGTCATTGTTGGCAATCGAGCGGGCAACCTTGTACCGGAGACCGCTCTACGAGACTAGACGCGGGAGAAAGCTACAAAATTACGTTTAGATCGCCGAGTATGCGCGGTTGATCGCCACCGCGCCCGCAGCAGAAGTTCAAAATCGAAAGCTTGGATCACAATTTTTAACGAGTTCGCAGAGTCTGGCTTTCCATTTAGTTGTTAATTCAGAAGATATTTGCAAAATATAAGGACAAAAAACAATTGTTGCTCCTTGTGATTTTTATGATTTATGACACTGTTGACAATTATGGCAAGAGGATGCTACATAAATTTATAGTCCTCTGAAAAACAATTAATTTAATACATAACTGTTTCGGGAGAGTATACTATTTGCCGTTAGTCTTAATGAGCAAAGTAATAATTTGCCGATTTTGTTGACTAACATCCGCGTTACGAATATAGGCAGGCATGTGATGATGATATTATTGCAATTTTCCGCTTATTTTAGCGGCTGTAAATCTGAGATGCACTTGCTGGTGAATTCGTTAACAGATTGCTTGAAAACGGTAATTATTATCGAGGAGATTTTATCGAAATTCTTGACTAATGAAGAGGATTGGCGACTAATTTGTGCCGAACTAACCGCTATTCATCAATGGTGTAAATATCGAGTGACTGGGAATACGGGGATCATAATTCAGAATAAGCTGTAAAATATGCAATAACTATCTATTTGCATTTCTTTGATAATAAATCAATTAAGCTATTAGAAAAAAAAGTTTATAATTCTATTAGTTTGCCACTCCCCTTGTCAAGAAACGAACATTTTCACCTAATGGTGTAAATACGCTATATAATTATCCGGATGATAAATATCCGTGTTAGATTTATCGTCTCTCTGTAATACTAATAACATGTTACTATGAGGACCCAAGATGGTATTTGTGACATACAGTTAAATAAAAATTAAAAATACTAACACGCTCACTTCCTCTCGGTGGATTTTATACAACGAGGAAACCCTGATATGAATATTTGAACATTCAGCGATCGGCTTCTAATTATAGAATTAAGGAAGTCTCGATTCTATATCGAGCGACTCAAGTGAGGTCAGTATTGTGTAATTGTTTTTGAGGTCGCTATTAATTATTATTGTTGAAGGATAATTAGCGTATTAAAACTAAAACTTTGATGTGATGCCACTAAACACATTTTTATGAATCAGAATGGTGTATTAAAGTACAAGTTGAATTCAAGCACAAATTTGAAATTTCGCAACGAACCGCTTAACGGCGAGTTGAGGAACAAATGAGTGCTTGAAGAACCTTCTACAACAAGTGCATTATACATTTTTTTCTATTTTGCCGCTTATATCATTTTATAAATTAAAAGACGAAAATTTAATTATTTTTTTTAGAGAATTTTGCGACGGATGGCGACATTTATTTGAAAGTGAATAGTGAATAAAGTCCGTCACTAAAATTAAATTAACGCCAACGACTTATTCCAGCACTCAAATGACGTCATTTGGGTGCTGGAATAGACTTATTCTAAACGCAAAATAGAAAAAATCAATTATTACAGTGATTGGTTTACCACATAATTATTCATTAACTACTTGAACTATAGGTCTAACAGAACCAAAACCATTCAAGTGAAGCAGTTGCTGCTATAAGTCAAGTTCAAAATTTATTTTTTACAACATGTACATTATGTAGAGATAACCAAAAACAACTGTGTTTCAATTCTTTTTGTGTGAAGTAAAGATTTTTGTGAATATTTGTTTCTAGAATCAACTATTGTTGGGATTTTTTCAAGGCGTTGTTTCTTGAATTCTGCTACATGAGAAACGCTATTACCGTCAATTCTAATGTTAATAAATAACTCGAGTTTCCATGTCTAATTGCTCATATAGGCCTTTATACCGGCGAGTGATTACTAATATCCGCTTTGCAATCATCTCCTTGACTAATTCTAATAATCATTTCAGGATTCCTGCAAGAACCTTGCTTTCCAGACTCGAGTTTTAGTGATGCTTTGTCAAATTCAATTGATGAAAAACTGCAGAATATTTTCCAGTATGGTGGTGGTCACTCAACAAACTCGTTGTAATCTCATGTTTTCTTAATGTAATTCTCGTTGTTTTCTTTTATGACTAACAAGATGTTTGAGTTTTTATTTGTCCGTGCAAATCGCAATGGAGCAGTAACAGTACGTTTTGTAGCGACAGGTTCAATTAGTACTTACAAGTAAGTAGAATAAGTCATAAAGAAGTTGCGTTAGTTTTTATTTCAATAATTTCCATTTGAAAGATCTTTCAAGAAAAGCCTTTTTATTCGGTCATCATCAGTGTTTTAACACTTGAAAGTGTTAGCAAGCGTGTAATAGTTTGTTACTTAACTGTAAATAATTAAACGTATTGCTCAAGTAAATCACAAGAATGGAAAATGTCACGAAAACTTATAGCATTTAAATGCTTGAAGGTATCATTCGATTGATCTAAATATTTCAACTATTTATTTAATTATGAAAATTGCACACCGAGTTTTTCTAATAAATATCATGCTGCCCTTATAAGGCATTTGCGTGTTGCTCCCAACACCACAAGGTAAATATTTACAAGGAAAAGTAAAAGTAGGTGCTTGCAAATGTTTAGAAATAATGAGGACAACACAATATTATATCGATATCATTACTTCTACACATTTATTGCCACTTTAATAACTTTGTTCTTATACGTGTTTATTGCTGGGAAAATGATTCTCTCACTGTATCTTCCATTCGTTCAAGTTTATGTTTCTCTTTCTCTTGCAAAAAGGGAAAAGAGGTCACTTAGCTTAGGTCACAATTCTTAAAAATGACTTAAATACCGACTGTTGTAAACCTAATTGTAGCTCTTAATCAATGTAATTATTCCCGTGTAAAACACCTTTAAGGTAACCGTACAACCCATTGAGAAACATAATTTATGAAGTGTTGAGGAAGTCAAAGAAACCAAGCAACGCCAAAGCTCCAGGACGAAATTCGCTCATCGATCTCTGGACCACCCATAATTCAACAACTGCAAAAACTCGTCCACTCGCAAAACGTGGCAAGAATGTCGTTATGAAACGGTAATTGTATCCAGCAATTCTTGTAAACAAACGTGGAGTCCTTGAGGACGCGAAGAGCTTCGTAATTTAATCCAGACGGGAAGGTGCGTGTGGGCTTACTCGCACATGAAGTGGGAGAGCAGTCGTGGGTGGTTCTGTCTGAACGAAATGAGCCAGTATTGTCAAAAAAACAGTATCATGAAGCTGATTAATAAAATAAAGGTTTTGGGAGTACGCCTACGTCCGAATCGATCTGCTGAACATTTTTTTCGGGATTTCATATTTAGCGAACGAAGTCTTACTTTGAGCCTGGTTCAAAATAACATTTTATCGGATTTAATTCCGGTAGGCCCGGAACCAAGTTCCTACGACACCTCATCTACATGCAAATGAGATAATGTTTGGTTACGGTAGAATAGAATAACCTTCCATTCCTGAATACGTTGATGTGTTAGCAATTTACCGAACAAAGACGAAGACAATACGTGAGCATATTTTTACGAAAACAAGCGAATATTTCGGACAACTTTTATTTGCGCTTGAAACGATAATAATTGCTCAACGATTGTTGAATTGTTTCAATCTACTTCAAGACTTGATATTTCTAATATTAAAACCTTGACAAACCCATTTTCAGTAATAAAATATGATGTTATTAAGAGCATGCACCTACTTTCTTTCACATCACTGTTATTTACCATCTTCATGACGGTATTATTCAATTATTTTACAACTGGAGACTCGGACAAATTGGAACGTTTGGGAAATAGACTGTGAATTATTTATTCACGTGTGCGGATATCGGGCACAAAGGTAACAACAACGAGAAAAACAAAAAGAATTTGCCACCAGGAGAAAGTCGACATCAACTTCTGACTGATCAAAATTTTTATTGAAGGTATTTAAAAGCAATTGAAAAAGGCATTGAATGAAAAAATATTATTAATATGTTAACGAGAAAATAAAAGAAAAAATTGAATTTAAAAATAAACAGTTGAAAATAAAAAAAACGCTAGACAAAACATATTTGTTCCTAAAATGACCCTTCAAGCATTTACTCGTAGTTAAAATGTTTCATTAAAATCAAGTACATATAACATTTCAACTTTTTTTGAATTGCTATAAAATCAACCATTTGGATGCTGTAATGGTAATTGGGATACTAGAGTATTAAAATTAGTATTAAAGTACACTTGTTTAGTGCTGAATTTATATTTAAAATGCAACTTTTACTATTTGGACTATTTTAATACATTTTTAAAGTTTATAAAATCAATCTTATTTTTCTTCTTATTTAGTCTTAAGCAACTAACTCTAAATCCCCAACTGCAAAAAAGGACGTTTTTGGTGTAAAAAAATTGTTTCTAACAGAATTTTTGATACGATGAGTGTTTGACCCAGATTGTTATCTCAAGTGGGCGTAAACATATTGCAAATAATTACAATCAACATTGCACGATGAGTACTACCTGCAGTCTTTACCAAATGTCAAACACTTCAGAATTAATTAATTAGAAATATCAAAAGCAATCACGATCATCTTGTGGATTTTTCATCGTTGATAAAAAGACAAAGTGGGTTTTACCTTCACTTTTTCATTACTTTAAATATCATTGCGAGTTAATTAAATCACAACGGCACACAATCAACAAATCTTGGAAAGTTGGTATTTTGTGAAGCACAAATTTGATCGACCTTGTGAATAAAAAAATAATTCCGCTTAGTTTTTTCCTCCCACACGTCAAGACATCTCTGACTTGATCTAAATCGTGGGATTTCGAACAATGCAATAATAAATAACTAATTTCCGAAGATAATTGCTTGATTTGTTTGTAGCAGCTAATTGCCCGAAAATCGCGTGGTGATGGGAGACTTCAAATTAATTCAACATCAACACCTTCACCTAGTAGCACTGTCAGAAGGCCACGAAAAAACTTGACGGAATATTTCATTTTTAATTAAGACATCTAGTGAAAACCAAAAAGATATCGAAAAAGTATTGTCCTTTTATTCCATTTATCAAAAACCACTTAAGCTCTCTCCAAAAAAGGATGCAGATGCTTTAAGCTCAATTTATTTATTGAGTTTAACATACAAGAGGAGCCTACTCACGCCAGACACAATAGAGGAGAAAGCGAATCAGTTACAAATACGTTAAAGTGAGCTTGTCTTGCGTGCACCGTCTCATTTATTATGATTATCTGACACGTGTTTTATAATATAAAACACTGCATCTAATTATACTAATGGATTCGATATTGTATTTAATATCATTACGTCTCAGGCGATGGAAACTTTCAGGAATCGCAGTAATTGATGTAATTACATGACGATATGTTATAGAAATCTTCATTGGCAGCATTTGAAAGTTTCACTTACGAAATAGGTGCCATTGTTCTGATTAGCACGATGATGAAACCGAAGAACTGTCGCCTTTGGCATTTAAAAGAAAGAATGGAATTGTTGAGCAAAATTTTTGGCTTTATTTGTTGGCAGAGAATCAGCCGAGCAAAATATTTCGCTTCTTCTTTTTCGGGTTCAAAAATAAAAAACCTTTTATTTCTGTCTCCCCGCAAGTCTAAAAACACATTTTTTTTATTTATACCTACTTTTATAAACAAGTGTGACAAACATGTCTCGATACTCATGTCTGAATCCTTTTTAATCCCAGCGAAATCACGGCGATTTTTTCCGCCGGATATTGCATTAACATCCGCCCACGGTGCACCCACACCCGAGGTCATCCCGTATCTCGCTAATCAAGGCGAAGGAATTGTTGAAATTTGACCAACTTATTAGCAATCAAATTGGTAAAAGAACAGTAAAATGTAGATTAAACTGTGCGGCCTTGGGGCCACAACGACAAGCAGATTTCACTGGACTTTGCTGAGATGAAATACGAATTTTTTCGGTAATTTAATTAGAGGTCTCGTAATTTGTTTGTCGCACAAAACGCGGTTTCAATGTCACATGTCAAGCAAAGGTCGACTATCAACGTGGTGGTACCCCTGTTGTGAGTTTGCGACTCCTTCACTTAATTGTGTATTCGTATATTACTATTAACTAACGTTATTCAATGTGACTGTCAGTGAACGAACGCGGAAACGTCAAGAAAAGACCGCTACACAGTACTTGATAGTCGCGCACCATATTCTCAGGTATCAGTTATCTTCCTATACCACCATAATATCCATCCAGCATAAAGTGCAATCATTAAATCCAACGGGCTTTTAAAGACTTATAGTTAAAAGTGTGATTTTACAGTTGCGTAAATCATTAGAACGAAGAGTTTGGTACTGCAGTAGTACTGTTATTTATTAACTAGCTTGCCCTTAGTTGAACCCATAAGGACGAGGGATTAATTGTAAAAGATGCTCATAATAAAATTACACACTTTATATGCGTTTATAGTACCGACAAGCATATAAAAGCATTTACAAATACCCTGAGTGGTGAAAATACAACATTCTATTCTTTTTTAAATAATTGTAGTTTGGTACTTATTGCGAGTTAAAGTCACTTTGTGGCTAGTTTATTACAGTCTCGGCTACTTTTATTTTTGCAAATAGCTATAATGATAGAATTAGAGACTTTTCACATGGTACTGCATGAGGATGTAATCGAAACCGCACGCAATGAAACTTTAAAGAAAACTTTATAACCTAGGAAGCTTTTCTAAACACTTACCGTAGTGAAAGAACACTCGAAGCTTCCTTGAAGATCTGATCTATCTGCTTTTGCTGTTAAAAAAATCAAGGACAAAGACTAGAGAAATGATTTTTTAAAAATCCACCAGAGAAACCAAAAGTTGCGATAAATATACAGAGTGTGCCAGAACTCGCGCCCCAGAGAAAAATGTCAAGTGCCGGCGGCAACAGATCGCCAAAAAGTGCAGCTGAAGAAGTAATTTTTGCTTGCATAAGAAAGACTCTTAAATCCACCAATTCCAGAAGGGCACCTCAAGGTGTGATTGAAAAATTATATCCGTTGTTAGGTTATAAAAATAATACCAATTTGCCCAGAACTTTCAATAAATAGCTGGTCTACTGTAAATTTCTGTCATGTGGGTGACATAACCTGCTAATTTCCAGAATTTTTTTCGAATTTTTCTTGTTGAAGAGGTTATACAGAGTGCTGCATCTTAGATGTCCGAATAGGGAATCTCCGAAACTAAAAAGATTTGCCAAAAACAAGTGAAACATTTTTTAAGAAAATAATATTGGTGAAAACCGCATCCTGCTATCGGTTTTTGTTTTCGACTTACAGACAAAAGTTGACATTTTAGCGAAATCTAAAAAAATTCATATCTTTGTTATTATAGAAGATACAGATTTGAAACAAAAACATTATACAGACACGTAGAATTTAATAATGTTGTTAACATTTTTCTTTCAGTTATTTGTTTAACAGTAATGAAATAAACTATTTTTTAAATGGGAATCATAGGTGGCTATGACATTTTTAAAAAGCTTATTTTTTCTGATCATAAATATATATTGAATATAAAAAGTACATTTTTGTGTTAATTTTGCATTAAAGTAAATAAAGAAACTTGCGTAATTCTTCATATTTTTCTGGCCTCTCACTCTCACTAGCTTCTTTACTTCAAAAGGATAATGCATAAGTTTTCAAGCTCTCAAATTGATACATCGGCTTGTTAATCTGTATCAGATCGAAGAAAAAGTTGAGAAGGAACAATACCTGAGAAGAAGTTTTAGAGAAGTTGGTTCATCGGAAATTTCCTGAATGTTTGGGAATCGAGTTTTCAAAATAATTTTTGATAATTGTTGATAATAATTAACGATTTTGTCTCATTATATTCGTGTACAACCTCTTGAGCGAGCAAAATACTGGAAACTAGCAGGTTATGTCACCCACTTGACAGAAAATTACAGTAAACCAGCTATTTATTGAAAGTTCTGGGCAAATTGGTAACCTAGCAACGGATATAATTTTTTAATCACACCTTGAGGTGCCTTTCTGAGATTGGTGGATTTAAGAGTCTAATAACTTTCTTATGCAAGCAAAAATTACTTCTTCGGCTGCACTTTTTGGCGACCTGACATTTTTTTCTGGGGCGCGAGTTCTGGCGCATTCTGTATACAATAACGTTTCTGTTTTAATTTTTGGAATTCGTGACTTTCAGAAGAGCTATTGATTCAGTAATAATAAAAATATTCACAGAGAAAACTTTTGATGGGTCAGCAAAGCTGTAAAACCCTAAAAAACAACTTTAAAGTTCTATATAAGATTCCAAAAAACTAAAAAGTATATATATTACGATAAATATAAACCATATGGTCTTAGAATTGTATAGAAATAAGATCTGTACTTGGTTCTACTGTAGAAATTATTTTTTTTTAATTCATAAAAGTGGTAGATGATAAAAAATATTAAATACTAAATGTTCTTGGAAAATCTAAAAAAAATCTACTGATTTCTATAGAAGGAGAACCAAAAGAGAATCACTATAGAAATATATTAATTTACTTAAAAAAAGAATTGCCTACAGATTTATCAACAAGAAATTACTACCTAGGATTTGAACTTTTAGAAAAATTACGTTTTTCATGTTCTTTGTAACTACAATTGTCAGCAGTAATTTTGAATGCCTAAAGTTGTTTACCCGTTCTTGTTGAATTGAGTCATCCATGCAAGCTGACAGATGAGTAGATAACTTAACCAAAATTTTTGAAAATAGTTACGATATCTTTTGTTTGTCACCAAAAACCACGTAGCCTCCAACCTAACCAAAATGGCAACTTAGTAGTTACAATCGTAGGTAATATTTTTTTGTTGATACGACTTTATGTAGTTAATTTAATTTAAAACTAAACCAAAGCCTACACAAAATTATATAAAATTTTAAATAAGTATAAAAAAGAATTAAATAAAAAACCCTTTCCGATAGAGCAAATATTGATTTGTTCGTTTTCCTTCCATCTCATCACCCGAATGTTCATCTGACTAAATAAAAACCTCCCCATGATTCAAATGCACCCATATCTAATCCCCCTGTAACTTCGACATCGGAAATTTCGCTATACTGGTCAATTCCCTCTTTAATGACTCCGAGTGAAATTTACTATTGGCTCCTCTTTGTGCAAAGCGTAATTAAATAATGTCCAAAGTTCGAGTAAAGTCAGGAGCAGGTCGTAAATCCAACATCTTCATATTTACATTTACGTCACAATATTTTAAGGTTGAGTAGGCAGGTGACGTAGGAGTAGCAAGGATAGACGTCACAGAGTGTGGGTCGAGCAGATTGTAGCAGCCGGTAAATCAGACGAACGGTGCGAAAGGGAATAGCGAAAATGAGAAAGGAAAAGGATGATGGGAATGGGCGAGCCGAGCTCTGATGGGATTCGGGAGCGGGAGAGAAGATGTTTGCTCGGAGCGAAAGACGGACGGCCAGATTAACTTGATGCACGGGAAAAACGCAATAGTGCCATTACGGCAAGTGGAAAAAGGAAAATTCGGCGCTCTCTCTATCGACCAGGATTGAATAACGTATTATATTTATTATTATTAAGCCGTGACGGGTTTATTATGCTATTAATTATTCCGCTATAAATCACTTGACCGAATATTTCAAGATGTCTTTCTGCGAGCTCAAAACGCTAAATTAATATACTAGGTGCATGATTTATAGAGCGAGGTGCTAAAATAAACTAATAAAATAATTTTTTAATTTATTTTATTTCGATGATTTACATAATGGATTTGACAACAAAAGAACAAACTGGACTTGATTTATTATTTTCAGCAATGCTACCAACGCAATACTTTTTCGCACAATTTAATTTATTAATTAAATTTGCTAAAATTATCTACCCCGTGACAAATATTGATTCATATAAGGTTCGCGGGGATGTAGATAAATTCCACCTACTCTAACTTATGTCAGTAAAAAAACTTAAAGGTCTGATGATAATCTATCCTGAAAATATCAACATTATTACTGCGTTGGTGGATTGCTTTTGTAGATTTTGAAAATGTATTACATAACATTGACTGATACTTTTTAACAACTTAGGAAGTGGTATTGCCTGTTTACATTTAAAATTAGGTACAACATCATATACGAGTATACAGAGTGATTCATAAATAGACCGACGAAATTTTATCACAGCTTTGCAAGAATAAATGAAGACAAACTGAACCCTTTTCTCGTTTATATCCTTTAGAGGCAAAACCCCCTTGATCCGTGCCACTTACGACGTTTATGAATTGTTGCAATGATTAAGTACATTTTCATCAAATTAATACCATGGTTTCGACTACCTGTGCTAATACTGTTTACGAACACATCAGTGGCGTACGCTTTACCTCGAAAATAACTTTAATAAATTTTATTTGGAGAACGACTAAACAAAAAAAAATTTTAATTATTTTCCAGCATGTTCTCATTTGATACTATCAAAAATAAAATTTTGTCGGTCTATTTAAGAATCACCCTGTATTTATAGTCTTGCGAGACCTAACTGACGAGACTATCCAACTTGGAATTATTTTTTTTTTCTTTTCGAAACCTAGATATAAATCAGAAATTTTGAATATGTGTTGGATATGAACAGAAATGGACCAAAAAATAGTAGGATAAAGAAGCAGAAATTTATTATGGATTATAAAAAACGCCTCAATCCATAATTTCATCATTGTTAAGGCGTTACCTTATTCTTTAAGTAAAGTTGAAGTTTCTTGTTATTAATTGTTTGCTTGTCTCAGACAAAATGAATAAAAATGTTCTATTCTTTCCACATTATAATTTTCAAATTGCCTCAAATCAAAAGTTAGTGATGAATAATAGTAAGTGAGCTTGTTGAAAGACAATTTTATGAGGAATCCAAAAATAATAAAATACACAGGATATTCCATTTAAAAAACTGAAATTAATATCATTTCCGGTGAAACAGGAAGCAGCATTGATTTAACATTTATGCCAAACAATAGATGATAAAAAATTGTTCAACATTATTTGAAGAAGTATTGTCATATCTTTAATAATAATGAAGTTATGGCTTGGGTCGTTTTTCATAATCCAGCTTGTATGTAGCATATAAAATTACAAACAGTTTTTAGAGTACGTGTTACAATTTTTTTTATATTTAATCATCTCCATTCTCCTCGTAGTCATAAAGTGGTTAAAGTCTGCAGATTTTGCATGGCGTAGCCTCGGTGCATAATTGCATGCACACTTCTTTCAAAACCCAATAAAGTAACTTAAGTGAAGTGTAAAATTACATTGCGAATACGTCGAAGCGATTTATCCGATCGTCCTGTATTTTCCTCTCCGTATTTTCTTCCTACCTGTATAGATCGATGCAGAAGCTTTAAATATATTGAGTAACATATCTCGCTTAACGCGCGTTAAAATCTGATCGTCCGGTTCATTGGCTTCAATGAATGCTTTATAATAAATCACATGGTGCATGCAGCAAGTGGATGTCATATTAAAACCACTTATCGCTTTTTATGAAATTTGCCATGGATGAATTTTCGCATGGACTGTGATAAGTGCATAGGAATACTAATTCGGAAGTGTGGCGGTCATTTACCTTCGCAACGTTCATTTTTTTAACAATTAAAATATACCGTGAGTGCGGTATCAATGAATATTTTAAATTGTGATAGTCTGAACGTTGCTTTCGCACATTTCCAACTCTTATCGTGCACGCTTTAATGGAACAACTGCGATAATTTATTTTGCACAATATTATCACTTTAGCCTACCTGTTATTAGCCATTTAACGGTGATAATAAATATTTAATATTAAATAAAAAAATTCCACCGATTTCGGCTCGAAATTTCAACCTACAATCTTCCGTCTTATCGCAACGTTAAAGTCTCCGCGACTTATTATATTAATTAATTAAGGTTTTCACCATTGACTTTCTTGGATCCTCACATACTTATCAAATTTATTGTTAATTTTTATGTAATCATACAATTCCTTTTTTAAACGAAAGTTTCCTTGTAGTCACAACTACATGACACTTTCAACAATCTAAGAAATAAATTATTATTGTGTAAATGCCGTGATCATCGGTACTTGTTTACTCATTTTTCAGACGAGAAAGTGGATTAAAACATTTACATTCTGTGTATGTCCTTCCTCATTTTCGTTTCAAGAGAAACACAATGTTTACATTATCGCATGAAAAATTTATTCGCCAGCAAGAAACGTCCAAGAAACTTGGCATGGGTTTTTAAATGTTTCAGGGTAAATGGAGTTTCAGCTTACGGAGGCCGACAACCAAAAAAACTAACTGTACCTATGTAAATATTTCGGTATTCTTTGAGTACAAAGCAATAAAGTTTTTCAGTCTAAGAATATATGTAATACTACATTTGCAAACTTATAAAGATGTAATAATACTAGTTTTTTAAAAAAAAAGTGTAAAAATACAGTCAAGGTGAAATTACGATTGCAAATGTAAATACATTTTAAATTTTCCACTGGTTTATACATAGATTTTCGTATTCGTAAAACTAGATACACATGAAATTTAAATCACAAATAAAGTTAAAGTATTTTTTATGATTATACTGATAGATTTTGGCATTAATTTAGTATTTTTGTAAAAATAATGAAAATTGTTTCATTGTTTTTTAATTGGTCATTTTGCCGCTTTATTGGGTGAAAATCTATCTGCGTTGGGCCTCCTTTGGGACTGGCCGTCGAAGTGGGAGAGGCGTATGCATCGAGCGGTTTGAATCCTTGTGCATCCAGTAGGATCAAAGAACAATAAGGAGGCGTTTAGAACCGAGGTTGATAATTATGAGTGTGGTAGTCGGAACGTGCTAGATAAAGCAATTAAGTAATTGATAAACAACCCTTCTGGAAGGCGCGAACTTGCGCAGCTCTGTTTGTAAATGGAAAGGACTACATAAACTTTGTATCAAGTCCCGAAGTCCTGCCTCGCCTGGCTAAACGCCACAGGCCGTATTGATCTCCAACAAGGTTAGATCCCTTTGACACCACGCTGAGTATATCCTTCTCCGTCCGACCACACAATCTCATACCTAAAAGTACACCCGAACCGCAATTGTTGGAAGCACAAAACTGACACAGTTTCGTAAACACGAGCAGCTCGATCTTCGTCGCACTCACTGGAACTAAACAAGAGAAGGAAGAGAGAGTGAGAGCCTCCTGAGCCAATTTGTACCGATGAAGAGCCCAACTCGAGTGTAACTCTGACAGCCGTTTGTGTATTCATCTTTGATCTTTGGTTAACAATCCGGGTGGTATTCATGGTTGTGTATCAAACCCGTAATTTAATGGGGAACAACTTGCGTTTAATCAATCGGTAATTGAAAACGCTTCTTCTTGAGCAATGGATGGCGAAATGTTTTTGGCAGTCCTCGAGCAACAATCGGCGGATCTGTCGCAACGACATTTGCAAGGATCAACGTTTCCTGTAATTGAAACGTTCGATTACAAAACTACCTAACTCGATCATGCCGCTGTTATGCCGCGCCTTGGACGTATTAACGTAGAAATTTTTATTTTGTTGACATCCAATGGAAAAAGAATCGCACCGTAACGTCAGAATTCACGATTCTTTCGTTTTGTAATTTCAACAAACAAGTTTAACTATAAATTGAAATAACGCACATGGAGACTAAAAAACGCACGCGTTTACGTCAGTGACACATTAACATAAACTACATTATGACTAAAACCTATTTTATCTAGCAAGTGACATCAAACGTGACAAAGAGAAGAATGGATTGGAAAATCCACAAACACACACACAATAGAAAGATAGGCACAGCAAAATTTTTATTTAAAAAATAAAAAAGTGGTATCATTTATTTTTTCTAAATTCGAAAACCTTTGTAAAATGTAGCAACCAATTTTACATTGAATTAGTTTTGACATACGAAAATATGTAATATGTTTATTCGTTGCTTATTAGAATTACATTAACAAAATGCAAATATTTTTTTTTTATTCTTCGACACTGTCAAAATTTATGGTTTTTCTTCCGTGTAAGAAAGTTTTGACAACTGTTTGGCATTTCTCAATACGAAACGTCAAATTATTTTTAACAGATTTAAAGTACGTTTTAGCCTTGTTGAGTCTAATTCGAAGAATAAAATGTTGTATTCAACTCGTTTAAGTGTAAATCGGACGCTTTATTCCACCTCGTGGATGGTAAACCACTCGTTACACTCGTTGTTTAAAAATCCACTCGGTCAAATAAACCGTCCGATTTACACTCACACTCGTCGAATAAATAACTATTAAACGAACCACTCATTAGAAAATTAAAAAATCCCGAGACAGGTTAATTTTTATTTATAGTATACTCCTACTTTTGAAAGTTGTAGCATCAACCCTCTTTGTAATATAAACTCCATTATAATTTTAAATGGTACCACAATCATTGTGACACCTCAAATGAAAGGTATTTTGACTAAGAATTCGGTTGTGTTTTGTATGAGTTTTGAGTATTTTTTATTATACGTTACGCAGGACAAGATCTAGCTACCTGACCATTTTGCACACCTCCTATAATTATGTTTTTGTTTCTATTGTTTTTGGAGTGTCGTATTTTCATAACGCAAAATGTCTGTTTAATTTTAATTTAAAAATAAAGCTTTAACTTTGTTTTGTGCATTTCAAACTACATTAGATATTACCTTATAAAAAACAATCAAAACTCAAGAAAACACTTAACCAAATTCCCGGTCAAAATACCTTTGATTTGAAATATCATAAAGGGGGTGGTGCCACATAAAATTTTGAAAGATTTGTCTGTATTACCAAAGGAGTAGGTACTACAAATTTTAAAAGTACACTAAAAGGTGTACCCCTGTAAAATAAACTGTCATGCCTCGGGCTTTTCTAATTTTTTTTGTAATTTTTGTAAATAAACTTTAAATGCTTAAAACAAAATTAAAATACTCCTCACCTACACCTTAGTGAATAGAAACTTTCTTTGTTTTTTTTGTTATTTTGTGTATTTATCTAAACAAACGTTTTTTCATTCCACGCAACTAACCAAACAATCAAGTATGTATTTTTATGGACAAAATACTTTGGTCATCAGTTTCCTGTCATGTAAATCAAGCACTAACGTCAAGTCAACGTTGATGACAATTTCCAATTATTGACTTTTCTCTTGTCAAAAATATCGCATCTTTCACCGTTCAAAAATTTAGAATCGTCTTCCTTGCTTCTAAGGAATTGTCCATGGGCCAAATTGCAGAAAGATTGGGTACAGCAAAAAGTACTTTTGAATCTTTAATTTGTCTTCTGTAGATCGGCCCCTAGATATACAGCAACTTTTTGTTAATTTTTCTTTAAATTTGTACACCAGTTAGTATGATTCTGTTTTAGAAATTCACAGTGTTGTAAAATATGAAAACAACAAACTAAGGCACGAATCAAAATTTCTAATGTGTGTGAATCTGAAATTTAGTAATAGGTATTTATCAATTCAGTTTTTTATTTGGCCGTGTATTATTCTACATATAACGTCTAACGAAATCCTAAAAAAACATTTATTATTTTGAGACGTAATAGTAGCGCTGTAATCCTAATATCCTTTTACATAGTTAATGAATGAATTTAATTGTCCTTTTTGGGGCACGAGTTTGTTGTTGCTTATAAGGTAAACAAAAAGAATGACTCAAAACTCTTCCCACCTTCTCTAATAAGCATGATAATCGGCAAGTATTCAATAAAGAGGTAATTACGTTCAATGTCGAATAATAATGACAGGTTTGTTGTTCGTGGAGCGACTTGGTGTTTTTGATACAGGATCATAAACATAGTAGAGTTAGAAAAGTACAATGAATTTAGTAATAAGCCACGAGAGAAAGTATATGGTGAAAGGAGGGTGGAAGGAGGTCAGAGAACGTCGATGAATAAACACGTAGTGGTACATTAGAGAAGCCCTTGTGATACATATTAGGCATTACACAATTGTAGAAACAGTGGCGGCGACTGCTGAAAGGTTGTAAAATAGTCGGATTGACCTGTCAGAACCAATGTTAGTTGGCTTAACAAGATTATAGTAATTATTAATTAGATCATGATGAGAGTGATTAAGTGGTAATCCGCGCAACGAGTATTAATTTTTTTAAACGTCGTTTCCTCAAATCAAGATGTAAAGTATTATTAGCATTTCTCTTTGGAATTTTAATGACATGATAATCTTGAACTTGATAGTGAGTCAAACTCATAAATCAAAAACGCAAGTAGTAAAATTTATGTATGTGTGAACCAGTAGAACTAGTGTTAAGAAAAGTGTCAAAATTTATTGAAAGAAGCAATTTATTTCGATTCGTGACAATGATACGAAATTTCCATACAATCAGCGAAACCCCCTCTATTCAATAATGTTATTACATTTAATATTATTTGGTAACGGAGATTGTTTGAATTGAGCGGTATAATTCAGTTAACTTGAGGCAGGGATGGGCAAGAGAACGCCCATATCTAATCGTAGATTATAGATGATAGATAGATGTTACCTGGCATGATTTATAGCCGGTTGTTCCTTCACAGGTAGCCCCGGCATTTTCTGGAATTATTATGCATTTTTCGAGTGGATTATCCTTTATCCAAGTACTTGTATCTAATAAGCGTGAATGTTCAGTATTTTAAGCACGTAAATCCAAGAGACAATAAACGTGCGTCTGGGCGGCCTTTGAAAAAGGTAACAAGTTTCCATGTATCTCCTTTGCGCTAGACATTTACACCTACGGCCCTCTCTTTTCTTCAAATATACCAATGGCCGAGAATTAAACAAGGATGTCTTCTGCCGTCACGTAAGTATTTGGAGCAATGACTCGACTTTCTGCACGCCACTGACGCTCTTAATCCTTACGCTTTGGTTGAAAAGAGAACATCCACACTATGTGAGGGAAGGTGAGGCTAAAGGCAGTAAGTGAGGTTGGGATCGATACAGAGAAAAGCAGAAGCGAGCACGGCCAGAGCTGATCACTGCATAACTCAAGCTTGTTGTTTTTTGAACCTGACTACAGATATCAAGCTCGTAGGAGTGCGATGTTGTCACGTTGGAATAAAGAACATTCAAGAAAAAATACGAAATCCAAGGAGAAGACCAAGCAACGACAAAACAAATGATGACGTCTTGCGAGACCTAACTGACGTTCCTTTATCCAATTTTTCATTAAAAATTTTGTTCTTATTGAACTCTTATCTAACTCAGAAATTTTGAATAGGTATTGGATATGAACAAAAAATAGACCAAAAAACAGCAGAATAAATAAATAAAAATTTATATTATAATGGAAATTAAAAAAAGTTTCAATTCTTTATAAAAGGATACAGCTTCAGAATGTACCCTTGTTTAGAAATTTGCAGTTTATTAAAAATAGCTGAAAGATGAATTAAAAAAAGATATTTTGTTATTTTCTACAAGATGAAAACTTTAAATTAAAAAATAAAATAATTTTCTAAAAATTTAAATTCTTTTAACTGTTTCTAATTTTTTACTGCAAATAATAGTAAACCAGTTTTAAATAAACCGCGCGCCTTTACAGATCTGGTAGGCAGTGCGCAAGTCACTGCGGGTCATGCTCCAAAGAGCTGAGATTTTTAGAAGATCTAGTAAGTAAGAAATTCAAAATGTTTATAGGCCGGTGTCAGTGGTCAAAGCAAAACACTAAAATTTTTTTTTGTTGGACATGTGTTTTTATTTTCAAGTCGTGGTGAGGAAGAAGCATGGTCCAAAACTGGGTATGACAACTTAAAAAATTTACCAAGAGAAATAAAAAGACACTAAAGTCAAAAACATAAGTATCAAATGTTAATTATATTTTCTGAATAAACAAAATATAGTCACAAAATAGTTATTTATTCGACGAGTTTGAGTGTAAATCGGACGTATTATTTCTTCGAGTGGGTTATTAGACCACGAGTGTAACGAGTGGTTTACCACCCACGAGGTGGAATATAGCGTCCGATTTACACTCAAACGAGTTGAAAACAACATTTTATTCTTCGAATTAGACTCAATAAGGCTTAAACTTCCTTTAAATCTGTTAAAAACAATCTGACGTTTCGTATTGAGAAATGCCAAACAGTTGTCAAAACTTTCTTACACGGGAGAAAAACCGTAAATTTTGACAGTGTCGAAGAATAAAATACAAAAAATTTGAAAAGATTAATCGATATTTACACTTTTCTTTGCTGCCAAGAGTTAGCTTTTCGTGATTACGACAAAAGCAGACAATCATTTTTAAGTCACCAAGTGTATATTTCTATTTTATATAAAAAAGTACGCCCCCCTCTTCAAAGAGGCTCAAGTCGCCATTGCCAAAAACAGTTTTGTACAAAAAAGGTTTCTATCTTCAAACGAAATAAAAAATCAAAGACTTTTCAATAAAAATTAATTTGTAGTCGTAAATTTGAATTTTTTAAAATTAAGGATTTATTAACAGTTGATTAATTAATTGTTAAAATGGGCAATGTGATTAAAAAAAGAAAGCTAAAAAAATTTTTTTTAGAGAAAGTCTTCCACATAAACTTTATGCCTTCGTGTTCAGACCAAGTCTGTTGAAAGCAATAAATTTTCTTTAATATTCTTCTGAATCCATTTCTATTCTCAATCAATGAAAAGTTTAAAATTTTATTTTAAGACTCAACAAAGAAGGTAGAATAAGCATTTTTTACACAAGCTCCTGCATCTTTAACAATAGATAAAAAATATTTAAATAGTAACATGAAAAAAATGTTTTTTTGCAATAGCGTTGCAATGTCTTTCTTTCTGCGAAATAAGAAGTCAAAACTCTACGTCCATCTGAAACAAATCTGATTAAACTAGGTTGCACAATCTCTAATTTGTCAAAAATGTAATAAATAGGTAAAAAAAACAAAATTACAAATTAAACCTACTTAGAATCTATAAGTTTTTTTTTACAATTATTAGACATTATTCTGATACAAATCTTGATTCTCCTTTACTTGTGCTTCTTTTAGGTATCATTTAAGCCTGAAAATAAAAACGATTTTCTCTTTTTAATTAAAAATATGATTCTTTTACTGAAACTTCAAAATTTTATTTTCAAATATTTTTCATATGAAAACTGAAAATGTTTTTGCTACGGTTTTTAACTCATCGAAGCATTTTCTCTTTGAAATATTTTCGGAATTATTCTAATAAACAGATGAGTCAAGTAAGTTTTTTGAACCGAGGGTTCTCTCATAAAACTTTTAAACACATTTTATGACAAATAGGAAAATGGAGAGACAAAATTTATGTGAACAATAAAACAATCATAAAATACCCGCAGATTTAAAGACCCACATAACAAAATTAATTTAATTTAACTAATAAGATATGTTGTGGTGACGCAATTAAACAATCAATAATTTCTTTAATTATTTCGTCTATTGGATAACTTAATAAGAGACATTTTCCAAAGAGAATAAGTTATTGGATATCTGTGTACCGTGTCTAGTTACAAGCCCAACCCTTGTCCTTGACACATAAATTCCTAATAAGATAAAAGCTATCCCTATCAACATATTGTCTGTTGACCCTTTTAGCCTTTTACCTTCTCAAGACAGCAGTGAATAGTTAATTAAGAGAAGTTTGATTTCTCGTTGAAGATTTACTACATTGGGTTCGAATTTTCGCAAACAAGGCCTAGCTGCCAAGAACTGTGCCTTTGATTATTTAAAATTCCGTGCCAGAGCGATAATCAACGAGGATATATAAACATATATGCATCAGACTGTGGCCAGACAAACATTGGCATAAAAAGCAACTCATTTGAAAACCTCATCACGGTTTGACCAACCATTTCACTTGCTTAAGCAGGACACACATATGGGCATCTCAACAGAGATTCGCATAAAAAGTGATTTGCGACAACCGTAAATGGTTTGACATCTAGGACCGACACACGTGAGTACTTTTTGAAGGTCAAGATCTTTCGTGGGTGCAAAATGGAGCGTCCCGCAAGTACCGACGCCGGTCTCTATGCTTTGTGAAACTCGTACAATAATTCACACGATTTTTGTAGTTTAGTGACAATTAAATTAATCCGTGGTAACTGCGATCAAATGCTGCTGCATCTTTGCAAAGAAATGAACAGGTTCTTCAGACAATCTCTTCGTTCTTTTATCTCTTGTGTTCATGTTTTAAGGCTTCGTCCTTGTTGGCGCCGTTGTTTCAGTAGCTTGCAAGGAAGAGAGGAGAGATTCAGGAGTATGCGGGAAACAAGTGTGGCGGTCGAAGTATACTGCATGCCTGCACGCCACAATTATCTTTTCATGAATCGATTACATCGAATTATTTATTAAGTAGGCTCAATTATAAGTTTACAGCGTTTTTACTGGGATTAAAAGGTTAAGTTAATTGTGAGCGTCTTAAGACTTGTAATGTGATTATTTTATTAGGTTGATCCTATCATTCTGGATTATCTCTGAGTTTTTACAAACGGAACAATACCATTCACTCCTCCTAAATACATTATTATATATTTACTTAGTCACACATGTATAAAGTCTGTTTTTTTTTTTAATGGAAATGCCAAACAGTCTTAACGTTGGTACCACTAGTAAATCCATTCATGGTAATTTTAATAAAGGAAGTTGGCAGTTCCGGTTTTTTGAATAAATTTGAAAACAATGTCATTAAACGTCAACACAAAAAATCGTCTAAGAAAATTTAGAAATGAAACACCAAAAAAGGAACAAATTCGGTATCGCTAATATTTTTTAGAAATTTGGAAACGAATAGTTCGCAAGTAGGAAGTTAGAAAAAGGGCCCGTTAAAATGTAGACGCAATTTGTAATGCAGGTTTGCTAAACATTTTCAATTTTTAGCAAGAAATGTTCAAGAATACAAAACATGATTGAGAAAGAACCTCGGAAAGAACGCAATTAAATTAGTGTCTTGTGCATCGTTTTTGAGGAACGAGTTGAAAAAGTAACAATTTTGACACTAAACTTGAAGAAGAATTTATAAAATGCATCAACTTTGAACTCATTACAATAAATTACACAAAATTTATTGCGAATTATCATAATACCTACTTGTATCTTTTGCTAAACAACTTTTTTCCGTATAAACATCCTTTTTCTTCAATGTTTTTGTAGCAAGAGCCTCATTTTTGTCCACAACATTGTACTTACTAGCGGTGTGTTTCTATCAAAATTATTAGCACTGAATTCTGTCTTTGGACCTGAGGTAATGATGTCTGTCCTCAGGTATTCAATTATAGCGCTTTCAAAGAGTAAACAGGCACACAAGATTCATAAAAGTCAAAATTTTGACATCTCAATTTGAAAACATAACCATAATTTTTTAACAAAATTTCTAGTCCAAAAACAAAGAACAAACAAAATTTGTGGCTATGGAGACAAGCTGCTACCAATTTTTTCACCAAAATTTTGACTTGGTAATTTCCATTTAAAGAAAAAACAGACTTTATTTTTAAAACAATTTAAATTGGAATATGTATCTGGAATATATGTTTTCTGATGTGTTAAATTTGGATCTGATGAATAAGATACAAAATTAAACATTCCGATTGAAAAATTAATCGGCTATAATTAATAAATCCAGAAATCAGTGCGTAAAAAAGCAAACATTGGGACAATTATTTACCGAAAATATTTTACGACATTGCAGCAATAAAGTGAGTTTCCTCACCATAAATAAACAAAAATGTTCGTAACTGTAAAATTTCGTATCTTAGGTACGATCGCGAAAAATTAAAACGGATCTGAGCAGGTGTCACGTGTCTTATTTATACTTTCTACGATATTATTATCATATTATAAATAGAAGTTACCAAGTGACCATCCTTGAAGAAATCACCTATTTCCATATTCCACCGACGTGTTGATAGGGCAACAAAAATGTTTTATTGTTGGTCTGGTTCGATTCACTCAAGGACAGAATCTGACGAAAATCCAGGTAAAATATTTCGGAGCATCTTTTGATTTTATTCAGTTTGAAAGAAATACGGGGAAAGAATTACCAGGTCGTGGTTTGGGGCAGATGTGGTGGCCTGTGCCTGCTAAGTGCGGCCGATCGGTTTTTTACAGTCGTTTGCCGGCATATCGAGACTGATGGCTGATTATAGACTACCACACATCACCTGCTGCAGACCACATATTTACATTAATATGGCATCCACACGGTTTCTATCTCTGGCCAGACCGGTAAACGTTGCCTTTTTAAGGACCTCCGTAAAAAGCGAAAAATAACTTTATTTATTTAAACGCGATGCGATTTAATACGGATAACGCTGCAAACGGCGAGAGCTTTTATGGACATGTCTTACTCACACAGGACGAGAAAAAAAAAAATCCAAAACCAACCATTCGTTTTATGTATTTTTCGCTGATATATATTTTTTCTGCGACCACTATTGCAAATGCTAACCAAACACTTAGTAAACTAATTTAATAATTATTATGTTTTAGTGCTTTTTTAATACACTCACCGGTAAAATTATCGCATCACATGAGAAAAATGATTTTTTTTATTGAAATAACGCTTAAAAAAATAAATGCATCAAAAATTAATTAATTAAGTAATTAACGTTAAATTAAACTAAAATTACTACTTAAACTTCAAAAATTAAACTACAATTTTTAATGATTGTCAAAAGAAACAAAAAAGCGAATTCCGTGCGGATCAGTTCTTTAACTTAGATAAGCTTTTCTTACATTCAGAGGCAACCATTAATACCTAGGATTGCCTCCTCTAGTCTGGAAAGAAGTTCAGTTTTTTATTGTTGTCTCTCGAAAATTAACGGTGATTTTGATAATTTAATTCAGTAAACAATGAATCTACACCAATTGTTTTTGAAAAATCCATAGTCGACTGAGTTACTTCAAAAAGCTACTATCCTATACCATCAATTTTAGTACTATATCCAGAACCATTTAGCCATTTTACATCTTAAAATTTAAGTGATGCGATAATTATGCCGGTCAGTGTATTTGTCAGTGATAAGTAAGAAATGAAAACCTCTCATTGGTGATGTAATTTTTGTGGCATTAAGAAAGAAGATGTCATTGTATAAGTGATAGGTTTTGGATTACTTAATTCCGATAGGTTACAAGAGCCATTAAAGATGACTCTGGAAGATTTTAATTGAATAGTTTCGAAGGTTATCGCTCTAATACAATAAATTCGTATTGATGGAGTCGAAGACCTGTTCAGTTTAAATCAGTGGAATTTGGCGATTCCTAATGTACTTCGTTCATCTTTTAAAAAGACTTTCTTATGAAGGTAGCGCTACCACCTTCTAGGTTAAATGTTTAATTAGCTCCGTTCCACTTAGGTAAAAATTAATTATATTTAACTGTTATTGGTTTAGTTTCCTGGAAGTAGCGTAAATGTTCTGGTGCATTTGTCATTGGTTATAAAAAGCATCAATTTGAAGTAAATGACATGAGTCAGAGCAAGTTCATGCAAACGTGTAACTCCTTATCAAGTGGCAGTTTAAAGTGGGCGGTCATTGAAAAGTAATAGGAAGGTATAATTTCTCTAACAAAGAAGCGTTGAATTTTTTATTTCCCTAAGATTGTCACATTGGTTTGTCAATTCGTTAAGAGATTAAAAGTGTATTATTTACGTTAGTTGTTAAAACGTGTAATGTTCTAAGTAAATAATAGTGTACAAGCTCGAGTCCTTATTAGCGGGATATAAAAAGCCGAACACAATGGTCGTGAGGATGAATGAGACATGCTCTCTGAACGGCCAAAGACCGGCACCGGCTCGTGAGGCTTGCGGGGTGTCAGAGGCGGCCGTGACAAGGCTGCTACAACAAGTACTCGAGTGGGGAACGCTTGACCTCACTCTCAACGAGACCTGCCTGATATGGATATGGAAATAACGCGATTAACGCGCAACCGAACTGATCTTCTACCTCTTGGTATAGCACCAGCCGGAACTTTCTAATCAATGGAACGTGGCCAAACGACGGATTTTTAGTACCGGTGATGTAATCACATGGACCGAAGGAGTACCGGTTTTTGGCACGCCGACAATGGACAATTTTGGAATAAAATTAATATTAAAATCGAGAACGTGGGCTAATTAATATTCCGTAACCTTGAAAGATAACGTCCAATGACGAACTCGAGGTTCTCTCAGCGATGATCTTTCTCACATTATCAAAATACATAAAAAGCTTCTGTTATGGAGGCTATGCCATCTAATTTTTTTCTGAAACAAGGAGGTACTACTTATATTAAAATAGACGCGATAAGGGTTTTAATGTATGGGATTGTTATAAATTGTGTTGGTAGTAATGAAGAGCCCCTTGTCGGGTTACAGGATCTATGCTTGACGCTTAAAGGGTACCAGTGGTTCCGTTAGAAGTAACTCACGGAATCTTCTGCTAGGCTAGATTTACGTCGGCAATAAATTTAATTAAAACCAGCTCTTCGTCTAACGTCCTATTGACAAGGCAAACCATAACATAAATGTAAATTCCTGGCTAATAGTGTGTTAGCCGGCATTTACGATTCAACGTCTCGATAAATTAGCTCTGATTTTTCGTGTGCTTTCCATGATTTTCATGGTGTTACATAAATATTGTTTGTAAATATAATTTGTACACTTTCAAAACAGAGGCTGTATAATTAAGCCAAAACACGCTGTTAACATACGGATTTTAAAAGGTATTTATAGTTGGAATGCTTAGAAAAGCAAACACAAATAGAGATTTCACATGAAGATACAATGGAATTCGTGAGTGAAGACTAGCTGATGTCCGTTACTTGTCAGTGGAGTGAACTTGACTTGAGATGTGTGGTGACCCGCGTCCAGATTGCCCACTCATTCTAGGCCTTGCGTCTCGCACCAAAGGGACCTAAACAGGTCAAGCCAAACGATTTGGAAATTAACAAACAATTAGCGTTAAAAGATCTGACCTCCGACTTGTCTCACTTGAGTAAAAGCTTTGTCGAAATGTTATAGCCTCATCAGAAGTAAGTGGTAACGAAATCGTTTTTGTGCAAAATTTCAGCTTTCACCATCTTTTCTTTTTAGTAACAGGGCATCCATTTCTAATGACAGCTTTAGGCCAATCTCTGCTTTCGTATTGTAGTACACGCAAATTTTTGCTAAGTAACCTCTTTACCTAGATGTTCTCGATTATCGACATTTCATATTTCAGTGATTTGAACACGTGTTTCGGGTATTTGAGGAAGCATCCCCTCGCAGATGAGGCACTACCTCATTGAGAGTGTCTTTGTCTAGGCCGCGTCGATTGATTCAATGGGTCCGCGCCAGAACAGAACAAGAGACGACACCGAACAGTTGAAGTCTACCCCCGCCGCCTGCGACCGCATTCCAACCAGTGTTGCCAGCAACAAACAGTTTACGCATTCATTAGTAATACGCCACAAACTCCAGCTTTGTCGCTCGAATTCGGTCGGAGAGAGACAGAAACGGCTCAACGCTCAGATCCTCGCCGGTGCATTCTTTTATTCTTTTCTCGCTCTTGTTGGATTCGATCGCTTTGCTCAGCTTTACCGTGTCTCGTGTCTGCTTTTGTTCTTACTTCCTCGTCACTCCTGGAAGGTCCCAAATCGCTCGTCTCGCTCGCGCGGATTGTGGAATTGCTGCTCGCCTCTTTGTCACACTTGTACTGATACAAGTTGCGTTCTCACAGAGGTCGCTGACTCGCCGGCCAGAGGCCAAGCAAAACAAAACGCACAACTTGACGCTTCTTCCTTGCGTAGGAACGAAGGACCAAACTTCCTCCAGGGGTACAACACATTTCTAACCCAATTTACAACAATAAACGCAGCCTATTCTTGCGCAACGCTCTTCCGCCTTTCTTCTAACAAATGTTCCAGTTCGCCATGTCATCAATTAATAGACTGATACCACAATTTCAAATCTACCTTTCAAGAACCTCTCACTTTGCGACAAATGCTTCACCAACAAACACCTAGACTAAATCAACAAATTCAGGGTTCGGGGAGCTGGAGCTTTGGTTTATCATTAGGCACAACTGTGCGTAAAGGTACTGAGGGCGTGCCCTGTCTCTGACGTTTTTTAACAATCCCCTAGTATAGAAAAATTTGCTCTACTCTAATACGAATGACATAATAAATTATGACTGCTCATTTAAATTACAAAACACATCAATTATCACATTAACTCTAAATAGCGTTCTTTTTAAAGTAGCAAATCCAATGACCAGACCAACAACAATAATTGAATCTTCTTTCTGTAACACGTGCTTACATATTGCACGATCCTACTTAACGACAACAAATACATAAAACTGCTCCATTAACCTATTAAAATGTGTATACTATTGTGAAAACATACAACATAAATAAAAATCATCAACAAAATCTGTAACAAATTGGGGCAAGCGAAGGCCTCCCACCTTCGCACATCACGATTTGAAAATTTTCGCGCCACTTATCTCAATACTAACAAGTTATAGTTCGTTCAGCATAACATTTAACGCATTGTGGTCGACCCTGATAACTAAAAAACTGCAATAAAGTGATCTAAAAAATTTTCATCATCTAAATGTTAGGGCATGTCAATGTCAGCATGTTTAGCACTGGCACCTATAAATAATTTATCGAAATCGGTGCAACGCTCTTGAGTGTTTTGGTGGGCTTTTTCTTCGCATTCCTCTGGTCCGGTGAAAGTAAAAGTATCGACCATCATTGAATCGGATTGAAATTGGCGATTTCGTGCGTAGAAAACCAATCGAGGGAGGAATAATGAAACCGTTCAAGGCCCTTACGACACTTCTCTAATCACATACTGTGCTTTCGCAAAGGTCATACACGAGAAAAATTCCTGGTTTGAGCAAATAGACGGTTTGATAAACAAAGCGGCGTCCAAAACAACAATTAGTGACACTTTAAACTTGTATTTATGCTCGGTTATCGTTCCTCGTACGGCTTTTTTAGTCATAAGATAAATATAAAACAAATAACCATACATACTTGTCTGGAATTATACAGAACTATAGTAGTAAATTACGAGTCAAGATACATATTTATACTAGCTATAGCTTCACGTTTTCACGCCAAGCAGGATACAATAACCTCTTGTACTTCTTGTAGGTGGTATTCTCGGATGCTTTTTCTATTACTACATCTAACAGAGCATAACTGAAGAATTAATTTTTCAACAATTGGATTCACATACCGACAACGAAAATCGTGATGAGAAGTTACAAAAATAGGTTCGTTTTTAATTATAGTTTAGAGCGATTCGATCATAACTTCGCTCTTAAATAATACATTAAAATATATGATCGATGCTCCAGTCGAACTAGCCTAAATTTTTAAACTGCACAAAATTTAAATCAATAATAATTGCAGGATGAGTAACGTGAAATTTACAATTAAGACGGCAATTAATCCAAACAACAACCAGTAGAGTGGTTCATGGGTTAATACAATTTTAAACGCCTAATCAACTTAATTAACCAATTTAGCTTAACAGTGTTATTGAGAATAGTTTTTCTCTCCTTATATTCTGCTATGCTGAACCAAGACGAGGAAATTGACTCACTGTCGTTAAACACACTTTAAGAATTCAACCAAGGATACCACGTCGTAAACAAAACATAAAAAATTAATTTGATTAAGAAGGAAACAAATACATGGAATCTAAAATATGACAATGTACCAAGAACGCCAACGCGAGAAACCTTCAAGCATTTCCTTATCGATGTATACAAACTAAACTGAGATTAAAAAACATGACAAACAAAGGGCCAAAGATTTACACTTTTTTGTATCGATTTTCTATGAAAAATATCTTCTATCATAAATAATTTATTTCGATTCCAAGCAACAGCACACTCGAAAATGGTGGAGGTGCTGGGCTAGAGAAAATATCGACTTGTTTTCCGAATTCTTGAAGAAACATTTGACGTTGTTGGGGGCAAAAATGATCGAAAAACGCACTCATTTTTTTGTAATTTTCTTAGCGATCTCTACTTCACATGCATTTTTGAAATTAATCGGCGCCAAGTTAGTAGGTATTTTAAATACGCAATGTGATAGTTGTGTCGTTTATCTCGAGTTGGCTTTATCTAAAACTGTTTTGTTTACTAATAAACACATCCAAGCTGCTGGTAGCCTAAACAGTTAAGATAATCAAGCTATAGAACAATTTTGAATAAATAGATATGTCATAAAGAATGCGTCGAGACTTCTAGAATTTACATCCGGTCTAACGAGCAGTGCTGTCATGCCTGACACGGTCAGTTATAGAGGTTACCTTACCACTTACTTCAACACTATTTACATCTAACTACAATCGCAGCTACTTTCAATGAGGAAATTTTTCTTTTCATCGATTTATTCCTCCTTTTACTTCGATCAAATCGCTCTCTATTTATTACTTGTGGTATCAAAGGGGCAAGAAGCTTCATGAGTCATTGCGTCTCTGCCAGTCTAGACCCATACTTGCCAACATTATTTGCATTTTAATGTCCATGTTCGTTTTGCAATAGTAGTGGACCCAAGCCAGCACCTTGAGGCGAGCCTCAACCGAGAGAAAGCAACTCGGTGAGATATGATTTAATAAGTTCCAAAACCAGTTAGAAAAACAATGAGATGATCTAATATCGTTTTCGAGTTTCGAAATTGTGCCATTTGTGGCGGATATTATCACCGTTTGTTTGATGACCTCCATTGTAATTTCTTAGGGAAAATGGTAAAGTGATCAATAAAGCGATTACGGGTTGTATGAGTGTAAATAGAAATGTAAAGCTTGTGGCTATAATTCATCGACTAACAACACTGTGGGAGTTAATTCAGACTAAGCGTAGGTTTTATTCCCATAAGGATATAGTAAAGGCTTAATCGAAGCGATTATCCTGTGAAAATTTGGACATGGAACGTTGCTAAAGTAGAATTACTCGAGTCATACTATGGCAGGTCAAGGTCCGGCGGAGTAGGAGCCGTCATTGACACACTATTGTGACTGAAATTTGAGCCAAATAGGCATAGGTAGTAATTAGGAAAAGCTTATTCGAATTAGACTCCAACGCGAAAAAATCCAGGTCAAGTGATGTTTATGTAATCTTTGCAACATCATTTATAACCCTGAAAGTGTATTGTAACCTAAACAAAATTTTTGCGAGGTATTAAACATCGTATTAATTTTGAAACGTGCTAGTGGCTAATTGGCAAAAATGTTACTTTTACACGACAACCAAAATATTTCATAGTTTCAATGTTTATTTTAAAAGAAGATGCATTAATATGTATATCTCATTGATATTCAAGGACACGAACAATAAAACGAGGGTCAAGGGAAACGGAATTTTTCTCTCAATCGGTTCAGAATTTTTATGTCAAACTAACATGAACGACAAAATTGCAATTAACATCGTAATGTAGGAAAAAGTCTTTCTCTGACCCACGTTTGTTCATTTTCTGGGTCAGTTTTGCGACAGTTTCATTAACATAACTGTATTGTTTGGTCTTCCGGTATTTAGTGCTTAGATTGACTTTTGCAACTCTAATGAGGTATCTGAGAAAAATTCGAGTTTTGTCGAACTACGGCTTTTTCGTGTAACAATTGAAAAACAAAAAAAAAAAAACAATATGCTTTTTTAGTCTTATAAAATCTGTTACTACTTAAACTTTCTCATTTAATATTCTTGTTATTCATGCATGAAAATATTAGTTGAGTTACAAAAGTGTGTTACAATGATGGTCAAAAGTCATAAGCTATACGGTTGCTCAGCAACAATTAATTTATTTGTCAAAATAGAAATAACGGGTAAGCAACAGAATTGTCTCCTGTTGCTGATCCAGGTGATCTACAACAAATTATTGTTAACACAATTGAAGAAATTAACAACACACCTAGCTGGATACTCCATATAATGTTATCGATTTCTACGAGAGTAATTCATTGTTGTTTTAGACCAGAGTAGGCTATAGAAATTTGACGAGTTGTATGGTGACTGTGGCTAAATGACAATAAAATAGGCTACTCTGGTCAAAAACAAAAATAAATGTATGATAGTTCAATTACTCAAAATTAATAGAAGACATACGCAAAAACTTCTAAGACTCTCTCTGAATGACAATTTCGTTGCTCACATTATACTCGTACTTTACTAAAATTAAATTGCTTTTTCCTGGTAATTGTTGAAAAATTTGGAAGCACTAATAATAAAAGGCAGCAAAAGGTGGCGATTAAGTGAAAGCAAAAAACAAAAATTTTAAAATGATACTTATTAGAACATGTGCACTTAGACGACATCTTTTTTACACTTATTTGATTTGTTACTATTTAAATTTTTCTTAAAAAAAAATTAAAAATCGAAGTAACGAGAAAAAAGCTTTTTTGCTTTTTTATGCTCTTATACTCTTTCACTTTTTTATGCTTTTCTCGCTGTTTTGCTCTTATATGTTAATCCGCTTTCTCTCTCTCTCTTATTTGCTCTTATGCGTTTATGCGCTCTCTCTTTCTTTTATTATACCATGCGATCAAAAAAAAATAAATTAGAATACCGCCTATTCTCATCAAATGTCAGTGGAAACTTTGAGAAGTTTGCGTTTTATTCATTTTGAGTGAAATAATGTTCACTTTAGAGCAGAAATTTTTTATTGCTGTACAAGACGAAAACGGTGAATGGTCATTTTCACTTTCAGTTTATGTGGAAAGTTTCTAGCAATGTGTTGCCAACTGTAGAATTTAATCGACGCCTACTCTAATTTATTTTTTTTTGATCGCACCGTACTTATAGAACATGTGCACATGTTTTAAACCTCGCGCTCTTATGCACTCGCCATCTTGTAACATTTATTTGAATTGTATTTAAATTTGAATTAGAGGAAAGCGGGACTTTATGCCGCTACACCACCATGCCGCCGACAGTTTCTCAGCTCTAATCCAATACATACAGGGTGCGCCAGAACTCGCGCCCCAGAGAAAAATGCCATATAAGGTAAGATACCAGGAAAAAATGTTAAAAAAATTTATCTATAAAAATTTCAAAGTTATGAGGGTTTAAAGTTTGCACTTTGCCTCTATTTATTACTGTTGCAAACATAATTTTCCAAGTTTTTTTGCTATAGGCAGATAGAATTTTTTAAACATTTTTTCATGTTCCTGGTATCTTACCTTACTTGAAAATTTTCTCTGGGGCGCGAGTTCTGGCGCACCCTGTATTTTAATACTTGTGCATGCACAAAATTTTCGAAAAATTAATTTCTCTTTTAACACTTTTCTGGGTCTATTGCACCCTATGAGTGCATTTGGAGCAATTTTTAAGTTCTTATTTTTTTCGATTGTTAACAAAATTTTGATCCATTTTCGACACTTTTAATGTCGAAAAATTTTATTGTAGAAAAATTTGATTTTTGTAACTCAATACAAAAATGTTTTATCCTTTTTTTGCGCCAAAGCGGGTGATACTACTAAATATTACATTGTATATTAAAATTGGTTAATTAAAAAAGACTCTTTTAATAAAAATATGCTCTGGAATCCACAATCTCCTCTTTCAAAAGTAATCAGTTTCTAAAAACTTTGAATTTGAGTAGTTTTCTGGTGCAATGAACACGTATTATTATGTTTCAGCGTACAGCAAGACCTCCGTCGAAGTGTTTAAGCAATAATTGTTTGGCAATGTAGGTTTACATTTCTAACCCAGTTTCGAAGGTTCGTGTCCGATTGTGACATGGATGTTTTAGCATTTTTGGATGCGAAATTCCGAAGCGCTCGTTGAAAATCTCGTCGAATTTGTCAAGTACAAAAGACATAATATTTTGTTGATGTATTTGACAGGCGATAACGCGCGCTTATTATTTCAAGCTGTCTGTTATCTGCGGCTAGTAAGTCGTTAGTCGCTAATGACTCGCGTTAAACACTCTCCGAATACCACTCGCTAATTGGTTGATTACTCAAAATAAACACTACCGCTTAGGGAGCAACTCGATTCGAATAATTCAACAAAATCTTCGTCCTGTCAAACGAGTGAAATATCGCCAGGATTCTTTAGGCACGCATGTGCAATAATATTTAGATTTTAAACCTCTGAACGTTCAAAACTTGTTGTACCGGTCGACTATTTGTATCGTATCTAACAACCAATCCCAGGCGGCGCCGTAAATCAATTGTCACTATTATAAATCGATGTTCAACTGTTGACTTCCACGGCTAATGCGACCAAAGTACCTACACACATTCCCTGGGAATCATTTACCTTCGTACCAAGCGAACTCGAAGCTCCTCGAGTACAGCCAATGTCGTACGCTTGTTATTATTCTTCAATCCAATGCAAACCTTATCGATACACATTCGACATAATTGGCAATACATTTCTGTTTTATTTATAAACGAAAAACGACATTTCCTTTCACGTACTCGCGACTAGACTCTTTTCTTCCAATAACAAATCTTGAGCAGTTTTAGCACTGATCACTCAACAACTTCTCTGGATGAGTTATTTTGTAAAAGTAGAAAGTACTAAAGTTTTGCAGGAATTCATTGCAATTACCAAATGTGTACTTTGAATAGATTAACCTGTCAAGTGGAAAATTGAAACATGCAACTACAAACTTTTCAAAAATTTTAAGTCGCGCGAAAGTTGTTTTCTGATTTTAGACATGCCCGGAATCAAAATTTTTTTAATAAAACTGTTTGAAAATGAATGAAAAAGTTGTTTCGTAATACACAAACATTACGTGGAGTGAAAGTAATAAAATCAGATAAAGATACTCCTACACAATACGTAATTTTATTTCTCCCATTTTTATTTAAGCTGATATTAGATAAGACTAGATCAAATCAAGAAGATTCACTTTTACTATTCTACTTATTTAATTCTGTTCTCTGAAAGAAATAATAATAATAATATAACTCATTAAAAACATAAATAAAAACAAAATAATAGAACATATGAAAACAAAAGTGATTAAAAAATTAAGATTCTGGGGTTTTACAAGTAGAAAAAAGTTGTGGAAAAATTTTGACAATCTGTGAAACGTGTGTTTCTCCAAAGCTCCATGGTAGAGACTCCGACCTTTCGTAGTTTACAATCAATAAATTGTAAAGTTTTTGTCTGTTAGAAAAAACAGTATCCGAGAAAAGCAGATGAAAAATCACCGAATCGTTATGTTGTGACAAAGTACGGCGAGTTCGCATGGCCGTAAATCATTGCCTATTTATTCAGTTCAAACATTGTTATGAAAAACATGATAAGTTGCGCTTAACATAAAAGCAGTTCTAATTCGAAATAGATTGCGGTGGAGCAGTCTGCCGGCATCGAACATGTCTGGATCTGGAATGGATGCGTCCCTATTAATAGTTTGACAGGCGCATAAAAATACTCTCCGCCGCCGCTTTCCAACGCCGTCACTTAATTACACTTACTGATAACTCGGGGAGTTTCCTTGCATTTCAACCCTTTTCTTCGACATGGAATTAATTACTTACAACTGTTCTTTATTTTGGTTTGGGCCTCGAAGATGATGAGAGAACGTTTTCGATGTAAGACTTCATGGTGTAAATGATGAGTGAATTGGGTAAGGTCAACTGATACAAATGAACTTTACATCCTGTTGGTCGCCTCGTTAAGATAAAGTGGATTATTGATTTCGTCAGAAGAAAGCTCAAAGACAATACGGTGACGCGATTTTTCAGTGGAAATCTACGCGAAGACCGCTTTCACAACGCACTGATTGACGTGTTATTGTATAACAGGTTAACAATGAACGTTTCAAGAATTTTAATTCTTTTCCTAATTCCTCTACCAAGACTTAAAAACCGAACAACGGTTCTTGAAGTCGTAACATTTGAAGATGTATTAAGTTTTCAATCTTGTTGAACACTTGTAAGAGATTTCAAAGTGATTCGAAATGTTCTACTCGTCAAAATAGACGTGTCAGTTGCTGATTTTATTTTTCAGTTGCGTGTAACTGTTGTCATAAAATGTAAATACGCGTAAAATTAACATTAGAATAACATTACCAACAATATACTTTTGGAAGTATAATATATCGCTCTATAGGAGTCTGGAGTTATCTCTAACACCATTTGGCGAGATTTAGATGGAAGGGTGACTTTAAAGTGGCTTATTTTTAAAAATAAAGCAGAGAAATTTTTTTTCCCATGATACTAAAATTTGTTTAGCAAAAGCATAGTAAAATCAATAGTTTTCGAAATGTTACCAAAACATTAAACCCACACAATTGCAATTCTTTTGGTAAATACTGTACAATCGATTTTTTGTCTGATTTATTTTTTACCCAATTTTATAAAAACTATAAATTTGCAAATTAAAACGTTTAATGCCTTTAAATTTTTAAATTACTATAAGTGAGATTTGGTTTCCGTTTTTTTTTTTATAATAAATTCGTATTTTGGCCGAATTGAGTTATTAGATTTTTAAAATTTTTTTGAAACTGTTCAGCAGTTTGAAAAACTGGAGCGCTCCGGAGTCAACTTTAGCTAATGTGAAGGCGTCTAAAAACATTGATCCGTTTTGGTTGTTTATCTACGACCGACAGCTTTTCAGTAATCGACAGATTTCTATAATAGATGTTGCTTTTTTGTCGAATGGCTCCAACCGTCTCTAGAATTTGTTAATTTTATAGAATATTGTTTTAGGATTCCACAAACAAAATTAATTTTAGTATACTTTTTGAGGAACATACGTAAGAAGTTTTTATTTTAAAAATTTTCTAGTTTAAAACTTCAATTAGAGCGAAACTTTTAAATTGATTGTCAAAAGTTGCATTTCTATGTTAATATGGTGGACTTTCTCCGGACCTTCGTAATCTTGTACTATGAAACCTATAGTTTTTGAAAAACGAGTTTAAAATTTGAATAATACATTGTTGTATTTTTTGAACTATGTATCAATCAAATGACTGAAAATAGTCGACCATTTTTTTTTAATTTAAAACGGTTAAAATTTTGGATTTGTAATTATTCCAACTAAACATTCTACTGTAAGAAAAATTTTAAAAAAACTTTGCACCTACCATTTAATTTCCAAAAATTAGTTTAAATATAGTGATAAAACCCGGAAAAACTATAAATTTGTTGTATTGATCACAGAAAATATAAAAACAGAATCTGAAAATTAATATTTTTTTTCTTAGTTTTCAGTTTTCTTTGGAAATCATCAAAACATTTTTTGTGATATTTGCGCGATTTATTAATTCTTGCATGATCATCGTCTTTATTTGTCTGTATGAAATCGTAAATCACGTCCAGCTAGCTGCATTTCGGATAATGTCGTCCGAAAACAATATATTTTTACCAATTTATCCATTTAGTTGATAAATTGCGTCCGAATCAAGGTGGAAATAAATAGTTCGGTGTAAGTGAGTTTGCGGTTAGAGCCGCGACATTTGTTTAGATTTTCTGGTCTGGTCGCGGCAGAGACGCCAAATTTAACGCCGAAGCTGCGCTACGCCCTTCCATCGACTGAAATAGCTGCCTGAAAGAGGGCACTCGCCAAGAATAGTATATCTCACGGTTGCAGCACGCGATCCTTGACGACTTTCGTCCTTTTTTCATCCGTCTGCCATCCTCGGTCGGTCCTTTTCTCGGCGCACTCCTTCATAATTGTTTAAACTACAATTTCAGTAAGCATTTCTTGATTGGTGCGCCACCGGCGATATTTTTAGGACAACTCCGCGTTCCTGTCGCTACTTAATTTTATACATCGTGAGTCTACGTTTATGTTGTTGGCGTCGGGATATTACCTTCCTTCTTTGATTTGTGAACGACACTAATCAAGACAACGACGTGAAGACACTTTCAGCTAAAGTGATAAATAGCGTTCTATTCCGGTTCGTTTCTTGTTTACAAATTATTATTAAAATGGATTTATTGCGTTGAAATGTATTTAATACAGGATTCACTCGAATTTTATTTTACTCACTGTTTTACACAATCATTAATTTATCTTAATAACGCCTACAATAAATCTAAATTAATTAATTAATCGTTAAAATCAAATTTATATTTATTGTACCTTCACTTTTGATTTTTACCTTGAGGGTCCATTCATTTTTCTATTCCACTGTTTATCATTCACGTCCCCTATAACGATTGTTACACAAATTAATTATTTACAAATGAAAGTTTTACTAGAACTACAAATAAATCGACTTGATGAATGAAATTATAACGAACTATTTATAAGTTTGAGGGATTTTTATTAAAACCGGACAAAGATTCAAATTGGCTGAAAGTCAATTCAAAGCAAAATACTTTTCGCAATTGCTTTTAGATTTTAACACTTTGTTAATTCAGTAATTCAATTTTTGAACGGAAGCCAGTACCAGTATTAGAACAGCGAAATGTTCCAAAGCATTTCTGGATATTATTTTTTTTAACTACAGGACGACCAGGTCCAAAAGTCGAATTATGCATTCATTCCTCTTTGGCGTCAGAAGTTGCTGAGTAGCTTTCTGCATATGGAGTACTCGGGCACCAAACGAGCATACATTACACCCCTGTCATTTAAAATTAAAATTTGTCTTTGAAGCTAAGTTTAACATAAACAGTGATACGATATCAATGAGAGAATAAGTAATTCCGATGGCCATTTTTAGCATATCGGCTCATAAATATAATTGGAAATTTTTAGAAACAAAGCATCTGACAAGACAAGCGTAAACAAATTGTTATTTTGTAGTTCCTCGCGCCAAATAATGCTAACTATTAGTTCGAAGATGTTTGTTTGCATGTTTTGTAAATTGTATTTAAATTTTCTACATTTTCTAATGATGTTTCTCAGACTTAATATGATTACTGGAAGACGTGCATTGTGAGAAATCCCACGAATTTTCTACGGCTCGTGATTTTAAACCGTAGGTAATTATTAGTTCCACGATAGTACCACACTACTTAATTTCTTATGTACCGATTTGGGACGCGTAAATTGAGGGTAAATAATCACTTAATCGCTTACAAAAGACCCAAAACCGAGTACCAGTCTCGGATTCTTTACAATCTTCCTTTATCAGATGAAGGCTTTTTCAGGAAACGAATCGATTTCATTTCAATTAATCTAAAATCTAATTTCTACGATAGTTTAGAGTCTTGACAGATCCAATAATAAATTTACCAACTTGGAGAATTTTTGATGATAATAATCTAAACATTATTTAAGATTATATGGAGCAAAACAAATTGATCTTTTTTCATCTCTGATTTCTTATCTCACAAATATTAAAAAGGTAAAAGCACCTTGTCCATTCAAGCGCTAATCCATTCAGTATATTCGCTTCAACTTTTTGTTATTGTAGCTACTAGTGAAAGGTTACAACCATTCTTATCCAACAAGTTACGTCTTTTTGATCCCAACTCTATAAAAGCATCATAAAAATAATCATTACTGATACAAAACAACTTGTCTCTGTTGTAAATATGAATCGCAGCTTTCGTACACGACAGTTACAAGGATGCACCGCACCATAAATGGTTCCTGAAACAAAGCAACTTTTTCAGGACTGGTTGCCACTGGTTGCTTAATAAGAATAGGAGTAGTGCCATTTTTGGGCACCTAAAACCACTTACTAGTTTTGCTAAAATTTTATGAAAAAAATTTAAGATTCAATAAACCGGCAAATGGAAAATGTTTCTAGATCAAGATCTCGCATTGGCGTAATAATTGTTAAACTTTATCACCTCCGCTATTTTTCCAAATATTACAGTTACATAACGAAGTTATGTAATAGTTGCAATTGTTCAAAATTAAAATATAGTCTCACAATACAAGAGAAATTGCTAGAAATCGAACAGGAAAGTGCAGGTGAAATTGTAACAGCGCGTATGTCATCTGCAAAAGGAAAGCGTCCGATCTGATACTGAAAATATTCATTTTCATGCTCTTCTTAACAGGATAAGTGTAACACTGCGATTGGATTTTTTTCGTAATTGCTTAGAGAAATTTCCTTAGTCAAAAATGAATTGTTTTCGAGTGTAGACAATAAGTGAAAGGGAAAATATCGCTTCCTGTAAATTAAAAAGTATTCATTACACAGGAAAAAAATCAATTAGAATGTTTGAAGCGGTAAATGATTTGGCGGAGTCGGAAAAAATTTTCAATCGGGCTACAAGCGTTGAAAATACGATTTTTGCCCGGTAGGGTAATTAGAAGCAATTATTTGCACTTTTTGCATATCATTAATCATTTTTCGAATTAACTTAAATTACCTAAGTAAAAACAATAATGACGCCAAGTAGTTTCGTTGGCCTATTTTCGAAATTAATTAAAGCGGTCTTTTACTAGTTATAGGTGCAAGTGCGCCACGTGAGTAAATCTTAATTTAATTAGAATGATCCGTTAAAAATAGTGGTATAGCATAATAAAACTATTTTAAATGTTCTTAAATTTCCGATTTTATGACTTATTTTCGACATAAATAAGCCCCTCAATAATATTTACATAAATAACCACAAACTAATGGCTGAGCCATAAAGGAGATATTAAACCGGCACAAATTGAATGTAAATACTTTTGTTAACAAATGTGTTAGTGCATAATAAAATGTTGCCTAAAATCGCGCGATTGGATTTTTCAAAATTTAATTGTGATATTTCACAGGTTAACGATCCGGTGATGTAGTAATATGGCTTCCACGTGAGCGCCTATGGACCATCAGAATCGTAAACACACCGAGTATTAATTTATAACACTAGTTAGGGACACGTGCTGGATTTAGACGTCGGTTCCGTGATGACCCACTATAAAGGATTGTGATTTTTAAGTCTAAAAAATGGTTTTATTATTTATGGGAAACGAAACAAGAGATTTGTTATCTTTGAGACGAAGTTTATCTTTTTCCAATCTTGCTTAGTCAATATTGTAATAATCACTCACATTGACACATTCCTGACTGATCAAGTTCATGACTGTTATTATTTTTATTGTTTTCTCTTGTTGTCAAACAAATTCCACACAATTTATACAATAACTAAATCAAAAAGGTATTTTTTTTTAATTACAAAGGCCCTGAAATGACAAAACAAATAAGAATAATCTACTGGGCGACGCGAAAACTGATTTTAACAGAAAGTAATGAGAAAAAAGGAAAAAAGTACAATGGAATGAATTATAGAAGAAAATACGAGACAATTAGAATCTTTATGAAATGTGAATAGGTTTTTTAACCATAATTTATAAAAACTTTATTCATATTATGTTAGTTTTTAGAATCATATACAGAGTGTACTCTTTTCATTGATTCATCAAAAACATTCTTAACGACAAGCAACGTATATAATCTATCGTTTATCAGTCTATTAACTCTTGCAAAAACTGAGCATGTAATTTATTCTCAGTGTGAGAGTATACTGAATGCTACTAATCAATAGTTGTAGTTGTAATGATTCAAAGCAAACTGTAGTAGACAACAATATGCTATTATAAGAAGTCTTTTTAATATTTACAAGCATGCGGACATGGTAGCATTTTATTATAGCCACTAGGAAAAAAACAACGTGTGAAATAACATTGCAATGTTAACAGCAAAAGATAAAATGCAAAATTTATTCTATTTAATTGTAATTGAAAAACTTAACACTCAGATAAAAATGTTTTTTTCCGACAAAAGTATTTTATCGTTTGGGATTAGAACAATGACGCGAATGCAAATCACTTATCGTTTTATACAGAGTGTTCCAAATATAGTATGAAACCTTGATGATAACTGTCACCGAGCGACGCATTGAAAAATATTGTGTTATTATTATATAAATCAAGGTTTTGTTTGGAAAATATGACGTATTTTGCTTATGATGGTTGCGTGCAATGATATAGCGAGGGGACGAGGTGTTTTAATCTAATCTAGGCTTATCGATCCTTATTCTATATTCTCTATACTTTAGTCAAAAATTGAGATAAAACTCGGGTTCATTCTTGTATCAATTAGTCATTGGACCCTTATCAGTGACATTTTGGAAATTCCGAGACCTGTACGTGTTTCCTATTTGTAATTAGCGATAATCCTTTTTCTGGGAACTTTGTGGTTAACTATACCTGACTCAAGTGACATGAACAGGATTTCTGGTTTAAAAAATTGAATCTCAGTTTTGTTTAAACTTAGCAATATAGTGTGAAATTATGCAATCTAACTCTGTTATCACAAACATAACTTCCTTTTATTATTAAGCTACAAAGGATTTAATCATTAATTAAATATTTTTATAAGCGATTGTTGCTTTGGGCGCGAATTCTATTTTCATCGACGAAAAAATATCCTTATCGCAAGATTACCAAATAACGATACACCATAAAATATTTTAAACACTCTTAAACTCTCCAAAAATAAAAGTGCATTTTCACAATTAAGGACATTCAACTCGGTTTAGTATTTTTTCTACGGTAGGTCGTGGTTCAAAATAAAATAATTTTCGCAACTCTGGCCTCAGGCCAAATGTTTATCACTTATCTTCATGTAAAACAATCTACAAAATGATTAGCCACAAAATTACAATAAAATCATAATTATTCTTACTTTATTTTGACAAATAAGTGCCATAGAAATTTGTAATTCCCTCAAGCGCAATAAACAAACCAGTCGCACATTTGGTGCCAAAGTTAAAAATATATTTTTAAAAAAAGTCGCTGATGGTCATCTTTATTTTTCTCTTTAATTATTTTGACAAACAGATGCATTTCAAGTGTTTATTACGATTTGAGAGCAAAACGCTAGTAAGTATATCTGACCTAAAAAAAAATCCGAGCCTTGACCTGAGCTAACGATTGTTTTGATAATAATTGTGTAAATCAATCTACCTTTTCTTTCATAAAAAGGATCCACGTTTAGTGTTTTAACCTAGGTTAAGAAGAAAAGTTTGCAAGACAGGAAATCGGAAAATGAAGGAGCATTGAAGAACGTTAATTGTTCAAAGTAAGAAATGTCAAATGAGGTTATCTCATTGACACACTTTTTCGCGGTCGCACCGTAAAAAAATGTTTGTTTTAGCTTCGACATTTTGATTTTTCTCAATTTGAGATGTTTGCGGCATACAGCCGAAATGTCGATAACAGATGATAACAGTCCATAACTCATTTTGTAAAGGTTTTATTAGCAATTAAAGTTCATTTCAAATAAGCCTTGATAAGGCTATGAATAATTAAAATGGTGTTGCTTTTGGTATCATAATCGGTGCCGCATGTCCGCGTATTTTATTGGCAAATTGAATTTTTCTGGAAAAATTATCAAAGTCCGACATTGTTGCGGATTTACGTTACGTAATTGTTAATGTTATGTGAAAATGATTGTCATTAACATACCGACGTTACAACAATCCACGTGCAAGACGATCGATTTATTGCAGAAATCCACAATCAAAATGGGGTTAGACGATAAGATAAAAAGTGGAAAATAAGGCCGAATTGTGTACCGAAATGATGAATTGGCTAAATGTTTTTCAGATTTACATTTGCAGTTAATCTCTTGATCCTTCTGTCATTCTTCCAGAAAAGATTCAGTGTTTTTGCAAGGCCAAAGACCACACAATCAATTCTAATAATTATTAATATAATGCACATGTAATGTCAAATGATAAGCATTATTGACGTTATTCTATTAGTAAAACCTTGTCACGGTGCCTTGAAAAGCAATCCAACTTTGAACCGTTAAAAAATCGTTTTATATAAGAAAAATGTAAAATTTAGTATCAACGTAACGGTAATTAATGCGCAACTATTTCCTAGAAACTAAAAATTAATAAATTTAAGAATGGCAAAAATAAAAAATTCAACACCAATTTCTAATAAACTTTCAAAGTGCTTTTACTTTTAGTAACAATGATAAGGTTTTTTTCAGTGAGAGTAGTTTAAAAATTAAAGCATGACAGTCACAATTTTATTTAAAACAATATTGAGAGAGGGACGATCGTTACTATTTCATCAATATTTTAACATCTCCTTGAGACAATTTAATTCTTGAATTATAAAGTAGCCCAAATTTGATTATCAAATATTGTAAAACTAGCAAACACGACTCTACCTAAACATTAATATTGCACAAAATATTTTCGTCCTTGACTATTATCACTGATAAACCAATAATCAATTTGTACTGTGTACTCATGGATTAGCTTAAAGGTATTTTCAATATTTTAATTTTGGCTCCTTTTAGTTCGTTCTTACTTTGTACTTAATTATTCGTTATCTTGGCAATAACTCAGCGAAACCGTCGATAAATTACGTTAAAATCGAACTAGGACAGTGGATTTTTGGAAAAAAATTCAAATAGCAAAACTATATTAATATCGTTTAGATGAGCTTGAGGTGAGTCGATGACTTTGCTCTTAACGGCATCGTAATTCTGTTCCTTATAACGGAGTTAAACAATCGTGTCATTTCACCAGCTCTGCACTGATTCTCTACGTCACCGCCTAACGTTGCGAAACTGTACTGTTTTTGTTAATCCACTCGATTGGAAGTGCACAAATTTCATCAAATTTGATTAGATCCGTTGATAACTTATCGTAACAAAATCTAAATTGTAGCTTATGGTATCTAAAGCCGAATATTTACATTGTTACATTATAATAAATAATTTGGGCTTATCCAAATCATACAAAACACTGTGCAATGTTATTTATCGCAGTGACGTGCGAATTTTCAAGATTTTTCTAATCCGAAGCTCCAAAGTACGAATTTTGTCAAGTGCAAAACAAAGTAATCCGAACTTATGATTAGAATTCCAAAATAAATCGTAAAATTAAAAATAATCATTTAGGTAACTAGGCCGGAAAGTGCTGGACAAGTAGGCAAATTTCACTTAATATACTGGGTGACATTAGAAATGAACACTTGACAGTGAAGAAGCGGCAAAGCAATCTTTTCAACACTGAAACGTGAAGCTCATTTTTTCAAAGTTATAAAATATTGATTCTTGTGTACGAATTAAGCTTGAATATTGCCCATTTCTGAATGAAAAACGATTTAATTTAGAATAATTTTGAGCATTTACATAACATGAATAAATTTATCAGCTCAGCAATAATTTTCACGGACTAGAGACCCGACTGGTAACATTGAAACTATGATAAATACGTTCCCTGTAATTTCTCACGCAATGACTGATAAAAAATTCATTTTGTTAAGAATTACCACAAAACAATAAATTGTATCTTAACGTGACAATAAGCTGTTCTCTTTTATAAGTATATTTCCGAGTATCGAAAAACATATACACCACATTTTCTATATAGGTTAAGGAAATATACAGGTGTATGCGGTTTTTCAATCTCACTTGAGCGAAACTGGTTCAGTGTTCAGTGTCGAATTACAAAATCGAACATTTTTGTTTAACTTGCTGGAATTTCCTACAATAATTTCCGAGAGATTTTCAACTGATAGCCCACTGAGAAGATAATGACTTGGTGATAACTCATACACAGAATGACATGCAGGCACCAATACTGAAACGCTTTTACATAAATGAAACAAGAAAGTGGTGCTAGGAGTCACGTTTGGGAGAGATTTTTCCAATTTGTCATATAACAAGCTTTCTCTGTACCTACTATGGATGTAAAGGCCCAGGCTCAAAAAAATAATTTTTTGAAATAAAACTTTAAACTCAAATACGATGCTAATTTTATCTTCTACTCTGTAATACAGCTATTCAAACACTCTAGTGTTTAGGTTGGTAATGTTGTTAACGACCTGATTGTCAAACATCCTAAGATAGCTGTAAAATAGTGGAATTTTCTTGCTCTAGTGTGAAAATCGTTTCCGAGTCCTTTTCAAATCTCTGATTCAAAGAAATTAAGAAAGTTTAAACAAGCCAGTGTTGCCAATTGATTCCTCAGTATACTCAATGTATTTCCCACCCTAACATTCATACATAATAAAAATACATTTCGAACATTAGTTTTATTTTTTCTTAGGTTGACATCTGGTGTATATAAAGTAGGGTAGGAAAAGAGGGAGTGTCGATCCATTATACAAAAGAAAAAGGGGAAAATAGCGATTTTCAATGTAATCCCGATAACCTCCGTCAGGGCTACTATCGCGGCATATTCAAATCTCCGAAGTTGCGTGAAAAGCGTCGAAACGGGTCGCGAAGATTGACATTTAGGTGAGACCTCGCCTCGTAAAATGTTATTAATGCATGATTACGAGTCGTCCCACCTTTAGTTCGTACACGTGGTGTTAACCGTCGCAGCATGTGCTTTAGATAAAGAGGTAAACAATGACGGGTGCCACGTTAGAGATGGGCGAGAGCGCCAGCGGGTAGCGTACGTTTGCTGTTTAGCTGATAATTAGGCGGAGTAATTGAACGTGCACCGAACAGAAGCGAAGTGACACGAAATCGTCCGACACCGGCCAATTTCCACTATTGTGCCAGGTCGGCGACAAATCACAATGCCTGGATTTACCCGATGTTTACACGGCCTACTGCGAATTTTCGACATGATCATACCCTGAGGAAGGCTAAAGGAAAAGACGAAATTTTGAGAGTTTGAGACACGGAGCCGGCACTACACACCTATCCATCGACGCTCTAAAACTAACTCCACGACGAGATGCGTACCGTGGCAACTGGGAGCCACTGGACGCCAGGGGCGGACTCCCAATCAAATTCTAAACTCAGTTCAAAGTTTTTTATTTAACATCACAAAAATACATTTCAGTTTCAGGTTAAAATAATTGCGAAATATTTACTAATTCTTGTATAAAAAAGAACCAATTAAATATATTATTTTTAATTTTTAAGCTAAAATAAGTGAAGATCGTTTTTTTAATCGTTCTGTTTTTTATTTCAAAAAATTGAATTTTTGTTTTTGAGGCTAATTGTGTATTTTTGTTAACGAGTTTTCTGCTTTTTCTATTACAGCAATTTTGTTTTTTTTTTAATTTCTATTTTAGTTGGATTTCTTTAAGAAATTTTTAAATTTATTTAATATTTTTCCAGACACTAGATCTAGAAAAAGAAGTTGTGAAAAAACACTATTTAACAAAGAAAAAAAACTGAAGTAGAAACAGATATTCTCATCTTTGTTAAAGTGTAGAAAATTTGAATCACACACATAGTTTTTTTGGTGCATTTAAACTTTTTTTTAAAAAAAAAGAAAACAATTACCATGTCTAATTAAATTTTTGATCAAAGTAGAAAATGACGTCAAAATTAATTGACAATATAGAAACTTGAAGAGGATAGCTAACGCACGGTTTATGCAGACAAAATTCTACAAATGAGTAAAGAAGATGATCGAATTCCGTTTTTTGTTGTTGTACATTAGTTGATGACAGCACATTCAAAAACTTTGGAAGCACTGTTGCCAAATTGTCCTTTTTTCGTCTTTTCTGGGAAATCCCTTCGGGCCGCAATTTTAACGACTCCGCCTCTGATTCCGAGTTGCGTGCATAGAAAGAGAAGGAAAATTATCCACCCACGGTATCGGTCGCAGTGAGCTGGCAACACCGCCCGCTATAACCGATATTGTGGCCGCATGGAATGGAGGAGAATGAGCTCGGGTCAACTTCCCCTGAACCCCTCCATAGCTGACTACGTGCCGTTGTTTCTCTCACAGGCAGACAGTTGAACGTCGCGTTCCGGTTGTGTAGTACGCGCGCGTTAAAACGCTCGCTCCGGTACAAAACTGTGTTAACAAAATATTATGATCGTGTAAAAGTGTCTCAAACATTGACTATCTTTATGTTTACCCTCAAATGCTGGGATATACTTCCTACAGGTACATATAATTTTTCCTAAATTTTTTGAAAATTTTTACAGGTCGAAAAGCGCGCCACGAGATTTTGGATTTTGAGTGACTGTGAACTAAAGTGAAGTGTTTCTGTTTCTCAATGTGTGCCCTTCTTTTGGATATTTGATCATAGAAAATAAAAAAAGATTAAAATCAGTGTGGTTGAAAAAATTTGACTTGAATTTTTGGGATTAGTGTCAAACTTGGATTGGACTCCAAATTGGATTTTTTTTTAAAAGTGCCCTAATGTGGAACATACTCTTCACTAACAACCCCGGACGAATCCTTGGACTTGTCTAGTGCGGATCAAAATTTTCAAAAAATTTGTGTTTCCACTCGGATGCGTGGTTTAGTGTTTGAAGTGTAATTAAAATTGGGATAATCGTGTGTGATGTTTGGATTTTATGCAGCCATGTGTCACATAAGCGCTCTGCAGATTGACTAATCACCACGTGGATGAGGCCTTCGATGTAACCAGCATGGCCTGTTTCAGGGACTGGTCGCCAGCGGGCGCCACGGCCCAGCAGCAGTTGTCAGTCGTGACCACGGTGTGGGGAGTCACCACGTCTACTCAGTCGGGCCCCCACGGAGGCTACTCGGGTGGCCCGACACCTGCAGGAAATCCCAACTACGGAAACACCCTCAAACAGCAGCAGCCTTCCTACCAAACGGCCTACAGGCAGACCGGGCCTGGGTGAGTCCCCCAATTCAAACTACCCGCCAAAAATTAGCAATTACCATACCCAAGATTTGATCGAAATGGTCGGGCATTACGTTAATAGACATGGATATTGTTCGTCTAAATTGCAATGATACTAATTTTTTATCTTTGTAATGCAACCCACATCGTAAAATAATTAATTAGATGCCAAAATTTTAAGTTTTTTTTTAAATAGGGATTGACAATCGATACACACCTACCACTTTGATTAAAAGATGGTCGACTTACTCGACAACTGTCATTTTCGCATGGCCTACTTTAGATGAGTTAAAGCAACTTTTCTTATAATGACTAAAAATGTGTACAAATACAAAACTAAAATAAAATTATTTTACTTGAAAGCTGAACTAAACTTTGAGTTGCAATATCTTGAATTTGTATTTTATCCAACCTTAAAAACATCAGTTTAGAGTGTGGATCATTGTTGATATTTGTTTACTTTTTGTGTAAAACTATATTTTCCGCAGTATTTGAGGCGAAATATGTTTATTTTATCGCTTATTGTGCAACCAATTTTTTAATTTTCCTAGAAATAAAAAGGATGTGTGAGTGCTAATCGGAGCAATTTTCGCATCGTTTACATATCTGCTAGGAGCGCACGTGTTGTAAACAATTTCAAGTTCGTTCTGTTTTTCTCTCTTAAAGTTCGATAAGCTTAAAATATGCACTTCGAAATATTCGACGAATACAGTTATTTTTGGTTTAAAATAAGTTAGAAAGAATATTGACGAATCGAGTTGAGCTTTAAATATTAAAAGACATTGATTTAGTCACAATCTGGGCCAAGAAAATACGATGATATTAAAATATTTTTCTCGATAATTCGATAAGAAATCATTACTTGCTTTTTTGAAAAATCAATTGTGACACGCCCACGCGCATTGTTATCTTTGTAGACAATATCAAATTAAAAACTGTGAGCGATTGAACCATTCGTCAAATCCGTTTTGTGTAAACGTAAAAAATTCCACTAATGTTTTAAATGGTTTAACACACGTTGCAGTTATTGTTTTCAATAAAAACATATAACACCTCTGTAACCAACAATCGCACCTGTAAAGATAACAGAAATAATGAGCTGATAACATTTCACACCCTGGATGTTTTCGTAACATTAACGTCTGGTCGGTTATATTTTTCGATGGTGAGGAAATATGGCTGTACATTTAACCGGTGGGTAAAGCTAAACAATGCAACAGAAGGGAGATTGTCGGGGTTACAAGGGGGAGTTGCACGCTATGTGACAAACAATAGACCGATTGGCTGGATTCGAGTTAGTGTAGATAAATTATTCCAGCCATATTTGGAGAAAATTGACAACATATTTGTATTGACAATTAAATTGTATTGCAAAAGTAATGGTATAGCCAAAAAATAAAATGTACAAAATTGAAAACTGGATTTTTTAACCAAGCACTCGTCATATAACCACAATTCGTTCCAATTACGTCCCCAAAACATACACAGAGGGGTCAATATGTCGAGGGTTGTAACTAAATATATTTTATTCAATTCACTTGAAGCTTCTTGAAAAATCGCCTTTCTATCGTGTTTGGAGAAATTGAGCTCTTGATTAAAACTGTGTCTGTTTCTTGTTTTATTTGGCCTTCAAATATGTGTAGAAAGTTGGTACTAGTCCTTGACAACAATTCTTGAAATTGTTAGGGGATGACGTTTCGTCAGGTATTGAAAACACGAGTGTATTTGTGATGGGTAAATACAACCCTCAGATTTCCCCCTAAACTGGTCGCAGATAAGAATAGAAAAAAATGTCACCGGTTTGAATACAGCCATGGTCTTTTTTTGGGGCCAACGAATTTTTCTCTCGAAATATAAATTTTAACTGCGTTAATTAATATTTACGCAAATTTATTATATTTTACAATTTTAATTTCTTTTTATGTACCTACCTAGGCAACCTAAAAAACGCCTCATTTAATTTACTAATCTGATTTGTATAATTTTATCTGATCAAGGACGAAGTCATACAACCATTAACGATTCTTTATTAAAAAAATATGAAAAATATTATGTTTCATTCTAAACTAAGCACATTATCGCGATGTTGATAAACAGTAATAAAATTTGCACGAAATAAGATGAGAAACAAAACTTAATTATTGTCGTAAATATCTATTTGACATTCAGTACGAAGATTTGTTCACATGATATGTGATAAAGCTCAGTTATCTAAAACTGAATCTTACACCACTTTGTTATTGATAGAAGAAAATTGGAACATTTTTGCTGTGCTTGTATTGCTTTATAAAGACGTTCTGTTTACCGGTTTTTATGCTTTTTCTTAGATTTCTGTGACATCTTTAACAATTTTTAAGGGAATTACAAAATTGATATTACTGGACATCTTAATCTAATCTTATCTTAGCAAATTAACGTGATCACCTGCTGTTTTTTACCACCTGTTTACAATGCAAATAGAAGTTATCTACGGTTTATTTCAATTTTGGCATACACACAGTCGTTAACAAACTTAAAGATTCTTTTAAAAATGCGTTCAAAAAGATATAATTACTTAATTTGCTTCAAAACCACCATTTTAAGCGCTGTTTAAAGTTTTTTTTGTTAATTTTTACTACATTATGAAGTTAGTGTGAAATACACACGTGCAACAGCCTGATTTATAATTTTATCAAAAGTTGTTATAAATAAAAATATTAATACGATTAGCTACTAACATAATTACATAAATACATAAAATAAAATAAAATTTAAATACTTATGTGACAAATTGTGTCCAACAACAAACAAATTTTATAGTTTTTAGATTAAAAAAAACTTGAGGAATATTATCTAACCGACTAATTTTGTACTTATTTGGTAATATTTTTAGGGATTTTCTTTTGTGACAAAACAATTTGGTAAATTTATTAATTGAATTTGGAATTTTGAAAGTTAGAAACAGTAGATGCTAGCTGTGAAACAAGTGTACGACATATTCGTTTTTGCGTGCAATAATGAAATGAGGTGTCGTTTTCAGGGTTGGAAATTATGGTGGTGGTAATGGTATGAATGGTAGTGAGGGAGGTTACGGAGGTGGTAATGCCCTGTCAACAGCTGCGATGGTAGCGGCTGCGACAGCAACGGCCACCGCCACCGCCAGCGTGGTGGCACTCCAAGACAACAGCCAATTCTCTACCCAGCAGTATTCTCAGGGTTATCAGCAACGCATGATACCCATGAACGGAATGAGCAGCATGAACGGCATGAACACCATGAACCCCATGTCGAACATGGCCAATATGGGCATGGGCAATATGCACAACAACATGATGGGCAACATGGGCCCCAAAATGGGCATGCAATCGCCGGGGCCTACCAACAACTCTATGTACCCCCGTCGGATGACCCCATATCCGTCCCCCGCCATGCACATGTCGCAGAAACGGGGACAACAGTACACCAATTCGGGCCCTTGCCCCACCATGAACCCCAATTTCAACCCCAATGGTCAGTACTATGGGACGCGGCAGCCCAACTTCAACCAGTACCCCTCCCAGCAGACGCTGGGGCCCAGCGGGAATTTTGGGCCGGCAGGGATGGGGCCTGTAGTGCGGGGGGCAGCGGCGCTAAGACAAACCACCCCGCCGTACACCAACCAAGGCCAGTATTTCCCCAACGGACCCATGAATCAGTTTTCGAATGATTCGCAATACATGACGCGGAATGGACAATATGGCAATACGAACCAGTTCCAGCAAGATGTTGCCATGAGGGGCAACATGAATTACCAGCACAGCCCAATCCCGGGCAACCCCACCCCACCTTTAACCCCCGCGAGTAGTATGCCACCCTATATTAGCCCTAACCCGGACGTCAAACCCAACTTCAACGAAATGAAACCTATAATTCCCAGTCAAAGTATGATAGAATACGATTTGGAGGTTTCATAACTAAATCATTTGTTTCAGAAGATGACGAACTTCGGTTAACTTTCCCCGTCCGAGACGGCATAATTCTGCCACCTTTTCGGTTAGAACACAATCTCGCGGTTAGCAATCACGTTTTTCAGTTAAAACCGACGGTTCATCAGACTTTAATGTGGCGTTCTGACTTAGAATTACAACTCAAGTGCTTCCACCACGAAGATAGACAAATGAACACGAATTGGCCGGCTTCCGTACAAGTTTCAGTAAACGCAACACCTCTTATTATAGATCGGGGCGAAAACAAGACATCGCATAAACCATTGTACCTTAAAGATGTCTGCCAACCCGGGCGAAACACTATCCAAATAACAGTTTCGGCTTGTTGTTGTGTAAGTGTATCATTAAATACTCTTAGAACTTACCTAATTGATTCAATTCTAGTCGCATCTCTTCGTCCTACAACTTGTACATAGACCCAGTGTTAGATCAGTACTTCAAGGTCTCCTCCGGAAAAGGCTCCTTACAGCAGATCATTGTATAGCGAAAATTAAAAGAAACTTTAGCAACACTGGTTCCGGTCCGAATATGGAACGAGACCGGGATGCTGTCGAGCAAACCGCTCTCAAAGTGTCCCTCAAATGTCCCATCACCTACAAAAGGATAACACTGCCAGCGAGAGGACACGACTGCAAACACATCCAGTGCTTCGATTTGGAGTCTTATCTCCAAATGAACTGCGAGAGGGGCGCATGGAGGTGTCCGGTCTGTAATAAGCCAGCACAGTTGGAAGGCTTGGAAGTAGATCAGTACATGTGGGGAATTTTGAATACATTAAGTAACAGCGAAGTGGACGAAGTCACGATTGATAGCTCGGCCAACTGGAAGGCGGCCAAAGGCCTAGGGGCGACGATTAAGGTGAGTGACTTGACTTGACCGAAAATGTGGTTTGTGCAGAGTTACAGCTTTTTACATTTTGTATCCAAAATTGTAATTTCAGATGGAGGACGATAACGACTCCTGTGGAGCCAAACGCCTGAACAAAGCGATGTCTCCGGGTAGTATGACGCTGCCGACGATGAACAACTGGGACATGTCGCAAGCAATGTCTCCCTATATACCTCCTGACATGAACAGTATTGCAAGCGGGTCAATGATGAACGGCCCTCCTTCCTACAACAACACTCGGAACGGTCAGTACGACTTCGGATCGTCAACCAACTCAGGAAACAATGAGTATTCGGCCGGGAACGGCCCCTTGTCCCATTTGAGCGAATCGGTCAATTCGCTCGATCCATTAAACGCCATGGAGAAGAGTTTGAACGAACAGGTAAAAATTTCTATTTCTAATTAATTTATTTTGTTAATGTGTGTGTTTTAGATGCCACATACGCCCCACACGCCACACACCCCTCACACGCCTCACACTCCCGGAGGAACGCCCGGATCGGCACACACTCCGGGAGGGACAGGCCCTCCTAGTGTACCTCCAGCGACAGATCACCACAATAACAGTAACAGTTCAAATAGTAGTAGTAATAATAATAGTGGGAACAACAATGAAGCAGTTCCTGAAATACCATCAGATTTGAACTTTGACCCAGCTGCTGTTATCGATGGCGAAGGCACAGGCCAGGAAGCACTCAATGTAAGTTTTTTTTTTAATTCAAAATTTACTTGTGTTGTAAAAAAGGAATGGTATTTATGAGTTGTTTTATTGCAGTTGTTGCCGGATAGTGTGGATCCGATGGAGTTGTTGTCGTATTTGGATCCTCCTGACCTCAATACGCCCCCATCTAGTGGTAGCAGTGCAGGGCATGCCAACACTTCGGCAAGTGATGACCTCCTTGCTCTGTTCGAATAAGATGAGTTCCTGAGCTCACGACCACGATTCGTGGTGGACATGTGAGTGAACAAAGTGTGATAAAACAATCTAAACGTGTTAATTATTGAAGTAAAGGTCTAAATCAAACTATTTTCACTGTATTATTTGTACATAACTACTTAAAAGAATGGCGTGAGTTTTTATTTCATTGGTTGATAAAGTCTATTGAGATATATTTAAATTATTGAGAAGGTCTATTTTGATTTTAATGCCAAAATTTTATTGTATTATATGAGTAACCAGTGGAATAAAAAGCGACTCGTGATGGCCAGTTTAGTATAATATTATTAACTACATGAATATACTTACTATAGTATAGAAGTTGGAACCAAACGATCTAGTACTTCTAGAAACAACCGATGTTGTCGGTTTTTTTGCATCTCGATGTGCATAGGCTTCAAGTATTATCTGCTGTATTCGATTCAGTGAACCTAATATAACAGCAGACAACACGTGTAACGATTCCACACAATCACATGACAGTAGTAGAAATTTCAAATTGTATTTTGATTGTATTATTTGTTTCAGGCTTAAATATCTGCACAAGCATCCACATATAATATTATTATTAATTGAGAACTCTGAGACTGTGATAAAACTTTAATTATAAGTAATTTTAACATATTTGATAATTATATATTTATATTCGTGGTTCTTTAGCGTCGTTTGAATTTGTATTAAACAAAAATATTATGTTATAGTGTGGCTGCTGTTTGTGTGTGTTTTCACTAAAGTTAATTTGATGTGATAAAAATATATTTTGGTTAAATACAATTTGAGTTTTATTCCCAAATCCTTATACGTGTTTGTCACTTTGTATTGATTTTAAGTAGGGTCCAAGTTCCTAAAAGCAAAAATGTATTCACTTTGTATTGATACAAAATTATATCAGGTTCACTAGAATTGCGTAATTCTTATTGCCAAGAATAACTCATTCTAAAAGGTAGGCAGAATAGATGTCAATAAGTTGTATGTAACTAGCCAAAGTAGAGAATTTTTATCAAATTATTGAAAGTTTACAGGCACATGACAACATATACAAAAGTTTATCCAATCACGCGGTGTAAACTTTTAATAAGTTCAGTATAAATTTTGCCAATAATTTATTGTTTTTATTATTCTTTTCGGCAAAATTTCCATCTTCATTTTCAGAAAAGGAACTTTTATAAATTATTTTCGACAATGGACCAATTACATAAAAAATTATGTAACGATTCTTTTCTGAAGGTGATATTCCATCGTTTAGACCAATGTTTAACATATCATTTTAAATATTTCATTTTTGTACAACTGTCCTTTTTTCAGTCGCCGATTTGGACCAATATCGTAAGATAATTTTGTTTCTCGAATAATTTCTCTTTTCAACGTGATTTGTATTAAGCCTCCCTAAAATTATATAATAAAATTGTCAATTTTAGAACGAGACGCAATTTTTTTAAAGCAAGCTGATTATTGGCAATTTTATATTTGTTTCTTATGAATGATATAGATCTAAATTATTATGTAGAAAAACAAAACTGTGTAATATGAATTTTGCTAATTACTGTAAATATATTGTACATTCGTTTAAGGAAATATTATGTCTACGCATAATTGACTATTTGTTTTTCTATTTACGTTCTAGTATTTTATGGGGATTATTATTTACTACACTTATTGTGTTTTATTATATTGTTCAGTACAAATGGAAATTTATTTTTAGTATTTTCTAAATTAGTCCTGTATATTTTATTTCAAATTTTGACTTTGTGTTATCCTATTTTATTATCAGTGTTTTGTGCAATGAATAAAATGTAGACTGATAGTTTTAATACTTATAATTTCATTTTTTATTTTTTTACTCTTTCCTCTTTTAGCCACAACAAAGACTCGTACAGAAAGGTAAGTGCTAATTATAAAGTTTTTTCTCTAAGAAAAATTGCAAAAAAGCTATCAATGAATGGCTATTATTAAAAAATAAGAGATAAAATGTATTCGAGAGTCTTAAAATATATAATGTAACTTCACGATTTATCAATTCATTCATTGTAACAAATTAGATAAATGTTTATAAACATTCTGCTATCAAAAACGGAATTCTCTTTTTTTCATCATTTGAAACTTTAAAGATGTAGAATAAAAAATACCTAGCCCTGTAAAAGTTTATTCAAAAAGTATGTAAGGGTCACACTAAATTTTTTCTCTCTTTTTGTCTCTGTTACTTATTTAAGGTTTTAAGTTGAAATGAGAATTAAAAAAAATATTTCGGAAAATGCTCCGCGAAAAAAGCTACCGAGCTGCAGTTGCTAGATATTACAAGATTTAACTGGCAAACTGACTATCAATTTAGTTAAAAAATAATTTATTTTACGCTTTCGTAAAAATGCTACGAAAATGCATCTTGACAAAATTAATTTAATTAATTTAAAGGAAGCACTGCTTCTCTTGCGTATATGGACCGCACCGCACGCCCCTGATTGTAACTATATTCTCATGTGGGCGTGATTATTGGTCCAGTGTATACAGGATGATTCTTAATAGACCGACAAATTTTTTTCCTTGGTAGTATCAAATGAGTACATGCTGGAAAAAATATTTAAAAAATTCTTTGTTTAATCGTTCTCCAAATAAAATTTATTAAAGTTATTTTTGAGGTAAAGCGTACGCCACTGATGGTAAATACAGAGTGGTTATAAATGATTTTCATCTAGCCAGCTGTGAATTTTCCATGTAAAATAAAAAATGCCGCTTTACGAAAAAGGGGTACCTACTTGTTTTAACTCAAAATTTAAAAAATCGCCGTTTACTAAGCGTCCACTTCGAAAATAGACTTCAATTATAAACTTGTTTTCTTCCAAAGTATACATTATTATCAATTATTATTGGAAATTAGTTGAAACAATAAAAGTTTAATTAACAACAATTTAGTATTAATTAATAAGTGACACTAATGACAGAACTAGAGCTTTCAAAAAAGTAGAGCGGCACAAATAAAGTTACATGCAAAAAAATTCCAAAGCTGGCTAGATGAAAATCATTTATAACCACTCTGTAGTATTAACACAGGTAGTGCAAACCATGGTATTAATTTGATGAAAATGTACTTGATCATTGCAACAATTCATAAACGCCGTAAGTGGCACGGATCAAGGGGGTTTTGTCCCTAAAAGATATAAACGTAAAAAGGGTACAGTTTGTCTTCGTTTATCCTTGGGAAGCTCTGATAAAATTTTGTCAGTCTATTTAAGAATCATCCTGTATGTATTTTTGACTCATATCGGCACGTGCTAATTATTACCGATATCGACCGATAACGACTTATCTTAAAAGGGTAAAAATCCGTTTGTGGAATATTATTTATTACATTGTACATACAATTAGATAAAATCATCAAATCAGATAAAACAAGTCAAAATTACAACATAAAATGTCAACAAATATGTTCCGTTTTTCAAAGAAGGAAGTGTTCAAGGAGATAATGATTAATACGTTTAAATTTTTATTGGACGCTTTGTCCACACGATTGAAATAATTTTGAAATTTTGACGAAGGTTTTTTGTTTAATATTGTAATAAAGTTACATTGACAATAAGAAATATACAAAAAATATACCGTTTTTGAAATATTTCGGGTTTTTCAAAAATTTTTGGATCTGCACCTTCCACTTTAAAAATCGGTAACTCTGCTATTTTTTAAAATTTTGAATTCGTTTTTTTGGCGTTTGAAAGAGAAAGTTTAGATCTTTCTTTCGTTGTTTTCAAATTTTGAAAAAAAAATTAACAAACTATAAAATTTTAAGGTTACTTTTGTAATAATTTAAATACCCATAACTCAATTTTTTCAAATGAAATACTCCAATTTTTATTTTACTAAATGGAGGAGAATTTAATTCTGCATCGATCTGTATTAACATTCCCTATACCTAAATTTAATAATTTTTAAGTTATGGTGACTTTTTGTTGAGACTAATAAGTCACTGTCGACGTTTACTGAGAAACAATTTTGACATTTTTGATTTCCATAGCAAACTATGTGAAAACGGGTATGGCTAGTAATAAATTTTCTGTAGTATTAAAAAAAGTCCATAACTTGAAAATTATTAAATTTAGGTATAGGGAATGTTAATACAGATCAATGCATAATTAAATTCTCTTCTATTTAGTAAAATAAAAATTGGGGTATTTCATTTGAAAAAATTGAGTTATGAGTATTTAGATTATTACAAAAGTAACCTTAAAACTTTGGGATATGTTTTTTTTTTTTTCAAAATTTGAAAACACCAGAAAAAGGATATAAGCTTTCTCTTTCAAACGCCAGAAAAAATGAATTTAAAATCTTAAAAAATGACAGAGTTACCGGTTTTTAAAGTGGAAGGTGCAAATCCAAAAATTTTTGAAAAACTCCAAATATTTCAAAAAGGACTAAATTTAGGTATAGGGAAAGCTGATGAAAACTCCCTTAAAATAACCCGATTAATCCAAAAACGCAGTAAAAATATACCTTTCCATTTAAAATAAGAAAGTTAAGACCGACTTCCGGTATAACCGGAAGTGCCGCCATCTTGAAAATATTTTCATTTAGGAGGACTTATTGGTTTATGGCTATGTACCAATTTTTAAATAAATACAATTATTCCAACTCCCAATACTTCTAAAGTGGGGTTTAGACGGAACAGCCTGTATAAATGCAGTAAAATCTGGCTAATTCGAACTTGATGGAATCGGACCCTGAATGTCAGGATTAAACGAAATGAGCTTACTTGAATGTCTGTAAATCGGGTTTTGGATGGGTAAAACTATTAATAGTAATATTAGGTATGTTAGTAAACCCTGTTCATAAATTAAAGAAACACAACCTGTTGCATTATGTTGGTGAAAAAAATAAATCCCCTATGCAAGATTTTCACACTGTTAGGTTGGTTGCAAATTTGCGTCAGATTTGAAGTTTTTGACTTTCATGTCAAATTTCATCAAAATTCAGTTTTGAATATTTATTTATTCCGCACTAAAATGCCTCGAAAGCAAAGAAATTTGCTCAACGCAAAAATGAAGGAAGCCGTTGTGAAATGCAGCGATGAATTGAAACGGTTAGCGCCAGATTTATCTGACCGCCAAATTAACGAAAAGCTTCAAAATATTTTTTCGGTAACATCGGCGTAAAAAGCCAAAAGCGGGATATTCTTGAGGTATGTTTTATTGTCAGACTATAATTAATTAATTAGATAATTAATTTCTCGCAAAAATTATACATAGAAAATGGATAAATTCGATTTATAACTCTCGCGAAGTCTCAATATCTACAAAACTACCTACAAGATTACCCCAACCTAGATTTTCTATTGACTTTTTTTTTTTGAACCTGCAGCTGAACATTCCTCCAATAATAATTGATCTGGCTGATTCTGATTCTTCATCAACTTGGTCAAGTTCAGATCATGATGAATCCAATAAAGAGAATTTCTTTTAGTTTTGCATTGTTCCACATTCAAGTTTTAAAAAAATCGGTTCTTCTCAGAACCATCAACTTATCACAAATAAAATAACGCTATCATCATAACAACAATGCAAATGGGACATTGAAACTTTTGCTGAAACCGTCGGGGTGAGAAGAAGTTGCTTCTGTGTCTGCCGGTGGTCCTTTTGAACCAATTTTCAATTCTCCGTGCTACAAATTTAAAACCTGAAAAACCAAAAACCGCAACGACGTATGTCGCCCAATACCATCTAAGATATTAAATCCATATAAGACTTCTCTGAGTTCCGTTGGTCAACAAACTTTGTAAAAAAGAAAACATAACCTTATTTTTTTGACACATACGTTCCCACTAGAAAATATAACTAGACAACGTTGCCGGTTGAATTTTTGAGCCTTATTGCCGGTTGGGTGTTTCTTTAATTTATGAACAGAGAATAGGAGTAAAAGTGATTGTTTATGTGGCGAAGCTAAACGATTATTTTGCCGAACTGAGTGAGGCAAATGATTCAGCTGAACCACATAACTCACTTTTCTTAGTAACGCTAACCCGGCAAATTCAAGTTTCGATTTTTCGAGGGCCGTTTTCGCCCAAATAGAATTAATTGGAGAATCGATAAAAAATGTCGATAAGATAGCACTCCAAGCTCCCTCAATCAGATTTTGATTTCTGTTATTCCTACAGTCGGAAAAAAATTAAAACTAATTTCTCATGTAAATTTCCTATTTCGTAGCGTGCCTGGGACACCCGGTATTGTACTGATCATTTTTAATTTTTTTGTGCAAAAATTAATAAAATACTGATCATTTATCAATCATTCTATACTGATCAAAATTGAATTATTTACTTTATTATTATTAATTATTTACTTTATTACTACCCATAAGTAACCTAATACGAATAAATAAAACGACAATCAATTGTGCGCTTACTTTCCGGAAAATAGGTTGTATGCTGGCATTTGACTGTTATTTACAATAGCCTTAGTTTTTTCTTTTTTGAGCTTGATTTGCTTCATCCGGATTAGCAAGACCCTTCTGTATTAATATAGAAGCGAATGTAATTTTCGCTTTTACCCTATCTCTTATCGACATAACGTTGATAACCGAACGATGGTTTTTCTCAGTTCAATATTTTTTATCGGGTGTGAAGTGTTAAACTGAGATTTTTTTATAAAAAAACCAAAATGGACTTTCTGCTCAGAAACACGTTCAGTAAAAGGTATTTTTACAATGCAATGAAGAATGTTAAGGTAATTTTAAATTTCAAGTCATTTTTCCCATCTAAAAATTGTTCCATCTACCACCTCGCACCTGGCACTAATTTCCCCTAATTCCACTAATTTAAGTGACCGAAAATCGATATGTTTTGACTGAAAAAATGTTTTAAAGTCCCAGGATTAAAGGGAAATATAACACTACACGACCCTGTAAATTTTTGCGTTGCTGCTGCAACCAGTAATACCTACATATCTGGGATTGCCTCATCCCCCATGCGTGTTTCGAGATAATTCTCCCGACCTACTTTCCCCTCGCTGTTTGAAACGTTAGTGTAGCAGTGTTTATGGGAATTCTGGATATTTTAGCATCCGACCTCGCCTCGTTTATTAGTTATAGACCCATTGTCAATAAAATTGTCATTGCGAGTCTCATTATTAATTTAAGTAAATATTTCCGATGAATGGTCCATGTCGAGCGTTGCTCAGTTGATCGATATAACATTTTCTCCCGCCTCTTTCAACGTTTGGCGTCAGTCGGGGGGAGAATTGCTAGCTGTAGGTTAGAGCAGCACAAACCACGGGACGAGACAAAAGTGCCTTCTGCGAAAACAGACACCAAGCTAAAACCCCAAACGTCCCTGACATTGTTTAACATGGTTGTGAGGTAGAAAATGTGAGATAATCACAATGGGAGTAACGCACAAACATCAATCTGCTTTAATTGTGAGTACTTTGATTTATTTAAGATCGGCCAAACTTGTTTCCTCATTTGCGTTCAAGGTAAATCTATATTTAATTCGAGTACGTGCACCAAATTCCATCGCGGTGCCATAGTCGGGACTTCACCCGGAACTCTAGGGTAAACTACCCAATTTTCCACCCGAAGTACTGACGTCACATTCACCCCCCCCCCATGTTTTTTCCTTTTTTACACTAGTTTGCGACGTTCGTGCTTGCTGTCCATTCACCCTTAACATTCGTGACGGCATAACTCCAAGGATAGTTGCAATCGAAATTTGCAAGGGTGGAGTGCATAAATCCCCACACTCCGGTAATTAGATGATTTTTTTGTGGGGGGGGGGGGGCTAATTGGTGGAATTTTATAATTTTTCCAGTTTATTATAGTAGCAAAAGCTAATATTTATTGTTTTAACAAGTTACTCAGTAATTTACTTAACCATAATCATTGTTTATCAGTAGTTTAATTCCTGAAATTTGAAACATTTAAGCAGTTGATAAAAAATTGGTTGGAGTGTGCAACACATGGCTATTGTTTGAAGGCCTAATGATAAAAAAATTGCAGAATTTATTACCGATTTTTACAGTCTTGCAATAATAAAGGTCACGACCGAACTATTATGGTGCTAAAATGTATTATACAGCTTGGAAACACGGGAACATTTACCACAGAAATTGATATGAATGTCTCCAGGGGCAAAAAATTTTCCAATTTTGAGTAATTTAAAGGAACTCGTAATTAGTGGCCCAGGCCAGCTTTAAGTATTTTCAAAATTTAATAATGACGTAGTCATGAATGTCAAACAGAATTCACAAACTTTGACAATGTCACAAAATAATTTGGTAGTGAGGTTGTAATTAAGACTTCATCCGCTCGCAGTCATTGATCTACTCGAGTAAATCGCGTTACTTGAACCGTTTAAGTGGCAAACTTTGCGTCTACGATGACCTACTCTAATATCGGCTAAGCCTGACGTAATTTCTTCGACGATACCTATTTTTAGACCGTAATTGCCTTAATTTACCTTAAACAAGAAACGACAAATTCAATGTATTACGTCGACATTGTTTAATTTGGAATCGAACTTATAATTTAGCAGTTATCAGTTGACTTTTCTTGTTATGAAAATCGTGAATGTCCATTACAACCAATTCACAATTTGCGTAATTTTAATTAAACCAAATGGCCTCACTTATTGATGATTACTTTAGAAATTGCCAATGCGTAAATGCTTTATTCAGAGTAGGATTATATTTGGGTTTGTGTATTTTTCTAATGTGATTTTTTTTCAGGAATGGCCAACGAAAAAAAATGTTGGGACTCGGAAATGTCTACTTTTGTGTATGGTTCTAACTTTAATAATTGTCTTTTTTTATTACACCCAATTTAACATTCATACCTTTGATGAAGAATTTGTACTAAATTGTATACATTCTCTTTTGTAGAGAGACACAATTTACCAATTTGTATTTCCAGATTCCCGAACTAAACTATGGGGAGGGGAAAAATACTTAATACATACCTCAAAATGTCGAATTCGGAACGATGATCCTTTTAATGAAGAAGTGAGGAAATATTATCATCGTGAAAACTACCTTCCCTGTTCCCGTAAAGAACTGTTGTCTTATGTTGAAAAAACAGATTCTTTTACTACTTTGCATATAAATCAGAGTTTATTAGGAACGTATAGTTTTCTCAAGATTTCGTGTTGTTATTCTTCTATTAACCGAGTACTCGAAAAAAATAAGTCTGATGACGGAATTAGGTATATATAAACATACATATTCTAGTTTCATTGTGTTAAAAATAATTTTTGTCTAGATTTTCAGAGTGTGTTTCGTTCGAAGACAGCGTCAACGTAACCGATACTGTGGTTCTAGTCCAATGCAAAAACTCACTAAATATTGAAGTCTACAAAAACGTCCATGCTATTATTACTCCTCGAGATCTCCCCCCTCAAAAAAAGCAACTTCCACCTTCGAACTTCACAAGTGTTGTCTTCGTTGGAATCGACAGCATGTCCAAACTGAATCTAGTCCGTACGATGCCAAAAACGCATAGTTTCTTAGAAGGACACGATTTTTTAAGTCTGAGAGGATACACCAAAATCGACGACAATACATTTCCTAATTTGATGGCGATTTTGACGGGGAAAAGGTGGCGTGAAGTTTACAAACACTGTGAACCCGATAAGAATACGATGAATAACTGTGATATAATATGGGATAAATTTAGTGACTTAGGCTTTATAACTGCTTATGCTGAAGATGAGACGTTCATTGGAACGTTTAATTATAATAATAGGTTAGGGTTTGCGGCTCCTCCGACGGATTTTTATTTCCGACACTACATGATAGTCGCTGAAAAATTACCTTCGATTCATAGATTCGGGATGCATACATGTGCCGGACCGGAAACTTCCGGTGAAAGAATCATGAATCTAGCCAAAGATTTTATTACTATTAAACACTACCCGAAATTTGGGTTGTTCTGGATGAATAGCTTTAGTCACGATAATATAAACATGCCTTCGTCAATGGATGAAAAAGTTGAAACTTTTCTAAAAGACATTTACAATCATTTGGACAACACTATCCTTGTTTTCTTCAGCGATCACGGATTTAGATTCGGTGAAATCCGAAACACTCATACGGGATGGCTGGAAGAAAGACTTCCCTTTATTTATCTCCATTTTCCTCCAACTTTCAAACAACAGTATTCAAAGGAATATCAAAATTTCCTCATTAATACCAGACGACTCACAACTCCTTTCGACCTCCACATGACACTCCAAGACGTTATACGCTTTGCCAACCAAAGTTACAAGGTGCATCCCAGTCAAGCTTGTCCCAAATGCCATTCTTTGTTCAAAGAAATTCAAGAGTCTCGCACGTGCGAAGATGCTGCTATTGATCAACACTGGTGTTTATGTAAGGGTCGCGCCTATATTAACCCCTTGACGCCAATCGTACAAAAAGCCGCGCAATATCTGGTTTGGAAAATAAATACTATCATAAAATCGTCAAGTACAGGTCATTTGTGTGCGCATTATTATTTGAAAAAAGTCACTTCGTCGGGAATGTCCGATGAATACCTAAATGAGAAAAACAAAAGTGTGAGTTTTCTCTTAATTATGCTTGAGACAAGGCCACCGGCGAAGTTTGAAGCGACGATTGAAATTAACCAAAAGGGTGACAAGCCGGATTTTCGTTTATTAGGTGATATTAGTCGTACAAATAGGTATGGTGACAATAGCAAATGTATCCAGAACTGGTTGCAGAAATATTGCTACTGTGATGGACTATTCACTTCAATTAAAAGTGCCATATGTCATTTTTTGAATTGTATTTAATTTTATATTTGTTAAACTTACAAGAGTTATATTTTCAACGGTTAATAAATTTTGTTTTATATTTTCAATAATTTCGATTTTTGTTCTTATCTATAGTTCGTATCTAAGCCAACAACTGCGCATATACAATTATTACATGATGACTAAACTGATAAGAGTAATCTCTTATCGATTACAAATTCCTTACGATGACACTTTTTATCAGCTGTAAGGTTAACTTTCAATAATAGTCTTTACAACGAACTAAAAAAAAACAATAATCTAACAGTTAAGTGCATAAATGTGTTTTTTTTTAAATTATTTAAATGGAACAACACTTTCTTTCAAGATATAAATATTTACTTATATGTCTCATTCCAAATATTATGATACTTTTCGGCTACTATGAAAATTATATCAAGGATCAAAAGGGGATTATACTTTTTAAGAAAGTAGAAAGGGCCGACACAGCTTACACAGGTAAAATTTTAATACTACTCAAAAAATTAAAATAAACTCACATTGTTTATAGATTTATCAAAATATTTAGTAGACACAAAAAACTGTAAAATCCCAGATATTGATCCTTTAAACAGCGATGTTTGGCCATATTACAAAAAACAAGATTATGTCAGTTGCAGAACTAAAGATTTATTAACGTATATTGATAGAAACGAGGACAAAATCTTCCTGAAGATTGATTATACACTCCTAGACGTGTATAGTCTTTACCCAATCACTTGTTGCTATTCGAACGTGAGTCGAGGAAACGGAAATGACTTAGACGATAGCATAAGGTATACTTAGTAAATATCGAGCGATCAAGATAATTTGTAATCGAGTCATCTTTGCATTTGGGAACGTATGTCTAACTTCACGAGAAACGTCAAATAAGATGACAAGTCGTAAGGTAAAACGGCAAAATGGGCTGAAATTAGTCGCCGACGTATGATAATACGAGTAGGACCGTTCTTTTTTAAAGGTAAATTATAAATTTAGGTATTATAATCATCACCTTTTTGATTATGCCATTTTACCTTTCGACTTGTCATTTTACTTGACATTTTACAGACATACGTTTTCGGACCCAAGAATAACTCGATTATGAATTATCTTGATCGCTCGATACATTAAAATAGTACATACGTATGATATGTACATACAGAGTGAGGCATTCTTTATATTTTTTATCCTACACAAAAGAGCTAAGTCAAAACTCATTTCATTGCAGTACTATACATGTATACATACAGAGTGCGCCAGAACTCGCGACCCAGAGAAAAATTTCAAGTAAGATAAGATATTAGGAACATGGAAAAAAATTTTAAAAAATTCTGTCTGCCAAAAAATTTTGACATTTGACAATTTTTTTGTCTATTTGATGATACTGATGATCCTGTATATGTTTTTTTACAATTATTTAATAAAGGTATAAAAATTTTGCAAATAAAAGCCACAAATAACATTGAACAGAGTTACAATTTAGGATACAGCTTACTTGTTTCCTCTTCTGTAGCCTGTAGCAAAAAAAGTTGGAAAATTATTTCTCCAACAGAAATAAATAGAGTCAAAGTGCAAACTTTAAACTCCCATAACTTCGAAAGTTTTATAAATAAATTTTTTTAACATTTTTTCCATGTTCCTGGTATCTTACATTATATGGCATTTTTCTCTGGGGCGCGAGTTTTGGCGCATCCTGTATAGTAGTAGTACAACTAATTCGAAAAATGTTTATCGGTATTTGCGTGAATTGTAAAGAAAAAAGTGTTAATTTATCTTCCATTTTGTTAAGTGAAAACCACGAAATGCACTTTATCTATAGATACATAAACAAAGACTGGTGAATTGAGATTTGCTATTGCAGAATTCTTTTCTTTCTTGTTAAACACAAAGCCGCTACCTAGTGTCAAAATTCGCCTGCAGATCAATCAATTCTTTCTTACCAGTGAAAATAGTTTTTCAGATTGCGAGGAATTCCAAGACCGTGTGCAAGTATATTCCGATTTGGTAAAAGTCACCTGCAAGACGGAATACACCGAGATTTATTCAAACGTCCACAGCATCTTCCGAAAAAACTTTGAGACCCAAATGAAACGGGATTCTTTCAACGATTTTAGTGTTTTGCTAATTGGTATAGACACAATGTCGCAATTGAATTTAATACGAACTATGCCAAAAACGCAACGTCTTCTGGAGAAAAACAACTGGGTTAATTTGAAAGGATATAATAAAATCGATGATAACACGTTCCCCAATTTGATGGCGATTTTAAGCGGAATGAATTTGTCTCAAGTCATTAAGATTTGTAATCCTGAGAAAAAATTTATTGATGACTGTGATATAATATGGAAGCGATTTAGACAATTCGATTATGTTACTGCCTACGCAGAAGATGAGACAAAATTGAATACTTTCAATTACTTGATGAAAGGGTTTAATAATACTCCTACGAGTTTCTATTTTCGGCCTTATTTTCTTGCAGCTGAAACACTGACAGTTGTTACACAATACCTATCTTCGTATTGTACCGGTCCTGAAACTTCAGGTGAACGTATTTTAAGTCTTATCAAAGATTTCTGTACTGTTTTCGTTGACAAATTAAAATTCGGTTTGTTTTGGATGAACACTTTCAGTCACAATAATATTAACACAGCCTCAGGGATGGACGATGTTTTTGAAAAATTTTTGACCGATTTTATGGCCAGTCCCGCCGCGGAAACTACCATTATGGTGTTTTTCAGCGATCATGGTTTCAGGTTCGGCAAAATTAGATACACTTACAGTGGTTGGTTGGAAGAACGACTTCCTTTTAATTATATTTGGGTCCCCAAATCGTTTCAAAGCAAATATCCTGAAGCTTATAATAATCTTAAGATTAATGCGAACAGATTGACCACCCCCTATGATCTTTATATGACACTTCAGGATATTTTGTATCGCTCAAATAATAATTATGTGATACAGCCAAGTCTTGCATGTCCCAATTGCCGATCTTTGTTTCAAAGAGTTAATGAGGAACGGTCGTGTGATGATGCTTCTATTTCGCAACACTTGTGTACTTGTATGGGACATTCCCCCATTGATCCAAATTCGAAAATTGTGAAGAAAGCGACTTATTTTGCTTTAGATAAATTGAAAAGTACGATAAATTCGTTTCACGACGGGCCAAGTATGTGTTCTACTTACGACTTGAAACATGTTATTTCGTCAGGAATAACCGATACTTTTTACAACAAGAAACACGAATCTTTCAATTATTTACTTATAGTTTTTGAGACTTTCCCAAAAGCTGTGTTTGAAGCGACTGTTAGTGTTTCTTATCAAAATTTCATTCCGTTATTTACTTTGCAAGGGATTATTAGTCGAGTCGATAGGTACGGGAATACAAGTGCTTGTGTCAAAAATCCAGTTTTGAGGAAGTACTGTCACTGTAATAGTTTTTATACGTTTATGAAAAAGACTGTAGATATATTGTTTAATAATTAAAACGATTTTTTGTGTTTTATTTTTTACACTCTGAAACAGGTATACAGTCTCCATTTTTGTCCCTAGCGTAACCTTCATTGCAGTAACAGGCGTCGTTACATTTGATGTTAACAATAGGACAGATTTGACCTAAGGTTACACATTCTGTCTGACAAGCGCTACCACAGGCGTAATGTTCATTGGGGCGATTACATCCAATAATACTTGAAATATCACCTAAATAAATTATCATAGATTTGCTATAATTATTTATAATTGTTTAACTAACCTGATACTAAATTGTTTGCAAACACTAAGAACATCACTGATATCAATAATGTGAATGAAGTAAAATACAACTTCATTTTGGATACTTAACACGTTGAGAAAAGAAGTCGCAAAGTCACTGAGTGAATGAGTGAGTGTTATTAGGACTGTTACATAAAATACACTCAATGACTAAACTGTTAAAGAACGCGGCGATACTGATTTTTAATTATTATTAACAGTGGCGGCGGAATTACGGCCTTGGAAAAGGACTACGATGGCGGAGTCAATGCCAAGATTCAGTGCGTTACTCGGTGTAGTGGGGAAACTAATACTAAAGGTGCTTTGCCAAATAAAAGATTTGACAGCACAGTGTCATCTAAACCACATACAAAAATGTGACTGATTGTCTTCTGAGCCCTTCATATACAGGGTTATTTACGAGTAATAATGGGCCTTACAAAAAATTAAACGCAACCAGTTATACATTATCATTAGCTTCGTGGATAATTCATATTTATTAAAAAAAATTAAAGCATAGTTGGTTCTGTTTTTTTTTTCAATTTGTCATGAACTTGACCTATAAATCAATGTAATTTTTATTTCAACAAAAATACAATAACAAGACTTAAAAAAATCAACGTATGTAATAAGTTGGACAAAAACACAATTTAACCCGTCACACCAAACTTTTATTTCAAACACTTATAAGTGTTCAAAATGTTTCTTATAATAATTGTAATTTGTGTCATAAATGATCGTCTCACTCTACTCAAGACTTCAGGTGTTAGGCGTGAACAATTTCTATTCTGCAAGTCTTCAATACTTTCAACTGGTGTTTGGTACACTTTAACTGATCGGGTCTCCGAGGAGACCAAAGATTAATGGAACCTCTTCCCATTCAATTTATTTTCAAAGATTTCATCCAAATATGGTCTAACAATCCTGTGATAATGCGGTGGAGCACCGTCTTGTTGAAACCAAAATTTCTTCTGACATTTAATTCTACTTTTTCAGTCGGTATTCTTCTACCAGGTTACCGCCGCGCATATAATTGAACTGCTGCATATGCGTTTTTTTTGCATTCACCGTAAATTGACAAAAGATCAACTTTTTCGTCATTTGAATACATTTTAAATGTGATAGATGTCACGAAACGTCAACTGAAAATTGTCTTCTCGGATTTATTAAAAAATAAAAAGATGAATTGGTAGTATCTATATACTCGTTACCCCTGTATATTCTTTTAATTTTATCATAGAAAGGTCGATAATGAACTATCTACTACAGTCAAATTCAAAAACAGTGGTCATCAACTCGTCAATGTCACATTTGATATCAATAATTATCCCTGTGTAAATGAGCGTAGTTGCTTAAAGTTTCTTAATTAAACTTAAATTTGCAAAAATACATTACATATTTGGCATCATGAAATTTGTAATTTGTCAAAGCAATTTGATTATGAAAGTATAAATTATTTATTATTTATTTATTATGTATTAAGTTTTGAAAAAACATTGACGACCACTTTTTTTGAATTTGACTGTAGCTGGGACACTCTGTTGAGTGGTGAAATTAGTTTTTGTTATAAATACTCTCATTAGGTATTATGTTAGAATGCACAAGTAAGTATCACAATCACACGTAGGTATTTTTTATACTATTTTTTCTATTGAGCGCTTTTTAAATTGAATTTATTATTATAATTATATTTGACAGTTAAAATTTATGATAATTGTATTGGTTTCGATGAAATACATTGATCTATAACAATTTCTCACTTAACTAACTGAAATAGTTCTTCATAAATAATCGGAAAGTGTACTCTCTTAAATAAAGCAAAAATAGCAAAAATATTCCACAGTTGGTTATAATAACAATCTTAAAAAGAAACCAACAGATGGCCCACCCTATACAAACGTTCAAAGCACATGCGTCGACTAATTCACATCAATAAAATAACAGAATTAGTTTTTGCAATAAATTTGTATCTTATTTGTGTATAAGTTTAACAAACCCATGTACTTTTCCCAGAAAGTTTTAATATCAACATTACTTTTAGGGTGAGATATTTTTGTTACTCCTACTTACTTAACCTTACTGAACTTTTATTTATTAAAATATTTCTCTTTTGAAAACTCCCTGACTTTTCTAAAGTCAGTTGTCACAACATTCGCTTTTTTCAGAATCAGCAGAAGATTTTCAGTTGGGAAAGAAATGTCAGGTGAAATAGATTCTTACGTCCCAGGGACTCATTCAGTGGCTTATGTCACAACTCCCAGTGAAGAAGTTGCAAAAAAATTAGCACATGGTCTGATCAAACAGAAACTGGCAGCTTGTGTGAACATAATCCCCAAAATTACTTCAATTTATGAATGGGAGGATAAGATTAATGAAGATGCTGAAGTTTTGATGATGATTAAGACCAGAACTTCCAAAATTAGTGCTTTGACTCAATATGTCAAGTCTAATCATCCATATACAGTTTGTGAGGTCATTTCTCTGCCTATTGAGAATGGAAATGAGGCTTATTTGAAATGGATTGGTGATATTGTCCCCAAAAAATAAGAGTGCCATAAATATGTACAACAGTTTCAAGTCTGATTTTTGTTATTAATGTATGAAATAAATAGTTCTCTTTCAGTATATATTCTTTATTTTTGTTCTTACATTAAATTCTATGTACAATCTAACAATATGTAGCCAGCCACTACATCCATCCTTTCAAACTACCAATCTTTCATTCTAATGTGACAAAATTACCAAAAGAAAACAAAGTTGTTACAGTGTTTGTTTGGTCCAGGTTTTTTTTTCAGAACAAAAATTTGATTATGATTTTTACATACTCGGCTTTCATTCCCTTTTACCTACTTAGTTTATAGTCACTATATCCCAGACTTTTCTTTCTTTCGTAGAAGACGATTGTAAGAGAAAACTGAACTTACGTTTATGCTCAAGAAACCACGATGGGTATTGTTGATTGCATAACCTTGAAGTGAGCAGGAACAAAATTAGCGAAAAAATTATCTCGTCGAATTTACTGTAATTTAAAAATTTGATAAAATAATTATTTTTTTTTATATAAATTAAGTTATTATTATTTAAAGGTACGTCAGTAGGAACTATGATAAAAATAATTAAAAATGCAGTGACGCAACGATATTAAATTCCACTGGTTGTACTGTACTGGTATGAGCTTATTAAAATATTTGAATTGAATTAGTTTTTGTTTATGCAATATGGCGTAAATTTAGTAAAGTAAAATATTTTTACCAACCCTGTACTCGTTTGATTCTGAGCAAGAATTACGTAGGTACTACACAAAATTTGATTGTATATTGTTTGAGCCATATAACATAGACAAAAATGGTTTACAATGAAACATATATAGGTACACTTTATTAAATATATTTATCATAGATATATTTATGGATTTTTGTATTTGCCGAGCCCCAGGGGAACATGGTTGGTAATTTTCTGCACCGGAATATTTCGTTCCGTTTGTCCTTTGTAAGCTCTAACTGCAGCCTTATCGTCCGGACTAATTTCAAGGATTTGTCTCAGGAAGTGCTGTCCATCTGCATTAGTAGAAGTCGCCCCCAAACTTTCTCTAGTCGCTGAGAGAAGTTCCGGATGTTCCGTGAGTGTGTCTGACAAAGAAGCAATCAGCACGTCTGTAAACAAAATCCAAAAGACTTGATAAATTTAGATTGCAAGCTTAAACCGAAGATTGGGTTTCCGATTTAATTAATTGGAGAAACATGATAGAAATTGAGGTTTAATGCAGACATCATTTCAAGTTTTAGAGCTAATTGGGGAGTATTGACAAAAAGTGGGCCTGTAACAGGTGTTTTACCGATTAAGTTTTGATGTTCGTAATTAAAACAGACGCGGGCCTCATCAATAACCAATCAATACGTAACGCGTTGTATTTATTTTAGGAGTCGCTTACCTAAAACTTTCTTTTCGAGGGTCCTCGAAATGTGTCCTTGCTCGGCCTCAATTTCAAGAAAGTTGGTGAATTTCTGAAGTGCCTGTTGAGCTTCGGCACTTCCTCGTGTGAGAGACTGTGTAAACATGACTTTAGCAAGCTGATAGATGACCTCTTCTAATGAATACTCGGTGTATAAGAAGTCGGCGACTCGGAGACGTTCGAGGAGCTCGTCGTAGTCTTCATCTTGACTCTTCTCACCTTCTGACAAAACGCAATTTATTTGACTAAAATTACATTCCTGGTGTCTTTGTGATGCCCTACATTGAGTGCACGATCAATCACATGAATTGACATAGAAATATTTCGAGCCTGAGGGCGTGACAGTGAGAAGGGTGCAACCGTAGCCGAATTATGGAAATGTTAATGAGAAAATTAAAAGCAACTGTGTTTTCGGTGTTGTTTAATAGGGACCGACAAAATTACGACCGCTGAAATTTCCACTGAATTATGTTTAACATGAGGTTCAATATTGTAATTTCCCAAGAGTTCGCTCAAGACACGATTGATATTATTATTACATGATATTATTGTCGCGGGAGTGGTAATTCCTCACTTACATTTGCCAATTTACATATCTACATATCATACGCTCATATTAAATTCGCTTCTTTGCTGAATAGAGATTTTTTATGTTATTTGAAGAACGAGCGTAATTCAATTCAAAGCTTTTCGGACATTGCAAAATGGAGAGAAAACCCCAGAGAAAAAATGTCACTAGCCAAATTCATCTCTCTGTTAGTGATTTAAAATTTAAAAGAAGAAAATTCACTTAATTTTGAAGGTGTAGTTGAAATATTTAAAGTACACAAAACAGTAAATCTATGAGTACTATTCTGTGCAGTGACTAATTACACTTTAACTAATTAAAATTTGTGCCTTTATTTTCTGTGAATAGTGGCACACCTCAGCTATTATCATATATTTTCATTTCCATTAAAATTAAATTAATGGGCACAACTGTAATAAACGGAAAGTAAACCATAAAGTTACGATATTTATTTGATACAGCAATTATTCAGAAAACGTTCTCATAAAATATGCTTCAAATCATCATACATCAGGAGGTTTATATTAAACCAGTTTGTTTTTTTTTTTCCAAAATGTGTCTAAAGTTATAATCATGTTTACTTTTTTATATTTATACATTTGCATTTTTACATAAAGACGTTATTCTATTTTCAGATTTTTCTTATATTTAAAGTGATGTTTTACAGCAAAAAATTGAAACTAGCCAAATTTTTACGTAAGCGTTCTTTGTTATTCATTCTCGGTAACATTTTTGCTTTTTACAAAGATTGCACACACAACGCTACCCAAATTTTTACGTAAGCGTTCTTTGTTATTCATTCTCGGTAACATTTTTGCTTTTTACAAAGATTGCACACACAACGCTATTTACATTTATAAATCTCAAGACTCTAGAGAGACACCGAACTTACTCACCGTTTGATTTCATCATGGGAATCGAGTGTGGTACTTCCGGTTCTCTCTTTTTCGTAGCTTCCTGTCTCAGTTGGTTCAAGTCAAACGAGCTTTTTAATTCCGGTTTGTCGTTTTGAGCATAACCGGAATATTTTAATTGCGTGTCCTGAGTCTGGAAAAATCACAATAGAGTAGAGTTTAAGAAGAATTTTAATAAAATTAAAATTGAAGTTTTGTAATAAGGGAGGATATTCAGCGCAAAGTTGTTAAAAAGTTGGAAGCCGCATTTAATTAGCTAGGCATTTCTTTGTTCTAAGATTTTAAAAGAATAAAAGTTGATTTACTCCAACTTTCTACAAGTGTCAGCCATTACAAGTGGGGTGGAATAATTGGTCACTTCTATTAATAGAGCGCTTACTCTAGAGCGTTCCTTGGCATTTAAGCCAAGTTGGGTGTAATGGTTCTTGAGATAGTCCAAGTTATATTTGATTTCTTGCAGGAAGGAAATTGCTTCTTCTCGAGTCATCTGAAACACCTCAAGTTGGTTGAAGTGCTTGTTTAATAATTTTTCTCTTACCAGACCCTCTTGTAAGAATTCTTCGATGGCGAGAGTTACTCCTTTTTCATCACCTGTCCAAAACACATACTCGGCCATATCTAGAGGAGAATACTGTATTCCTGAAAAGGCGTTAAACTTGTCTATCTGTAAAATGCGTGGAATTTTAAAATTCAAGTCACTAATGCTCCTAAAGGCTTTCTTACGCCATTTCCAGTCTCTGAAAGGCCCTCAGACCGTCTGTTTCCATTTTCTGTCAACGTTTGATATTCTGGTAGTTGTTGGACGACACTTTTGTGAATTCCTTTCGCCGGCACATCAATCTCAGTTTGTATTTTACCTTGAGGTCTTGCCGACTCCTTTCCTTCAATATCGATATGTTGATCAATTTTCGATACCAACTTCCCATTTTCATTTACTACAATTTCATCAAAACCCTGTTTTAGGTAAATGAATCATGCGCGAATTTTTATTTGATTTTAGCATGATTGATATTCTCGGGAAGATTAATGGCCGGGAAATAATTATACATTAGGTGTTCAATAATAATTCAGTTTCCTTGCAATTTAGGTCGAAAAAAATTAAACCCATCATGCAAATCGTACCTTACATTCTAACGCCCGACAAACAAATTGAATTTTATTCAGCGCTTATGTCTAGATAACTTAATTATAAAAGACGTGCCAACTTTGAATTCATTTACGGTTTATAAATGCACTTGAAAACTGGCTTTAACGATTTTTTGAAGAAAAAATTTGGTGAGTTGTGCCAGATTATTTTGATTTAATTGGAGGAAAAATATTTTGAGTGGTAGTCAACGGAAAGGCTTCTGGTGAAACTGAAACCTTATAAAAGTCTTTTAAAGGCACCTAATAATCAATTTTATTCGTTCGCTTCCATTTCGGAGGGAATTACAGACGAGGGTACGACGAGTAATGCTCATTCGAGTGTTTCATGAACTCCGAGGAAAGGAACTGATTGTGCTACAGGGCTTCAAAAACAGCAAAATTTTTGTCTAAATATTTTCAAATTTACTTGTATTATTGTAACAAGTTCTGTATAGCAGTGCTTATATAGGCAATTGGTTCCTGTTTACGATATTTATTATTCATATTTACATTGGTTAATAATTTTTATACATCTTGTAGTTAAAATTAAATTATTGCTATAAACTACAAAGAATATATTCAATATATTAATTGCTGGTAATACCGTTGTTTGAAAACTTATTACATTATGTACTAGTTTTGATCAATTGAGTTTTATATTATCACTATTTATCTTTATTTACAACATTTTATACATTTTAACTAACGGTTTTAATTACTTTTTGAACTGTAAAGATTAGTTTCTAGTAAATCTGTAAATTAATTAAGTGTCTACATTACTATTAATGAACATTAATTTGATTATTATTTTATGGTAGTGAATAAAAAATATTCTACGCAATTGATTATGCAATATTTTAATTTTATTTAATAAATTGGTGGATGCGCCGGGATATTTTTCTACCCCCCTTATCTATTCTAAAGTTAGTGCATTGCAAACAAATACATAACCAAACCAAATCAGCAATTCTCTGCTATAAAATCCCGTTTTCAACATAAACACGGATAAAGTCTAATTTACAACTCTATTTTCGAGAGAAACATGCATCGGGCAATTTATTCAGCGCTGTAGATGACATTTATTTTGCGCTTATCTAAGTGACATGTAAGGCTGGATAACTAACAACAGGCAAGAGGCTTTGTGGAGCAAGATCTATTTGTATAACACGACATTGTTTATTTTGTGATTCAAAGTTTCAATGATACTTCTTCATGTCGGAGTGGTTTCGGTTTAATTAATTATGGAGTATAATAATTGGATTAGCTTTATGTGTAAGAAATAGAAATTAGTGTAGCTAACAGAAAACTAATCTTTGTGAACCAAATTTAGGTTTAATATCTATTTAAATTGAAATGATGTATGTGCAGGCAATTTTATTGGAAGGAGAACTGAGCTAATGATAGCAAAGTGGAGACTTTTCTTCGATTCGAGTCAAACTAATTTGTGATTTCTACATATGTAGAAACTACTTCAAAGTCAGCGCTAGTTTGAAATAATGTTAGAGCAAACTTTACCTTGCTCTTTTCTCTCAGCATGCGCTTGTTTTTGTCCATTATTATTCGTGTATACCGAAGACTGGGTTTTTATCATTTCCAAAGTTTTGCCTGAAATAAATAATCAAGCAGGGTTTTAAGTGGCAAAAACTTTACCTATTGAATGTTTAAGACTTTCAAGTTCTCTGACGCTTGAATCCTGAAATATGCAAAATTAAAAAAGGGTAAAACGCCGTCTAATCTTCTGCTAAATTTATCACAGATTGAAATTACTTTAATTATCATTTTATCCCCAAGCCCTTTAATATTTTAAAACAAATTACCTGTGTTGAAGTGGAATCTCCTGGCGTTCCTGCAACAAAAATACCGCTTTTTATAACAATTTTATAACTTTGTGAGAAGGTTTAACAGTCGATATCGCACACCTGTATATGAATTTACGATATTGGTCCGATACAAGGGCGGCATGACTTATGTACCAAACTTCGAAGTGGTTTCCAACTTTGGAAAAAACTTTTTCAATATGCGACATATTGCAGATTATCTTGAAACGGATTCGCATATGTAAAATTTATTTAATGATCTTCTATTTAGTAAATACCCGAGATGGGGTTCGAGATAATTGAATTCTCAGAACGAAACGTAATAGAATATTTGATAAGTTGGAAGGTCAATTGGAATTATTATTATTTGGGGTTATTAGGCTTAAGGCAAATGTATGCGCCTGTGGCAACTATAACGTATTATTATTGAATTAGGCTGGAATTAGCCAATCTAGAATTTATAACAGATGGGAAATTAAACGGCAACGTTTCACCTAAAAGCCGAGATTAGCTTATCAATAGCTTTAAATTGTGTATTGAAAGACTAATTAAACTTGTAATGTTTAAGACGTGCACGAGGATTTTAATTATTTAAAGTTTCATAAAGTTGGATTTCTTTGGCGATGGGAAAAGAGAAACTCAGATTTGAACAGAGCTTACTGTTCCTGGAATTGTGAATCATACAGCAATTTATTTGCACAGTTGGATTTTATATTGTTCGACCAAAATTTAACATTTTCTCTCACAAAGAGCAAACCAAAAATGTTATAATCTGTAAATTCAATGAATAGATTATTTTAGTAATATTTAAATATCATTCATTTTATTTTAATTCAAAAGTATGTTGTATTTTATAAATATGTTCTAGATGTTTGCTGTTGTTTTCTGGGTAAGCTTTTGTTTGATGACCAGAATTCCTGTTTCTAATCAGAATGCGCTCAGTCATGCCTATTTGGTACAATTTTTCCTGCTCCCTTTGTGCTTGTAGAAATCTGCCTTAAGCTCTAATTACTTCCTGCGGTTGATAACATACGACTACGTACATGAACTTTAGCAGGAATGTGTACACTTTATCGATTTGACAGTCTAAGGTAGTGAAGCAAGATTCCAACGTTAAGACTAAGTTTATTGCTTGAAAGCGCTTGTGTCTTATCCCCCAAGATCACAGGCTGCATATTATCAAACGAGAAAATTCAGTAATAGCGTAACTTTCCAAAGGTCGATATTTTGCGACATTTATTGCGGTTTTGGTCAACCGTTCGTTGCGTGATATTATTTATCTCTAGTTTTCGGTTAACACGAAATGTTATTTTACTGCAGTAAGTATAAAAAAGAAACAAAACGTTACTCGGAAGGAATATTTTAGCATGTGAAAGATTTATAAGTAAGCGGTTGGGATACAAAATACTGAAAAAAATTGATGATATTCATAGGAATGAGGGTTGCCAGGCCAATTGATTTATTTTTATAGGATTTTCAAGGTAGAGTTTTGCTCGATTTGGCTAAGCGAGGAAACGTGGTTTATTAGAAAGTGTGCTAGTTCAGAATTTAAAATAGCACAAGTTATTTTATAATTAAAAACTCTTTACATTGCGTGTTATCTCTCTCGACTAGTGTTTTGATAGGTGTCTGTTGTTTCGTTCGAAACTTGCTGAAACGTTTATTTTCACCTAAAATCAACTCGAGATTTAAAGTTTTAGTGGTCTTGTTAACAAACTTTCATCTCCGGTTTAATAAATAACTTTCTACTCTCATTTCTGATAACAACACATGTCACCATTTTATTAAAAATTTACAAGCATATTGGGTGTGTCGGTGCGTAACATCGTTCCCTAAAGAACTATGCTGTTTGAATTCGTAATGACTTTCAAAGCGAGAAACGATGCTTCCTATCAGCACTTGATTTAGTAATATTAAGTTTCGTTATTTTGGAATTTACAAAAGGTAGTCGATTTGTTATGATTATTCTAACTGGCATAAATGTTGGTTATAGGTTTAAAAATGGTGGATGCGCCGGGTGAGTACCAAGAATTTTATACGAGAGAAAACTTTAATAAAGTTAGTGGTCGTAAAACAAGCTTTTATTTTGTTTTTGGTTGAATGCTGTGTTATTAGTTTTTCAGTTGTCAGTTTTCACCAAAACTTTACAAGCTTACTTTTCTTTGAAATTTTAGTAGAGCAAAGTTAGTCCTTTGATTGTTAAAACAAAATAATTGATAATTAGTCGGTGCAGGTTTATTGTTAGGTCAACTGGCACATCCAATTTCATTGAAATGTGACGCAAATTACAAAGCTCTTGAAACCTAATACAAGCGTTTAAAAAGGCGCTTAATACTCTTTCAACTGAAGCAAAAAAAGAAAAGTTTGAAATAGATTTATAATGCAGACAAGAAATAAAATCTCGGATTTTATTACTGGATTACATTTTTGCAAAGTAGATGCAAATGTGCCAACTGCACTGTTATTAGTGCAGCTTGCATACTAATAGAGGCGGAGATATTTGATGAATACAAATGCAATACAGGTGCATCGGACTGGTATTGGTTTGTATAAAAATTTGAAGAAGCCTGAGATAATAAACCTGCTTTTAGTTAAAAACTAAAAATCGCTTGTGGCAAATTAAACAAAGCTCATACAAATTCCCACGACGTGTTAAGTCCGGAACTAAGCACCTTTACAAATCTTTGTCTTTCAGTTTTTGAGTATCGAGCGTGTAAAAATTTGCAATAATAATTTAGTATTTGTGCGAAAAACATGAATTATCACGACGTAAGAGTGTTGTTTCACACATAGTGGCTTTAGCGTGTAATTGACAGCAGAGGTTATTAACTTTGGACAAAATATATCCATTAAAAGTTAAAACTGCGTTGTAAATTCATGCACTTAATTTCACAGTTTGCGCCTCCAACACCGTTTCGCGGTTGCTTTCTAAAGAGTTTGAAATATAATTCCCGGAGGGGAAACGCAGCCATCTGAAGATGACATCTTAAAATTTGAGATTATTTATAACCAGAGACAAAGTTTTAATCCTTGAGCTGTAGTATTGATTAGAGGATATTTTATTAGAAGTTTCGAAGGGAGAAAATAAATTAAAAAAATTATAATGAGCTAGAAAAGTTTGACGGCTGTAATAAGGGTATCAAAGTAAATTTGCATTGGAAAATTGCAGGAAATTATACTGAAAGGTGTGAAAAGCTTCGACTGGAATATTTCAATCTGTTTACACTTTCAACACACTCTGCAACGTTACTTTGGGTCTGTTTTGTTTATCTAGTTTTGATTGTGTTGACTCGGAGGGAATTAAGACATTATTTTGCAACCGACGGCAAATACTCCAAGAACTTTTAGCTGATTCTGCCAGCGCTAAACATGGAGATTAGATCTGTTATGTTTATAGCCTAACTTTTGCGTAATTATATTCTTTAAATCTCCAACTTTACAACTTTTATAATAATGAACGTTAGCTTGCATTACACTTGCAAGAAAAATCAACAATCCGATCCAATTTCCTGAAATCTTTTAAACCAATTAAACGAATGTGCATAAGCTTTTAACGGTTTTCTTGGTACAAGGCCAACATTTTAGATCCTGCTGTGTAAAACTGAACCAACATTTATACAAACAACCTGTAGTCCTGCTTTCATTCCCAAAAATACATTTGCAGTGTTTTGCTGCAGTAATATTTTAGTCGATTGCATTGCGTGACGAAAGCCGGAGCTGCATTTGCCAAAGCGAGTTTTTACCTAAACTATTTTATTGACTGTTAAACTAAATTAATGGAAATGTTAATGGAGAGGCGTCTGTTAACGAAAGACGTTTCCTATTTGCTTTCCAACTACAAAGCTCAATTAATACGTGGGGTGTCAACGAACTTGCCGAAAAGTCATGCTCAAATTTTCATTAATTAATCGGAAATTTTGGGGTAATTGTGAGTGACAGTTTTATTTATTTATTTCAAGTCGATTGATCAAACGGAATGCGGTCTTTTGAACCCAAATAAGAATGTGAGGCTTCCAATCCGATCAACGTTTTCATTCAAGTTTAAACTTGGGGAATTTTCAAATCGATTTGGAAAGTTTGGGAAACGGCATTTGTCATCGGAGTAAATAATGTGGCCACGAATTGATGTTTGCTCCTAATTAAAGACATAAATAACAAATTGTGGCTGTGTTAGACTCCGATATGGATAATCTATGGGCGTCTCCCATGTATTTGCTTGACACACAAATCGATTAACAAAACACCCCAAAATTTTAATTTTCGAGCGAGAAACGTTAAATTGAGGTAAATGTTCAAAAGATTTCAATTACCTTCGTTCAAAGGAGCCGTGTCTACGAAACTTTGTCGGGATGCTACCGTTAAAAACAGAGCCAGAATTACAATCACAGCCATGTTGCAACCCTGAAACAGAAACAAAGATAAATCATTCACTTTTCTCTAATTCTAAAAAAATACTATTAAAAACTGTCTCTGCGGATTTGTTTTATGTGAGGAATTGCTTGCATTATACTTGTAAAAATGTGTATCGTAAAGCTCAGGATGCGAGGAAGTTTAACACTTAAATATTTATGGCGAGGAAAGCAGAGTTGATATTTAAGTTATACGAATGTTTTTTGTTGAATTTTAACTTGATTGTTCTTGCCTGAGAGCAGCTTCATTAAAACTTAAGCTTGTGCAAAACAGGGCAGGTGTTTACTACGGAATTCAAAATGATCTTGTCGGCGGCTTATAGATTTATGTCCAAGGAAAGTTTGACTCAATTAAACGGACATAATGGTTGTAGTAATAGTCCCTATAGAAATAGGCGAAACTTGGCCAAAGCAGTATTGTTACAGAATTATATAAATCAAAGTTTAAACCTTGTAATAACGTGAGCTTGTGCACACTTTTAAATTTAAATGAAAAACGCATGTCAGCTTAAAAATAACTCACGTTTGAGTAAAGCGTAAAATGAAATTAGTTTTTATACGTCGTAAAGTTTGGGCTTGAAAAGCTGCTTTACTTTGTTAAAAAATCACGTTGTGTCGCAACCGGAACAAAACCAACAAGACAGCCAATCATTGTCGACTCTTTTACAGATGTTTCTAGCACAATTATTGATTTATTGATAGTAAAGTTTGGAAGATCGCCGGATCCAGCACAAATATTTTTATTATTGGTAGATAGCCACGGCCTCAGATGGAAAAATATAAAAGTAAAGACCAAACAAATAAAACCTTTCGATTGGTCTGGGCTGGAGAAAAACGTAATATAATTCTAAATTTATTTAGCAATAATTGTAACGTACGTGGTTAAATTTTTATTTTAGTCAGTATATTTTCTTTTGTACGTGCAATTGGAAATAAATTGGGGTACAAGTGGGTTAAATCCGATTTATTAAATGGCTGGTTTTATTGAAATTTTGACTTGAACTAGCCTTAAATGTATGCAGCAGTGCGTTCTGTTTCAAAGTTTAATGTTTGGCAAAGCCGCGGGTTTAAATCTATTTCGGTGACTCGGCTCTATAAGTACAAAGCAAAGTTCGGTTTTACAAGATTTAGCAAAAGCTCTTCATATTATTCACAAAACACATATCGGTCACCAATTTATTGCGTTTTTAGTTACTAAATAATTAAAATTAATCTCATAATGATTGATCTTTCACCAAAAATGTAATTAGGTGTACACATAGTTATCGTCAAACTGTTAGAAAACAATTTAATTACTGCGATAAACAGATGTAATAGTGAACTGAAACTATAATAATTGAACAAAATTTTATTAATCTTAAAAATAGAACTATTATATAATTGGCAAATTTTATTTTGTTGATAACTAAATTTGTTCACAGTTACTATGGCGTTGGTGAAAACAACAATAAAGTATACATTGTAATAAGGTTCTGAATCAGTTAATTGGTAGCAAATGTACTATATTGAAAACATGGTTATTATTCCGAATGTTAATAATTTAATAGCAAACCGAAATTTTGTTTTATACATAGCATACGTATTGAAGGCACTTATGTTAATCTGATAAATATACAGTTAGTTATCTATTATAAGCAGTAAAGGAGTGGATAGATTGCCAAAGTAGTAATAATTTTGCTACTCTTGATTATAAAAGTTATAAAAGTTTAATTTTTTTCTCATATTGTTGTTAGTTTTTATCTTGTGATGAAAGTCAAAACAGATATTTCAGGCAAGTAAATGAATCAGTTCAGAGTTTCTAGCAAGGATAATTAGCGCCAGTTTCTATTCTTTGTTGTTTCAAGGCTTCGTTAACAATTCGATACTGCATAATCCTGCAGAATAATAAAATTTCAATGAAGTTGGATTAGGAGGGAGGACGTATTTTGAAGGTTTATGAAGGAAAAGCCTTATAAATATTCTTACAGTATTTGTTAAGTATTTTAAAAAAGTTGGCTCGTAACTCTTGTGAGACTACTGTTTGAGAGCTTTAGTTAAGTTGGCAGTGATTTAATAACCAATTTGAACCTATTTCGCCTTCCGTGCAATAAATGCCTCTTCTATTAGAGCAATTCTAAGGTTGGCGGAACTGCGGTCTACTTAAGGTACATTTGTATGCACGGCGCTCGTGCATGAAATATCCTATATATCGTAAAGGTTCCAGCGACGACTTTGGTGACTCCCTCTTGCACAATGGCTAAATGAACCAAGCATGAAAGCCAATTTTTGCCTTGTAATTGCGACAGTGATTTTAGTTAGCTGTTGTGTTGTTGAAAGCAAGCTCAATCGAAAATTGGATTGAGGTGTTGAATTCATTTACATTTCGTTCCTTCAACTTGTCGATTCCAGCAAGTGCTAATGAACTTGTCGGCGGAGATGATAGCCTGAGGTTCATTTAACTAACAAGGCGAACGAACGATTTTCGGACTCGAAATCGCAATGATAAATTTGACTTTTTTCCATTTGTAAGAACAAAGCAGTTTAAATGTGTAATTGAAATTCTGTTTCAAACTCTGGGACATGTTTTGTGATGATGGGTTTTGTGGGTAAATCCTGTGCAGAAATAGCTTCTCAGATTGAAAGGAAAGAGCTTTATCAATGCTAAAGTCATCTGCACTTGTGTCAGCAACAAGTGCATTTATTAACAACGCAATTATGAAAATGTAAGTTAAACTGGAAATGAAATTCAAGCGAAAATCAGCTGTAATTTTAATCCAGATTTTTTCAACCGAGCGGAAATTAAATCGCTATCTAGTTCGATACGAAATAAATGAATAAGCTGACCGTGCTTCTATCTTGATTTTTCGCGCAAACATCACTCACCGTCATCTTCATCAATCAATATCTCAATTTGTGCGATTTTCCAAATAGAATTTTAGTCTCACTTACAAATATCATCAGTGTCGTGAAAATAGTAAATCATAACAAGAGGTTAAACACGTGCAAAGATGTTTACTTTCAAGCACGTGGAAATTTACATACAGACTGGAAGGACAAGGCCACAGGATAAATTTAAACTTGGTACAAATCCATTCAATTTATTTTCTCCATATATAAGTATTTGAGTTGGAATTATAGCAAGGGCCCAACTGCAGGTGGTCAAAATCCATTTCTTGTGACACAGTTTCAAGTGATTTAATGAAAATCCTTCATAACGATTTCTTACTGTTCTCGGAATAATCCGGGCATTCAGCAAGCCTACCCCATTCATCAAGATCAACAAAAACAAGTTGACTATGAAAAAGCAGTAATAAATTTTCTAGTGTGATCGTCTTCGCGACGCAACCGTAACCAAAAGTCCGGGCTTTGCGTTGCTACTTTTGAAAAATCCGGGTGTTTGCAACAAAATCGATATACACAATCGGGGCTTGTCACGATTCTACATGTTACAAGCGATTTGTCTTTTATTTAGCAGCAATTAGTCGGAAAATAGGCCTGTGTTTTTATTTGAGCAACTTTTTGATCGAGCTCGAGAGGGTTGTATAAAATATTTGTGTGATAAATCACCGGCATTGGCAGATTTCACCAACCAACAACAAAAACTAAACATCAATAAGGAGCTTTGATGAGGTTCTTAAAACTTTAGTTGGTTCTAAAAGCATGATGGTTGCAATAAAACTCTCATATTTTATTTTACTCCTTTATTATGTGTCGAAGTAGGGAAATTTGATAGAGATTTTAATTATGATATACCTAGTCTAATCCGTTATAAAAATATAATTTGGATTACAAACTCTTGGATTTTCTCTAAAAAATAAAAAGCTAAAAAGTTTTGTGGTCGTTTCAATTTGCCACAAGGTTAAATAGTCGCGAAACAATTTCCTTGACGAATTTGTGCTTAATGTTGCTTAGAAGCAGAGTAAGACAAGAACAGGAAATTTCAGTGATAAATGATGCCACTTTAATCCTTTGACCCATGAAGAAAATCATTTATAAAACGTAAACGGTCACATCTAAGAAATAATGGACCACACCCTCTATATTTCCACCTCCCGAAAAACGAACAAATTGTGTTTACATTTATGCAACGGTCTCATCAATTTCACAATAATTGACTTTGCGCATGTTGGATTTCATTATTTATACCACATTTTATTAAAATAGAGCGAAACTTTTTCGCTGTGATAAATTTGCCCTTTTATTCCTTTTCTGGGCTTTAGGTTTGGGTTCGTTGCTTTATCAGAATTTTTTAACCTTCGTTTCTATGTGCTTCTGTTGATATAACATAGAGTATAATGACTGTCATCGGATCGAGGCTTTGTTAGCATATTTTTCCAGTAATCAAAGCGCTTAAGAAGCGTTTAATTAAACCGAGCTGCAAATAATGAACTCAAATACGTGCCCTCAAAATCTTGTTTCTTTTGCAAACATATATTATAAACGGCTGACACGTGCCCTACTTTATATTTAAACTCTGGAAATGTCACAAATATGACACGATTCATACAAATAGCGGGATATATTGTAGATAACTCCTCCCGGTATCGATCTGTTGCATTTTCGTCTCGAGGAAAATTTTTGAGATGTCACACGATATTAGATCCGAGGCTACATTGTAATCCCTGCTATAAGAGCTTTTAGTCATGATATTACCGCAATTAGGAGTAAATAAATTATTTATTATTTAGTTTTGGTAATCAGGTCGAAGTGATTTATGAATTGTACTACAAGAGCTGCAAAGCCATAAATCATGATTTCGAGGTCTGTGGAATAAATTTCCAGGGGACGGCATCAATCCAAACTTATTTGACTCAGACAAGAAGAAATAAAATTGAAAAATACATAAAATTATCGATTTTGTCCGCTAGTAAACACGACATGTTTTGCAAAAACAATAACATTCATAATTCTAAAATATGGCGTTTATTTATGCACAACAGCGTTGTGCATCTATTACTATTTGGTATTTAAATCTTGTATCAAAAGAAATGTGTTCTTGATAGCTAGTTTTTTTCGAAACTGAATTTACTCTGAAATAATTTTCATCCTGTAATAAAAACCATCGTTTATTTTATAACCGACCGCCGTCTAAATACGCCCTAAATGCAATAAAGGCTTTATCTCGCTATCTGTCTTGTCGCGAAACAATCTTTTGCCCTCTTTACCTGAGTTGTGACTTCCTAAAAGTCGATATTTAATTAAAGAAATGCGAGAAATGTGGCCCAAATTCTTTCAGGAATCGTTAATTGAAGTTTGCTCAAATTTTAATTTTTCACATTTGTGCTGAAACACCCCGCCGTAATTTTCGGGTTCTTATGAGAGTCGGGTAGCTTCGTTGATTAAAGGAGGTTGTATATGTATACAGAAGGTCGAACAAAGGGACTAATTTGTAAGCCTGGGTAAATTATCTCGATACTTCAAAGCGTTGCAATTTTAGTTATTTTAATGTTTTTAGAAAAACGGAGAAGAGTTCATTAAAAAGACGGGAGTTTGTAATAAGTCTCATTTAGTTTTAATGAGGTTTAGTCCGACTTTTCGCCGGGTTTTGTCCGATCTAATTGAAATTAATTACTTATTTATTGTAGGACGTTTTGTATTATTTGCTTTGCACTTGTCACTAGAATTTTAATGAGGGAGCGTCTAACTGAAGTTGAAATAAGTGAATTCGTTTTTTAGTTGTTTTTATAAAATTGTTGTTAGTTAGTCGATGATAAGAGACTTAGTACACGCTATGGCAATTAGAGGTTTTCTCGTTTTAAAAATGGACGGGTGTTTCATTCCTTTGTAAATTTTTAATGCTCTTTGAATCCGGAGTCCTTCAGAAATGTGTTGAATTTTATTGAATTTGCTCGAAATTGTGTTATTTGAAGTGCAACTAAAGAGGAGTGTGACAGACAATAACAGGATGAAAAGAGCTTTAAAAACATAATACAGCTAAACTTGTAAATGCTTACATTTTATAGGAATATTTAGGTTTTTCCATTCAAATATGCAATAGTGGAATTGAAGGCATTTGTTTCATAAGGACTCGTCGAGTGGATCAATGCGACGAGATACGTGCCAAGACAATAAATAAGAATCTATTTTTATTTCTATTATATTGACTGATTAGAAAAGTCTCGTCTCGATTCAATTCCGGAAGAGTTTTTCTACATTTTCTTTTATTTCCTTAACTTCTTAGGTCCGCTTTTCAGCACCTCTTCAGAGAGTTTTTCTCAACTTTGCCGACTTTTTCTAGCACAATTCCTTTCTAACAATATTTACTTACTTGAATACACTCGAAGCAATTAATCGCACTTTAGCCAATTCCGCAAAATAGTCAAATGACTGAACCGCTAAAGCTTCTCACGAGATTACGTTTCCAATCATGTACTCACAAAGTGTAATATTTAAAAAACACCTAAAAATAGCAAGTAATTTTCTAGGCGTTTTCCTCGATACATAAATCTTTTTCTCATATTCTTCGAGGAAAGAGCAAAATTATTTTGCAAATAAATTTTATTCTCCTAACATTGTTACATCGTCATCTGTCAATTTTGCAAAAAGGGAAGCGACATAAACAACAAGTGTTTATCAGAGATAAACAACAAAGCGTAAAAATAGATAAATCTTATCAAAATGGATCGAAGTCTGGCTCTATAATTCTATTCAAGTGTCACGATGAATTCAGACCTATGTCCTCGTTTTAATTTGGTATCGAGAGGTCTATATTAACTTGTCTCCTGTCAAATAAATGGAAAATTGTACAATGGGCAATGGGAAACTCAAGAGACAAATTTTATTTTTTTAGAGACAAACTAATCCTGCAGTGAGTTGTTAAAGCTGATATTACAGGAACAAACAAATCTATATTTTATCGACGATTTTTATTATTGTTATTGACAACAATGGAACAAGATAATTTATTCAATATTTGGAACAAATAAAATGTTTTTCAAATTTAAATTGAACCATAATGGATAATTTTGAATAAAATTACTGGGTGTGAAAAACTCAAAAACCCGTTAAAAACTCTATTAACCTAAAATATATTTTGATAATGCAAGAATATTTCACTAATATTTTTATGAAAATTTTAATAATGCAAAATAAACACGGGAATCTACTTTACGATTTAAACAAGCTCTTGCATTGGTGCAAAAACTCAGACAAACTCAAATAAATTTTTCTTTGATTTTTTCAGATTTTTCTAATAATTGTGGAAACATTTTTTGCTTACCTAAGTGTCACAGCTGTTGTAAAGCACGCGCCTAGAACGTACGAATCCTGCAGGATCACGGACAACTGCACAAGACTACACACGGATTCGAAGTGGAGCGTCGCGACGCTGCCGCCCCTGCGTCGACCGCTCTGGGTTTAACCCCATCTTGTGGCCGCCTATATTAGCTTATGCCCATACTATACATAAACGAGCTTTTTAAAATTCCAATTATAAATAAGGAATTGTGATAATTTTGCCAATTCAGTCGTGTGAAGTTAAAAAAAGTGGCATAATTTTTCGGCTTCAGTTAGAAGCAATTTCAATATAAATTTATGGATTCATTGTTAGGGGCGATTTTTGACGTTATTGTTGCAGGAATTTTATTGTAAATTGTTTGCAGGTTTAATAATTTATTTGGTAAATACCAATAAAGTTTAATATTTAAATTGCCTTCTGAATTTTTGATTTATTACGCATGTTATCGGTAAAAGTTGTGAAATATTAATTAAGGTTACACTGTTTAAAACTCTAACAATATATTATACATCCATTTAAATCAATAAAATAGATTTTCATCGGTTGCATGCAACCTTTATATTTTATTTCGTTGAATAACACACACGTTTAAAGATAATCTTTTATTTATTAAAAAAATACTGAATAAACTCGAAATAAATTAAATTATTGGGCAACCTGCGACACGATATTCGACCAAAACATGGTATACTCCTTCAACACCGTTCCCCTGAAACATATCAATTACATTTCCTGAAATATTAAATTTTCAGGTTTTACGTAAAGTAGACTTGGCCGGGCTGAACGTTATGAGGTGCTTGCCACACTAAAACTGCTTGTTGTTTTGGTTTAGGGTCAGCATGAGTGATGGCGCTACATTCTGGATGAATTTTTGTGTTTGGGGTTTCTACCCATTCGCCCAACCAACCGTTCGAAGCGACATCTCGAGCCTGAATGAAGAAACCTTTAAAGTAATCAGCACCCTGGATTGTCACTGGAATTTAAAAAATAAAGGTTTCATTATCGTTTCCTTAGATACATAAGGTGGAAAGTATTATAAATATATTAACTTCAAAATTTTCAATAAATCCACGTTTTTTTTATGAAACTTCGCTGACGATCATGAAAAATGTTGGATGATACACATGGGCTGTCTTAATTTTCAGGTCTTCGCTTCGTCTCTCAGACCTGAAAAATAATTTGACAGCGCACTTGTATCGAAAATAACTATTTTTTTGAGTTACAGAAATTATTTCTTTGTTTGAAAAGAGCTGTAATTAATTACAATCAAGGTTGTTTATTTACATTCTTGCTTAAGTAGAAACATCGATAAAGTGACTATTAAAGGAAATACCAAAGGGTGACGAGAGCAATTCTTGCATGCTTTGAATTACAAAAGAACTAAAAAGAAAAAAACAAATTACATAATTGATGGTAATTAAAAATAATTAAAATAGTCGTAAAGGAGGTCAAGTAAAACTGGTCAAAATAATTTTGAGTGTGAGGTTATGCCGGTAGGAGCGTTATCTATTACCGAAAACTGTGCATTCGTAGCCCTTTAAAAGCTACAAATTTTTTTACCTGTAATTTGGGTGCCAGGTCCGTATTGAGCACTACTCTGGATGACTTGAAAAGGGTTGGTCGAAGGTGGTTGTGGTCTGGCTTGGCCATGATAAGGTTGGTTGGGTCTAGGTTTCACGCAGGCATCAACCGGAGCACCGTCTGGGAAGCCGACCACAGTGAAAACTCCGGTCACTAGCACCAGTAAAAGTGACAAAGATTTCATCTCCAAGTGCCTTCTGGAAGAATTGCACTTTGCGAATGTCGATTCAATACTGGTAAAAACAACACTTAGGACCCAGGAAATGTAGGCTGGGCTAAATCTCTGAACCACTTTCACTTAGTCTTGCTTGCCTAGATTATAGTGATATAACGAGTGGTTTCATTCAACTTCTTTGTAATGACTAATGGATGTCTCACGTGAGGCATCGCGACATATGATCTCTTGAGTAATCGATTTGCTCAATGAATTGGTTAATTAGATTACAGGCAAAAGTTTTCTGAAACGAGGAATATAATTTCAGCTAGTCTCACCTTGGGAAAAAGTAAACTGAAAAAATTTAATAACAGCGGCCGACAAATAAAAAGTATAAATGAACTTCGCTTAATTAAAATTTTAATTGCTTTGCTTACATTACATTTGTTTGTTTTGAAAAAAATATTAAACAAAAGTGTGCTTCAAATAAAAAAAAATGTTTTGAATTTTATTTAATTTCTCTCTCTGTCTTTCTCTCCCTGAAGTGTTGATTTTGCTTGAAAATTGACATAAGTAACCGTTTTTCTGTGATAACATTTGATTTACCGCCTTCAATGTGGGGCGCTACTAGTAATGATTTCAAATTCCTGAATGAACGAGTTCACTGCGGCAGTGACACGGTGGCGCATATTGATCGAACACCTGCTGTACAACAAATGCATTAGAAAGTCTACCCTTCAATTAAAAAAATCATGTAAAATAAAAACTGAAAAATACATTTACTGGAAAACCATTACACCGCATTTTCACAGCTGTTTTCCAGCTACATGGTTTCCTAGGGAATAGAGGCAGAGAAAATTTCAACTCAATCTACACCGAAACTACAATTTTCCATCAGTAAAATATTTAACTGTATGCTGAGGTAGGATATTTCTCAGGAGTTTTTCCTTCCAAAATTTTTTTATCAAATTTTTCATGAATTCAACTTTCAATTAAGTTTTGAAAATCTATTTTGAAGGATATTGTTGTTTGTCTTATGGATGATGAATGGTTGACAGCGGTCCGAAATTCCTGCAGTAAAAAAACCTGCTATAAACTTTTCCGCTTTTTCTGCTTGGTCTTCAGTGAACCTCTGCAAATCCGAATTGTGCTCGCATCTGTGCCCTGCGCGTCCGCGCCCCTGCAGGAAGGCGGCGGCGGCAGCAGGAATCGGCGACTCGTCATCGGCGGCAGTGCGTTCCTGCATGATGAACGTAAGGGCCGCGTACGCGCCATGTGAAAGTGTTGAGTGACCATGAGGCAGGGCTGGCAGGAGACGCTCCTGCGGGGGCTACTCCTGCTTCTGCTACTCCTCGGATCCCGGAGCTCCGTCGCGTCGGATTCTGGTGAGTTCCGGCAACGGTTCCGGTTGGAAATTTGCCGGCAAACTTCCGTTTTATTTTAGTTACAAGTTATCTCTGTTGATTTATCAGATACTTGAAGTTTCAACTGTCAAGCACATTTACTTCCTTATCGAATGCCACTTTGCGAAGATTTTATCTCAATTTCGTTCTTCACCATATCTTACCATGCTCAGATCTCATTACCTTGCTTCTTTTTGAACAATATTTTTTGAAATCATTAATTGAAATCTCATGAGAATTAGCATTTTACAGTTAGAACTAACTTGCATAATTGATAAATCACTTGACTAACTTTAGATCGAGTCGCAACAGAAACAGAACCTAAGCTTAAATTGTGTACGAAAAAATTAAATTTTTAGTTTCTAGGGTGTTTGCAAGTGTCGTTCTATAATACCGTCAAGCTTTTCAAAACCCTCGACCAATTGTATTAATATTGTATCGAAAGGATGAATAGAATCGCAAAACAGAAAGACCCAACAATAAAAGCGAGACTTTAATGAAACCCTTTGCTAGTACGTAATATCTGAAACTGACGAATTATTCTTAGAATTTGTTCAACCGGTGTAGTATTTTAGATTACAACAACTTGAGCAAAGTTTCATAAATGCGAGTGTTCCGAAATTAGTTGGATAATTCCGGTTAAAAGTTATTTTATTCTCTAATAAATTGTATATTTTGTAGATTTCTCAAAAATTTTTGAAAAAACTCTGCAATCTGCAACAACTGTTGCGTGTCAATTAACGTGCACAAAAGCTTTGGATTGGAAAACTTTTCCTATTTAAAAGATTTCGTCGCAACGAGTTTGATTTTACGGAATAAGTTTTTAATAACTTTTAACATGTCGACCACTTTTTTAACATAGCAAAATCTCTTATTTAGTAAAAAATCGTAACTTTGTATGGATTAAAGTCATTTTGAGAGCTTGCCAGAGTTTCTGGCACTTTTTAATTTTGCGTGAAACTGCCATTGTCTCATTTTCTCCGCAACTGAAAGCAAAATCTGTTCATTTTGAACATAAATCAAGTCTGAAGACTGAAACGCCATTATTTCTCACAATGCTGCCATGAACATAATCAGACGCAAGCATAAAATGAGAATTCTTATTATGCGTTGTTTGACTAAATCTAAAACAATGCATCATTTCGACGTAAATTGAATATTTAGAAAAATCAACGAGACAGTTTTGTGTTTTGTCTGAATTTTTTATTTGTTTTGCTGTGAAATATTGGGCAAGCTTTCGAGGTTAATCGTGCATGACCCTTTTCTCGGATTTGCTATAAAAGTACCATTTCCGAAGCTTTCTATCGGCGAAAATAGCTTTTAGGGTAAAGAAATTGCTAGACAAGCCTTCCCAAACTTAATGAATGACTCGTTTTAATGAAATTTGTGTTAATCTGCTTGTACAGGATGTGCTGATCCGAAAATTGGAGCGTAGAGACAAGTTATTATATCGATTGTTTGAAAGTATGAACACATCTCAAGAGACCAGTTCCAATCAGGTCAACGGTCGAGAAAGTACCGAAATTACGTAAGAAAACATCATAATCTGGCAATGAGTTTATCTCGAGTTTCGGCTTGAAGTGGCTCGAATTTAATGAAAAATTAATTAATAAAACAAAAGATTCCTTATGGAGAATAAATCGTACCCTCCACGCATGAAATCGCTTTTAATTAAAACAACAAATTAATCTTATATTTTTGGGTAAAGTTCCCTAATGTACTGGAAAAATCGCTCCAGCTTTTAGTGCAAAATCCCGCAATTTACACCGCTAGAAATATAAATCGACAAGACGTGTCTCGCGTTCCAAGAGGTTTATATCTTATTTTTATGAAATATTTCGATTATATGTACACATAAAGATAGTATGAATCAGCGATCTGTCAGGTTGATAAATGAGAGGTGACGTGGAGCTTTATTTGCAAGAGACTCCATAAAGGGTAACTAATATGCGGTCGATGTTTGACATGACCGAACCTTGTCCAATTTAATGCACAATTTTATATGCCTTCAAATTCTCAAATGTTCCTTCATAACCGACTTCATTTTAAGTGAATCGTGATAATATTTCTGTTTATTTTTCATATTTCCCGGTGCATGTCACAAACGGAAAAAATGGCTGAATTATTTATTACGAACTATAAAGTACCTGTTTACTTTTTCTATTTCTATAATTGTGTTCCCGAAATCGATTAAATATAAAAAGAGACGACATTTCAAATTAACTGTCGATTTCCAAACTAATTAAACAATATTAGACTAATTAAGAATTTTAATTTAAAAACCAAGAGGGAGTAAATTTTATTTCCCCGATGTATGTACAACGTGTTTTCATGTCTGCAATTTTACCTAGGGTTTTATTTTTTGCATGCACATTCAGGTAATGTAGCGTGACACCTTTCGATCAAATTATCACCAGGAAAGACTTACAATCAATAATTGTACTCTTCTGTTTCAAAATAGACAACTTGTAATCCACTTTCTTTTTTAACAGATTGTATTTTAGGTTGTCTATTTTTTTTTCCTGCGATTTGAAAAACTGTTCCCTTTTCTTTTGTGTCACAATTCGTCTACGACATGTTTTTTAAACTTTACCTTCGTAAATAATAGCTGTATCATTATATGCTCGTTGAATAATATACAGACTGAGTCAAGCATAATAAAAACCCTAACCGATTTTCAAACGCAATCCAAAATACATTCTCAGATATCACTAAGTTAATTGATGAACTATTTAAAAAAATTTAAAGATATAAACACAACATTTTTATGGCATTCTTTATGTATCAATATCATGTCAGTTTCTTCGTCGTTTGAGTATATTTTAAATTCAAGTGAAAAAAGTGGAATTGATGACACTGTCAAATTTATATCAACAACTGCTTTGATTCAAATTTATTAAACTAAATTTTTATACACAACTGAAGCTAAGTTATCTATGACAATGTATTTTGAGGTGCGTCTGAAAATCGGCTATGGTTTTTATTATAAATGACTCGCCTTGTATTATTAAATGCATATTTAAAAAAAATAATTTACGTTAAAATAAAAAAATATAAGAAAAATAAAACACAAAAAATACGAATATGCTTTTAATGAATTAATAACATAAAAAAACAAAAATGCTACTTGAACCATATAATAGTTTTCTTGTAAATTTATCTAAAAAAATTATTTACGTTAAAATAAAAAAAAATAAAAATATAAGAAAAAGAAAACACAAAAAATATGAATATGCTTTTAATGAATTAATAACATAAAAAACAAATATGATACTTGAACCATATAATAGTTTTCTTGTAAATTTCAAATTAAAAAAATAAACAAATTATTGAAAACTTTTTTTTTTAATTTGATTTAAAAATTAGGCTTAAAAGAGTTATTCCATTGATTATTTTAACACCCTTGCTAGTCTCGCTGCAGCTTAAAAATACACATCTTTACAATGATTTTAAACTTTCAACAAATATATACAAGTGATGTAAGCCTGTATTAGAGTTTTCATCCACTTCAGCAGCTACTAAAAACATCTCGGAAAACTGTTCATAACTACGTAACATATTAAACTTCTCGTTCTGGGGATTTCATATTGCAAGAGAAACGGAAAGGGGTTCTTTGTGATTATTTGGACAAACATTTGCTTTTGTTATTTGATACTTAAAAATAAAGAGAAAATTTAAGTTAAGAAAATAACAAATTTTCTTGTTGCTGAAACATTGAGCACAGTCTACGAAGTTTAACCAAGTTTATGTAAGCAGTTTTTCTCGAAAATTCTGTGTTACAAGTCAGCAGAATTCGTTTTGTTACATCAGTGGCTAGAGACTTTATTACAACTATTCCTTAAGGAAAAATCAATAAAGAATATTTATTCGGAATTACCACAATTAGAACAATTAAGTTACGCGTTTGCGCACCTTTAGGGATACTTTTTTCAAGTTGTGAGGTTAATATCAGCTTAATCTTCTCGAATTTTGCGCACTAATAGCCCCATGTCCGATCATGATTATCAGGAGCAAAATTGCATCATTTACGAGCGTTTGGAGTGTTATAGTGCCTAGGTTGGCGCCGCGACGCCCTTGTGCAATGCTAGGGATCTTTTCCCGTTCGATATTTTGCGGCACATGCCAGGTCATTGTGCCAACACGCAATGTCGTTGCTTTCAATGGCTTAACAATGAACTGTTCGCCTCCAAGAGCCCTTAAAGCAAAGATACAAAGAAGGAAATTAACCCTTTAATGACAATTTTTCTGCGACTTGTTGGCGCACAACTCAGGATCAAACTCGTCTCTAACTTTTCAAAATCTGCTTACAAGCTTCAATTTCTCCCGTATTTACTAAAACATTGAGAAATCCGAGACTGAGCTTCAATTCTTTTTTCCAATTATTCCTAAAAGACTAGTAAACCGGTAACGGGGTCTTATTTAGTGTTGTGAAAGCGGAGCTTATTTTGAAATTCTACCACACACTATAAATTATTGATGAAACAGCTGAATTTACTCTTGAATTATTTAAATAGATATGTACACAGTCGGTCATTTTTTACCCAATTTATTACCCTGCAAACGGCTTAATCTAGTTACATCAAGCGCAGTTGTACACTGGAGAAATTACGCCCAAATCAGACAACAAATCGACAGAGATGTTGAAAATGAATTTGTAATGATATAAGAGGTCTCTGTGGATGAAAACAGAGAGATAAAACAACCAATTTTTTCTATTTGGGTGTTTACATTGTCCGCTTTTGAACTTTTCACTTCAGCTCCTAAATAAAAGCGGGTACAAGAATTGGGTTAATCAATATAATGGCAACAATGTACGTACTTATCTATTCGTTTATTTACTTGTTAATTTTGCAACCAAACATGAGGAGAGGATTTTAAAATATTTTATTTTTAGCATTTGATAAATGTGGCAATAAACAATATAATTAACAGCCTTAAAAATAAAAAAGGATTTATTGTGTCACATGCACGTTTTTTTTTTGTAATCTCGACTTGATTAAACGAGCAATTAACTGTTGATTTCCAACAAGCACATGCAATTTTCTTTGGGATTTGTGATAATGTCAAGTTTTGTCTAACTATTGACTGATTTTCAACCATAGTTTTCAGCCAAAGCTGTCACGGAATCAACTGAAACTGTAGATTACATGTCATGCTATTTATTTGATTGAGAGCTTAAAATTTAGGTCATCAAGTAAATAAAACGATTTGGCTTGGCAATGTTTGCACAGATTAAATTAGTTTGTATTTTTATGATTGTATTAGATTTAGTAATTTCAGCAAACATAAATTTAATCGCTCTTTTGCATGAAGGAAATTTATCTGATTTGCGCTTGAAAAATGATACTCATCGACGACTTTGACGAAAATTGAAGGTTTGGTGTAACCCTGAATCGATAAGTCCGGCAATTGACAGAGAAATATATAAAGTCAAGTGATATTGATTAAACCCCACAGTTTATTCCATAATCTCCAAAACCGACAGAGAAATCATTTTTGACATTGCATGAAAGATCACGAGTGTCGAAAGCTCCCTCTTATCACTTCTCAAAGCTCGATGCAACTTTTAAGGTTCATGAATGTTAATTTGTCATTACTTGAACTAGTATCCGGTTGATTCATGGTCTTTGGAGATGGTGGATCTCATTTCAGGCACTTGACGGCTCTATTTGTATTCATGAATTCTCTGTTTGTGACGGATCTCGTAGAAAATTAACAAGCAACCTGTTACTACCTTTTTCCTCGTTTCAGGCAACACAATTTCAAATTTTAAAAATTTCACACTACCGATACTTGTAATTTTTTAAAAATTTCTTTGTTAGAAATTTTTTACATGGTATGTTTGCATAAGTGTCAATATTTGATATAATGTGCAATCTCAAATTACATTAATTTGGAAAAACACTATCTATTAAGCTTAACCGTTGACCCCCAACTTATCCACTTTATAAATATATTTACATACTAATTATAAATATGTATGCTTCATTGGATTGAAAATGGCTACTATATGTGGTATTACAGTCTTTTTATTATTCTTTTGCTCTACAAGTTTGACATATCAAGATCATCAAGAGAGAGGTACACGTACGTATGTATGTACAATTTAAAAAAATATAGAGTGTAACCAAAAAATTATTTTGAGTTGCTCAATAAACCTCAATTTTAACATCTTGAGTATTAACCATCACATGTGGTGTGTCAACAATAAGTAAGAATGTTTGCGTAATTTTTGTGTAAATTCAACTCTCGTTTGAGAATAAATAGTTAATTGTGTTATTTTTATTGTCTGTTATCGTTGTTATTTTCAGTCAGTAACACAACCATACATATAGTTAAAAAATATGTGTAAAATATTTACACAAAATAGGGTGGATACTTACCTAGACACCAAAATTAAATTAGATTTAACTTAAAGTTTCTTACTGTATACATGCATAAGTATCGAATTTTGCTTATTTTCTGTTTGCAACACAGACTTTTGTTTCTGACGGATTTCAGAAAATTAACAAGCAACCTATTTCTACCTTTTTCATTGTTTCAGCTAACAAGGATAAAAACCTTTTCGGAGATAAATGCACGGTGGACGACGACTGCGAGTTTATTGGATCAGTATGCGAAGTTTACGGAAACGGAAACGGCAAATGTCAATGCGGCCCTGACGTCCCAGTTACCAACCACATAGATAAGTGTGGCAAAGGTAAAACTGTATATACAAGCTGGTGAACGATTTTTACAACTTTTAAAACAAACTCCATGTGGAAATGAGATATATTAGGAACTCCTGTCTGTTGCGTGCGTCATTCTATGCAAATCGAGATAATTTAAGGGTAAAACATGTACAGGATGGTCAAGCTTTATCTGATTAGTTGTCACTTTGTTACCGATATTGCACTAAAAGCTCCAATCGGGCTTTGAATAATTCGGTTACAGCTTTCGCTTTGGGTTCATTACAAACAAAATGCTCAGAAAGGTCAGACCCTTATTCTCTTCATAAATTTTTCCAAGCCACTTAGAATTTTGCAAAGAAAACAAGAAAATGAAATTATCGCAACACATTCAAGCTTTCTGAGGTAATTTAATTTAGTGCCATTACAGGCGATGATAAAAGGATTGTTTGTCTGCTTTCGAATGGCGAGACTGAATGGACCAATCATCTTATTTTATTGCGTCCTATAATTTGGCCAACACTTCAGACGGTATAAGTTTCCTGATCAAAATCTGGTACTAAAATCCAACTTTCCTAACTCAAAGATTTGTTTAACCTTATGCGACGATTATTATTTTCAAATTTTTCGTTGCTCATACAGTAATTACAACACATAATTCACCCCATTTTCTTTATTACTGAACATTTCTCCCTTAACACAGACAAATTGAGCATATACTTTATATCAGCGTACAACTGATTTTTACTCAATGAAATGGAGCCAAATTTTATGCGCGTTATAAATTTTCCTTTGTGCACCTACCTGATGAAAATATAATGGCGTAAAGTGCTTTTTTCGCACATTGCGTGTTCGTTTCAAACACCGATACAAGCCAATAAATATCACTTTGTGTCCTAGTGTCTTAATTAATTTATTGTGAAAAAATCGTTTACCAGTTCTATCTTCGCAATATTTGAAGAATGTCTCGAATATTAATCAAATTTGGATTCCTGAACGTTTCAGCCGTTCGGGTAAATGAATCCTGTTTTTTCAATGAACAATGCGAGGCTCATACCCCCGAGACGGAATGCAAGGACGACATCTGCAAATGCAGATTCGAAAAGGAACCAAGTATGAAGGCAGACGGTTCGGTGGAATGCATCGGTAAGGAATGAACTTTTGAGGAAAAATTTAGCAAAATTTGATTTTCAGTCGTCCAAAATGCTTACTATCCGAAAAAGTACGTCGATCCGGCAATGATTGGGATTTTGGTCGCTATGTTTCTAATGTTTATAACAATTTGTGTCGTATTGCGATTATTCAGCAGGTAAGTAATAAAAATTACGTATGCACCCTTTTGTTTTTTTTTTCTAGAAATTTAATGAGGGTAAATGATTTTGTCACAGTTATTTATTGTGTGGAAATAAGGACACGGTTTACTTTACCTGACTTCACGAAACTTCTAGGAAATTACAAGTTTAAACCTTTTTATTGAAGATAATTTGCGAAAAGTACCGACTCGACCTACGTGTGTCAAACATACACGCACACAAGTGCTTTGATAATGATTTTCCTTTAATTTCTTTGTTTGCTGGCATGCTATAATAGTCATCATTTGCCGATTAAATGAGTCATCAATTTTATAAGTAAATGATCAATATCATCAAATTTTGGGGGTTTTTAATATAAAATAAAAGTGAGAAAGTGTATACAGGACGGTTACCATAGGAGATAACAATAAGGTGAAAAAACGGTAAAACGAGCTATTTTCCGTTTTAACTAGAAAGATTTATGTGGTGGCACAACCCAAATTTTTAGATTAACTCTAATAAAACCACAATCGGGCCTTTGAACAGAATAATTTCATTTCAATTAAATCGTTTATCGGCTAACAGGTTTCGACAAAGTGCTTTTGTTGCTCGTCAACCCTCCATTGACGAATTATAAATTCTAATCGATATTTGAAGTGCATCGAAAAATCAATACTCGGCTTGTTGATTCAAAGAAACACGATATGTTTATTCATTAAACGAAAAAGTTTGTTCAAGTCATTATCTCGGCTTATGTTTCGCGGTGACTAAATTCTTGCACAAACATGAAATTTAATGAGCTCCTGTGCTTGAAGAGGATTTGCAAAGGAAAATTATACGCTATGCAAATAAAGAGTTTATTTTTAAAACGTCGGTGATACAAACTGTAGTTTAACACCTGTGTAGTGTATTAACTCGAAAAGAAATGCTTTGGTTCGCTATAACAAATTGCTTCCGGTGATAGTGATTGATTCTGACCGGAGTAGAATATTTGCGAATATATGTTTGTAAGTGGGTCAAAAGGAAGCTTAATCAAACACATATCGCTGTAATTAAGTACAAATCGAGTGATTAAACAAAAGGAAATTAAGAGTTTGTTTTAGCGAAAGTATATCCATAATGGAAAATGTCCATTAGGGGATGTATCCGTTTAGATTTATTGAGGTGGATGCATAAATCGTTTTGTATCGGATTTCGCAATTAATCAATTTATCGTTTGGTATCGAAATTTCGTATTTTTGATGTCAATAATAAAAAACTCTTTTTGAAAACAAGTAAGTTTCTACAGAAAAATTAAATTAAAATGCAACTGACTCCCTTTTAAAATATGTACGTAGGTACCTAAGTACGTGAGTGTCGTATTTTAAAATTTTAATTTTGTTTATTATTAAAATGTAAGCAGGGGCGGACTGGCAAATTTTTATATGGAGTGCTAAGTTGAAATGAGGGCCCAATATACAATACAATAAAAATATGTATAAAAACTACTTATCACTTAATGTAGTAAATTTTTTTGAAGGAGTTTGTTTTCTCTATTGAGATTGTGACGTCAGTTGAAATCATGATGGTTTAATAAACGAAAATAAAGTTTTTAGATGAACGTCTTCAGAGGCTGCTTGTAATTTTAATTTTTGTTTTTCTTTTCGTTTCTGTGCACCAAATTTATATTAGATTTTTCCATTATTTATGCCCACTAAGAATTAAAAAAAAATTAAAATTAAATTAAATTAAGTAAAAACGATATTTTATATCGGTTGATTACAAAATGTGTGGCATAATTTTAATTACGAATACCCCTCTACAATTTAGAATAGATAGTTCAGTATTTATTGACCCACCTCAAAAAAATTACAACTTTCCAAAAATCTTTATGAAAAAATTATTTTCTGCAAATATTTTTGTTTCCGTTTATCCGATTATTATTAAATTTTGCATGTTAAAGGACAAAAAGACACCCTTTGATTTGGTGTAAACGGAAGTCTTGTAGAAGCTATACATTTCCGGTAGCAATGGGTCCTCCCAGTTTTGGGATTATAACTTTTTTTCGGCTTATTAATTTCTGTTTTTGATGCAGCCCAACCATTTTTTATTATAAAAAAGGTAGTTTCATATCGCCAAAATGTACCGTTCTAGAGTTATTTGAGTTTAAACTAAATTCTACACCGCGCTGCAAAATCAGAATTTATAAATTTTGAGCGTACCTTGGAAACAATCCACTACGAATGACATCGCTGTCAATGCTGTCATATTTAATGTAAATTTCATTAAATCTAAAGGAACATTTGTTTATTTCTTGATGATTATAAAAGCTGTAATTTTTCTATTGCTTGATGAGTTGGATTAATAAATACTGTGCTATCTATGTTCATTTGTAGAGGAGTATTCGTGATTAAAATTATGACACAAATTCTTGAATCACTTGTATAAATCCATGCGGAATTTTTCTTACATGCGTGTAAGACCTTATAAACAAAATTGAGCTAAAATCATTGAAATTATAGAAATTATAGTTTTATTTGTTATGATGGCAATTTTTTAATTCCTTTAAACTAAACACACTTAGCTTCTGTGAAAAACGCGTTAGCTTTATGCAATATCAAATTATAACCTTTTAGTGCATTGTGGAAAGTTTATTTGCAAATTTAAAATTATTGATATTATTTCAATGAGCTCTTGACATAATAAGTCTACCATAATTGGGGACCCGTAGGACTCGAGGGCCCGGGGTGCTGTGGCACCCCGGGACCCCTGGCCAGTCCGTCCCTGAATGTAAGCTATGTAAATTATTGACCAATTAATTATTATCTGTTTTTTTTCACTGTTTTTGAACATTTTGTATAAATGTGGTAAAAAATTACTATAGTTTCGTTCTAAACAATAAACACACATTTTCTTTTATGTTTATATCTTAAATTAAAGAGTTTTATTTGTAACAAAGACCGCCTTGGAAAAACAAAATTGTTTCATAATAATATGTATTAATCTGTGAAACAACTTAATAATCAAACACTATTAAATTTAAACTATTTTTTAACTCTTTAACCCCAAAACTCTTCGCTGCGCCACTAAGTCTAGTCCAATTGTTATTATTTTTTCTTTTTTCAGAGCACGTTGGAGGGAGAACCGAACAATATTTAACACACCTAACCCCCGCTTGATGAACGTCTCTCTGCTTCGTGAAAACAAGCTTTTACATGCGGACCGGAGAGGATCTCGAAGCAGTGCCAGAGGACCCAGCAGGCAGCCAAGTATGGCATCTCTAAGAGCTCACTCCCCAAACTCTCAAGGTATCTTCTCGTCTTTCTCTTCCTTTCTAACTAATCTTCAAACTTGTACAATAAACATGCTGTAAATAAATAAATTTGCTGATTAATCTGATGAGCGCTGCCTTCCTTTAATGCCTTCTGGGACACGATAGAAGGTTATTAATTTTGGCTACTTAGCACTTTGCACCTTTTGCTTTCGCATCTTTGCATATCTCTGGGTGTATGAAGGTAGAGAGTAGAATCACCCGGTCCTGCTGCACTGCCCGATCAATTATCGTGACCCTACCACAGGGCGTTTGTTTCTAGGATCTCGTCGTGGATCTCGAGGCAGCAGCAACGCCTCAGCAACTTCGAACCGATCGAACAAGAGTCCGCCCCAAGCGGCCAATTTGAGTTCGGCGACGACGCCCATGCTGGAGAGCGTCACCGTCGAGGTGCAAGAGCCCAAAGCGTAATCAGCTTCGCAATGTTCGCTCTTTAAAAATCTACAATCTTTTACTTACTTCGGTAGTAATAGTGATGTTAGGGACCAGGAAAGGTTAAATTTGTCCATTCATCACGTTCAATTCACTAGTCAGGTTATTTGTAAGATATTATTCTGTAAAGATTTCTTTCAAGCACGGGTTTCTCAAACGTTCAAGCACTTCTAGAGAGTTATTTAGAAATATTAGGGATTAAAGTTGATGAAATATCTAAAACTTATATCTGCTTTACTTAATTTATTTCACTAAATTAAGTTTGGTGGTACAAAAAATACTGGGAATATTTTGTGATACTACCAAAATCAAGCTGTGATTGTATGTTGGTAGCTTTTAGGCACTGCGAGTGACAAAAAGTACTGGGAAAACTTTTTGCCATTTGCAGACTTATACTGTCATCGAATTAGGTTTTATTCAACATTCTTGTACAGTTCGACAGCAGACATACAGTACAGTTCATGCTCATTGAGAATATATACTTCTCATAGGTTCTTCTTCAAAAACAAATTAGAAATTTTATTATTTTAGGCGAATGTAGATTTAGGTTTCAATCTAGATGTGAGAAGCTACTCGGTTGTAATCGTAGAGGTAAGATTTATTCATTATGATAATATATTGATATTACACACGAGCTTAGCTCTGCTTGCTTTATAAAATAATACGAGTTAAATTATAAAACTAATGTATATTGAAGCATTTTTATCAATCTATTATAAGCTTATATCTTTATACTCTTGTACTGTATACTGTATTTTCACAACTATATCCTATATACTTGCCAATACTTTTAATAAAACGCTATTAAAGACCCAAAACAATTTATTTACCCATTTAATAAAAACATCACTTTGATTATTTAAGAACAATTAAAGCAAAATTTTGTTCTCAGAATAAAAAAAGACTTATATTATTTTTACTTCCGAATTATATTCTTTGACGAATCAACAAAAGTAAAAAATCCTGCTTTTATTACTAGATTTTGTTCCCAGTTTTCTTTCACTGAATGTTTAAAAATATTATTTTTTGGACTTGTAAAATCACGTTTTGAATATGGACCTGTTATGGTTAATTAATAGTAAAAAAAAAATATAATAAACGTTTCTTAATTACCTAGGTATACCGTGTTAAAAACACAGATTTTAGATAATTTGAACAGATAACACCAATGCCGATATTACATTTATTCACGTCACGCCTGTAAATAGCTAAGTGAATCGATTTTCTTTATTTAGGTGGGATTAAGTGGCATTTTTTATTGACATTCGTGAAAAATTAAAAAAAAAAATGTAAGTAAGTAGTTCATTTTAGAATTACTATATTTTTAATAACACAGCTTTTATTGCTGATCTAGGTGATCTACAACGAATTTTAACACTATGGAAGAAATTACGAGATCTAAACTAAATTTAACACACCCAGGAAAGTAGATTGCTTAAGTAGTTTCATCGGCTAGTAATTTCGAGTAGTTCTGTTACTCAAAATTAATAGAAGACATACGTGAAAACTTCTAAGGTCCTCCCTGAATCAAAATTCCGTTGCTCCCATATATTATTTCGATTTCTTTGGATTTTTTCAAAAATAAGATTGTAAATTTCGATTTTGTTTTCTGAAATTTCTGACTTTTGAAATGCAGAAAACAGAAATCAAAAATTAAAAATCAGAAAGTAAAAATCAGAAATCAAAAACCAAATATTATTGTTATTGTTTATTTATTAATTTATTGATATAAAAAATCAAATAATTTATTTAAACGCCTTTTTACACCGCCAGTCCAAATACTCATCAAAGTCTTCATTATCTTCTTCATTGGAATCATCCTCATTCTCCACTTTACTACCACTAGTATGTGTTATAATCGTTTCTTTCTTCTTTTCTAAATCTAAAACTCTGCAAAAACCGTTAAAGCGTCACAAATTCTGTAACTAAAGGCACAATACCTAGATAATTTCTTCATTTGTTCTTCAATTTCATCAATCTGCCGCTCATTGGTAGACTCCTCTTGATCTTCAGCTATAATAGCAGCACTTTTATTATCAGCCTCGCGGATTTCCCTTTGAAACTTCTCCCATTCTTCTTCAACTGGATCTTTGTATTCCTGATTCCTAGCTTTTGCATCTAATTTAGGATCATCAAAAAAGCCTTCAGGTAAAGTTTCTGTATTGTCATCAAGTTCCATTTTTTCTTCTGGTGGTTTCTTCACGGGTAAGATTGGAGGTCCATGTTGTGATTTAGAGTCAAAGAAATCATCAGGAAGATCTTTGTCGTTGCTTTCTTCACTTCTACTTGAATTTGAGTTTTTTAAAATCCCCTTAATTTTCTTCTGGGGCACCTCCATAGGAGGTGTCAAAGGCCGTTTTAAGGGAGTGGTAAAATTGTTGGTCTTTTCTTTGAGTTTCTTGGCCAGGTCTACATTTCCGCGATGTTGTTTTGAATTTATGTGGACGGTCCAAACGTTTTCTGATTTTACAACGGATTTGCATAGGACGCATGTTAGTTGACCTGAATCGTTATACTTAATCTATTATTAAAGAAAATATAGGGAAAATATTATAAGAAAGAGTTTGAACATGAAAGGATATTTTGCAAGAGGTGACTCTATCTTTTTGACGTCTTTTTGTAACTTGCTTTTTTCACTTATCAGACGACGAAATTCGGTCTGTATAAGCTTCTTTTTAGAATTTTTAAACGTTGCAGACATTTTTCATCTATTTTTTTTACCCACAAACATAACCTAAGAATTATTGTAATTGTCAAATCCGCTATCATGCCTACCACCATAAATTTCAAAGTAGACTAACCACACCAATTTATTCAAACATTATTAATTTTTTATTTTTTACATAAAAAATGTTTATTAACTAAGTCATTATTTTTTAAGATAAACATAAATGTAGTATAAGTTAAATGCACGTTAATATGTTTTTTAATTTGAGAAAATTGTTTTGTGATTATTTGCTTTTTAGGGAGTTTTGCATGTTAGGTTGGTGAAACGAGAAAAACGCAAACGCCACGCCATAACCTCACATTAATTTTTTCGCAATGGTAATTTTTTATGATTTGTTTTCTAAATTAAAATTATAGTTTGCAGTATTCTGTTTTGCACAAGAAAGAAAATGCACATGAGGAAAGCATTTGGAGTTGTGCGTGGGGTCGTTACACCACTGAAAAAAAGAAAAAAGACCAAAATGAAGAGGAAAAGTCACGGTATATTGTTTTTTTTTAAAAACATAACAAAAAACGATTTTTTTAGTGATTCCATAATGTCAGACGAGCCTCCCGTTGATTACATTATAACAGGTGGGGTGGACGATTTGGTAAAAGTGTGGGAATTGCAAGATGATAGACTTGTTTTGAAACATAATCTTGAGGGGCACTCTCTTGGTGTTGTCTCAGTTGCAGTCAGCAATAACGGAAAATGTGTGTGTAGTGCACTTGTAACAGCTATGTTATATTTTGATTAGTATGTGCTTCTAGTTCTTTAGATTCAAGTATGAGGATTTGGGACTTGGAAAGAGGGGAAAAAATTGCAAATGTTGATGTTGGTCCTGTTGATTTGTGGACCGTGGCTTTTAGTCCTGATGACAAATACATAATTTCCGGGTCACATGCTGGGAAAATCACAGTTTATAACGTTGAAACTGCAAAAGCTGAACAAACTTTGGATACAAGAGGAAAATTTATTTTAAGCATAGCTTATGTAATAACTTATTGTTGCACTAATTTTTAATTAACTTTTTTTTTGAAGAGCCCTGACGGTAAATACATTGCGAGTGGGGCTATTGACGGCATTGTAAATATTTTTGATGTGGCGGGAAATAAATTATGGCATACCTTAGAAGGCCATGCTATGCCTATCAGATCTCTTTGTTTTTCTCCAGATTCTCAATTACTTTTAACTGCTTCAGATGACGGCCATATGAAACTTTACGACGTGTATGTGGCTTCTACGGATAAAAGAGACATTACCATTTTTTTGTTAATTTTCAGACAGCACACTAATGTTGTAGGGACTTTATCAGGTCACGCTTCATGGGTTCTGAGCGTTGCATTTTCTCCAGATGGTAAACATTTTGTGTCAGGAAGTTCTGATAAAACTGTTAAAGTTTGGGAATTGGCGTCTAAACAATGTGTTCATACTTTTAAGGAACATTATGATCAAGTAATTGATTTTGATTATTTAGATTTAAAATGATTTAAAACATTTATTTATTGTAGGTTTGGGGTGTCAGGTTTAGTCCAGATAGTACAAAAATCGTTTCAGTGTCTGAAGATAAAAGTATAAACGTTTACAGCTGTCCAGTTTAGGGTAGAAACAATATATAATTTATTAATTAACTAAATTTTGATTCAGTGAATTGTATTGATTATAAAGTTGTACGAGTATAATTTTTATAATAAAGATATTTTTACATCCATTGTTGCATAAAATTTTACTCATCTCGCTTTTTTGCTACTTTGGTATTGATGCGACTGATTTTTTAATATTATTTATAAAACGGAAAAATGACTTGCCGTAATCAATTACATGTTTTCAACTCAAGTAAAAAAAAAATATTGTGAGGTGTGGTATTGTTGGTTGCATACCCATCTAGATTTAAATTAAAAATCTCCCATAAGTAATAACGAGAAAAAAATTTTGGAGCAACTTATATTACGGCATTTTTTATTTTACGAACGATTTTTTTTAAATTTGTATTAATAAAAAAATTGAAGTAGCTATAAACTACACAAATATGAAAAAGGTTATTTCTAAAAGAGCATATAATATTATTATTATTATTATTATTAATTGGCTTTAATTTAGCATTTCTGAAAGATTATAAAATAAATCGTTTGTCAATGTATTAAAAAGCTGCGCAGAGAAGCACAAATGGAGATATGGTTTCTTGTTAAATATTGTGTGTTTCTTATTTTGTTGAATCTACTTATTCGTGTCAGTTTACTTTTAAATGATGGAAAAACGTTATTTTTTTTATTTCCTATTTGTCGAATTATCGTGCGAAAGATAATCAGCGTGACCAACAAGTTGAACATTGTTTGGTTTTGAGTGGCTCCCAACAACCTCAAGGAAAGTTTTCAACATTATTTTAATGTACTTAGGCGCCTAACCCACAGACAAAATCATAGTTTTCTTAACTCATTTTCGTTAATCTTGTCAGAATTATTATTTTTAAATTTTTTGAAAGCCACATAGTAATTATGTGTTATGTAATGTGTTTGCTTTTTTTAAATGGAAATGGTCAACAGTTATCACTAACAAATTCATTTATGTGTATTAATTTGCGTTCTTTTTTGTTCATGCTCATTTTGTATAAACTTGCTAAAAATTAAAAAATGTTTAGCAAAGCTGCATTACACATTGCGTCTACATTTCGATGGTGTTTTTTTTTACTTTTTTCTGACGGTTAATGAATCAATGTGATCATTAAGGACTGTTTAAATTGGCAACAGATTTGAAAGTATTTTTGTTAATAATTTGTAACACTACAAATACTTGACGTATAACCCCTCAAGACCGATAAATTGCTGTTGATCAGGAGCATACTATAGTGGTTTCTTTTAAAAATTAAAGTCAGAATTGTCAACAGATTTATTCATTTTTGATCACTTTTTATATTGTTTTCAAATTAAATTAAAACTAGAACTGCTAACTTTCATTATTAAATTAATCTTTCTGATTGCACAGTTTTTGAGGAACGAGTTGAAAAAGTTACAATTTTGAAGCCAAAGGTGTAGAATAATTTTGAACATATCTACATTAACTTTGAGCTCATTTCACTAAATTATACGACATTGATTGCAATTTTTTGTAATACCTGCTGAGGTATATTTTTTGCAAAATAACTTTTTTTTCGTATTGGCACTTTTGTAGCAAGAAACTTATTTTAGGGCACAACATTGTTGTTACACTTACTTGCAATGTATTTCTTTCAATATATTATTAACATTGATTGCAGGTATAAGCAAAAATGATAAATTCAGCTTATTATAAGAGCTTTTTAGCATACTTATAAACACAACATAATTGTAACTCTCTTGCAGTTCTCTTAACTACTGTATGTGTGGTGCTATCTTTTTTTGAGTACCACCCTTCCACCCTTCGGCCAGCCCTCAGCCTAAGAAGTCAATTTAACGGACTATAGAATCATTTTCATTACTACTGGAAAAAAATGGAACGCATATTTGTTGTTTCGAAAACCTTTTCTGAGACTTGACTGGACTGTGTAAAAAAAATCAAAGTAATCAGCGATTTTTTATGTATAGTCAACTTTTCTAAATTTTAGACATACCTAACTAAACCGGTGCCGACAGTGTCGACAGTGAGAAAAAGGACGTTAAAATCTTTGTACAAAGTCATAGGTATTTTTAAGATAACAATTTATTTATTATTTTTTAATTACACATTGTTAGTCATATATTGCAAAATGTAGCTCATGGCAGCTGGATTATCAGCAGGGACCATATGTCCTGCTCTATTGACCCAAAACATTGTCAGATTTCCTAAATTCTTGTAATAACCTTCAACAATTTTGTCTACTTTTATTGCTAATTTACTCGCTGTTTTCCATTCGTCCGACCCTGGAAATTTTAACTTATCGACCCATTTGGTTGTTCCTGGAAAAAAAATTCTAAATCTGCAGTTTGATTTCAGTTACCTAGTTATTATACCAGGCGTATCTACAATTAAATCCAACTGTCCATTATAAACAGCGACGCGAACATCAGTCTCGTTTAACAAACGTTCAACTAAAAATAAAACAGTGTTCTTTATTTTAATTAACTTAATGGTTTTAATTACCGATATCTGTGACCGGTTTCATGAAATCTTCATACAAAGCATCAAACACTGCTCCTGATTGATAACCCCAATCAACATCAAGTCCTAAAGCTTTCTTCACATCGTTATTCATTAAAATTGCAATTTTGGTATCATCATCGTCTCTCAAGCCGGGCATTACTTTTTCTCCTATGTGAACAAAATAAATAGATAATAAATCTAATTTAATGTCACTTTAACTTGCTTTTAATAAAACTGGAGGATATTTTTTTCAAAATATTATAAAAATCAATTCCGGCAGTAACAGTTTCGATGACTTGTTCAGCCTGTCCCCACAAATTGGTAGCTTCTGAATATTTTCCAGCTTCGATGGCTGCTTTAGTTTCTTCGGCTTTTGCTTGTACTTTTTCGTACTGATTTTGATCAACGGCGCCCTAAAATTAAAAAAAAAATACAGAAAAACAATTTGCATATACATTTTGTGACGTTTTAATTACTTACCACATTAAGTAAGTACGGACCCCAAGTCAAGACTGAATCAATTGGAGAAATCCAAGAATCGCCAAGCCCAACACTTACTAAGTCGCATTCTAAATCTCCACTTTTAGTAGCCTGAATTAAATTATGTTAGTAATAATATTAGTAATATTTTGATTAATTATAATTTACGTACTAGATAAATTTGCAATCCAATTTCCGCCGTCATTTTCCCACCGTATGACTCCGAAAATATATGTAGAGGAGTCTGTTTTAAGTCAGGCACAGTTTTATAAAACCCTTTCAACAAAGCAACAAAATCATTAGCGATTTGACTGTTATTGGTAGCAAAATATTTCGAATCGTCGACGTAACTGTACCCAGTCCCAACCGGATTATCCACAAATAAGACATTATAATCGTTTACCCAAGTCGTATTTCGTGGATTTAAATCGGCATCTAAAGCCCCAAGCTCGGCGAAATTTCCATATCCTGTGGATGAAGCTCCAGGACCTCCCTGTAGCCAAATAACAAGGGGTTTGTCTGTATATTTATCAACGCTAGCCGCGGTTTTGTGTAACCACCAAAACATATGGGCACCTTCTCGAACTTCGACGAAGCCCCATTCTTGGTCGGTGGGCCCGAAGCCTTTCCGTGCTAAAAATTTTTAGGTATTAAGCTAAATTTTTAAAGTATGAATTTACCTAAAGTGGCTGTTATGGCAAAGAAGACGAGGATTAGCGATTTCATTTTGGATGGACTTAGACCAAAAGTGTTGGAATTTTTGATAACTGATAAAATATATGATGTCGAGAGGTACTTGATAATACGTGACAATAATAGCCACGTAGCGATATTTGTACATAGCTATTATAGTTAAAATAGCCATTTTCGATTTGTTTTTTGATGGGAATAATAAAAAGGTAGATAATATCCACGTTAACAATTACTAAAGAAATCTTATTTTAATTAGGAACGACTTATAGAAATCAAATTTAAATACCTAGAATTTAGATTTAAGCTATTATTCGAATTAGGTATTCCCGAATTAAAATATTAATGCAAATGAAATTTCTGTGAACTAGCTTTGAAGAACTTGCAGGATAACACTGATGAAACAAGAACATTATTGGTTTTAAAAATTTATCTATTAATTTTAAAAAGGCATTTTTTTAAATTTCTTCTCTATAAGATCTCCTGGTCATGTCTTGCAGAATGAAATTCATTGCAGCTGGATTATCTTTTGGCACCTAAATACAACCAAAATGTTATTTTTTACAGATTTTTGATAATTACGTACCATATGACCTGCTCTGTTAACCCAATACATTGCAAGATTTCCCACTTTTTTGTAATAACCTTCAACAATTTTATCCACTATCATTGCTAATTTACTCGCTATTTTCCATTGGTCCAAACCTGGAAATTTTAACTTATCGACCCATTTGATTGTTCCTGAAAAAAATTGCTAAACCTTCAGTTCTATTTCAGTTATGTAGTTAGGTATACCAGGCGTAGGCACAATTAAATCTAACTGTCCATTATAAACAGCGACGTGAACATCAGTCTCGTTTAACAAACGTTCAACTAAAAATAAAACAGTGTTTTTTATTGTAATTAATTTAATGTTTTAATTACCGATATCTGTGACTGGTTTCATGAAATCTTCATGCAAAGCATCAAACACTGCTCTTGATTGATAACCCCAATCAACATCAAGTCCTAAAGCTTTTTTAACATCGTTTTTCATTAAAGTAGCTATTTTAATATCAACATCGTTGCTCGAGTTGAGCACTACTTCTTCACCTGTGTGGACAAATTAAATACAAAAAATACAATAAATCGAAAGTAATCTTACTTTTTTTCAAAATATTATAAAAATCAATGCCGCCAGTAACAGTACCGATGACTTGTTCAGCCTGGCCCCACAAATCGGTAGCTTCTGCATATTTACCAGCTTCGATGGCTGCTTTAGTTTCTTCAGCTTTTGCTTGTACTTTTTCGTACTCATTTTGATCAACGGCGCCCTACAATTCAAAAAAAAAATTAGAAAAATTTTGCATATAATTTTAGACGTTTTAATTACCACATTGAGCAAATACGGACCCCAAGACAAGACTGAATCAATTGGAGAAATCCAAGGATCGCCAAGACCAACACTTACTAAGTTGCATTCTAAATCTCCACTTTTAGTAGCCTGAACCAAATTATATTAATAATAATATTAATAATATTTTGATTAACTCCAATTTATTTTCGTACCAGATAAATTTGCAATCCAATTTCCGCCGTCATTTTTCCACCGTACGACTCCGAAAATATATGTAAAGGTGTCTGTTTCAAGTCAGGCACAATTTCATAAAATCTTTTCAATAAAGCAACAAAATCGTTAGCAATTTGACTGTTATTGGTAGCAAAATATTTCGAATCGTCGACGTAACTGTACCCAGTTCCAACTGGATTATCCACAAATAAGACATTATAATCGTTCACCCAAGTCGTATTTCGTGGATTTAAATCAGCATCTAAAGGCCCAAGCTCGTTGAAACTTCCGTCACCCGTGGATGAAGCTCCAGGACCTCCCTGTAGCCAAATAAGAAGAGGTTTCTCAGTATATTTATCAACGCTAGCGGCGGTTTTGTGTAACCACCAAAACATATGGGCGCCTTCTCGAACTTCGACGAAGCCCCATTCTTGGTTAGTGGGACCGAAACCTTTCCGTGCTAAAATTTTTTTATTAGGTTGAGTTAGTTTTTAAAGTATGAATTTACCTAAAGTGGCGGCTATGGTAAAGAAGACGAGGATTAGCGATTTCATTTTGGGTGGAATTCGAGAAAAAATGTTGGAATTCTTTATAAGTGATAAAATATATTGTGTTGAAAAGTACTATGTAATATAATACGTGACAATGTTAGTCACGTAGTGACAGCCATTATACTTAAACTAGCCATTTTCAAATTGTTTTTTTGATGGGAATAATAAAAAAGAAAGACACCTAATATCCACGTTAACAATTATTAAAGAAATTGTCTTTTAGTTATGATCGACTTATAGAAAGCAAATTAAAATACTTAGAATTTAGAACTAAACTATGTTATTCCTATTCGAATTAGGTATTTTCGAAGTTTTAATGCATCTGATTTTTCTGTAAACTAATTTTAAGGTATTTGGTAGGTATAGGTGGGATAAAATTGATGGAACAAGAACATTATTGGTTTTGAAAATTTATCTATTTATTTTAAGTGGGCAATTTTTTTATTTTTTTGTCCAAGATCCATTGGTCATGTCTTGCAGAATGAAGTTCATTGCAGCTGGATTATCTCTTGGCACCTAAGTACAACCATAATGTTATTTTTTGCGGAATTTTGAAAAATACGTACCATATGACCTGCTCTGTCAACCCAGTACATTGCAAGATTTCCCACTTTTTTGTAATAACCTTCAACAATATCATTTACTCCAATTGTTTTTCTTTCAGCCGTCTTCCATTCTTCTAAACCACTAAATTTCAAATTATTTAACCATTGCATTTGCCCTATAAAATAAGTAGAACATGTTTTTGTTAACTAATTATATGCAGATTTATTGTACACATCAATTTCTAACAAACAGTTAATAATTTACCTGGAGTATCTACTATTAAGTCTAATTGGCCATTATAAACGGCTACTTGAATGTTGGTAGTATTTAAAATACTTCCAACTAAAATTATATTAAATAAAAATTAATTTTAATTTAATTTGTTAATAACTACGTACCAGTTTCAACAACCGGTTTCGTAATATCTTCATGCAAAGCATCAGAAACGCCAACTGATTGGTCTCCCCAATTAACATCAAGACCTAAAGCTTCTTTCACTTGATTATTCATTAAAACCGAAATTTTGTCATCAACATCGTCATTAACAGGCATTATTAAGTTCTCTACAAGTTAAATATTTTTAAACAAAAACAGGGAAATTAGACTTGAAAATACTTTTAAAATTCCAATCGGACGAAACTTTGGTTAAAATATTATAAACGTCAATATTTGCTGTCGTTATTTGAATAATCATTTGGGCTTGATTGAAAAGGTCCGTAGCTTCTGAATATTTTCCGTTCTCAATAGCTTTTTTCGCTTCTTCGGCTGTTTCTTGTAGTAGTTCGTATTGATTTTGATCGATTGCTCCCTATCATAATTAATTGAAGAGAAGAAATATGAAAATAAAGAAATAAATACCACACTTAGTAAATAAGGACCCCAGCTCAAAATAGAATCAATTGGAGAAATCCAAGAATCACCAAATCCAATACCAATTAAGTTAGCATCCAATGAACCACTTTTAATAGCCTACAATTTTTTTATTTTTTGGAAATTAACAAAATTTCACATACCGCATCAATTTCGAGTGCAATTTCTGTGGTCATTTTTCCACCATACGACTCTGAAAAGATATAAAACGGAGTGTTCTTCAAGTCGGGCACAGCCTCGTAAAACCCTTTCAACAACACGACAAAATCTGAAGCGATTTGCACATTTGTAGTAGCAAAATATTTGGGGTTGTCCACATGGCTATAGCCAGTTCCCACTGGATTATCAACAAAAAGGACGTTATATTCGTTAATCCAACTCGTATTTCGGGGATTTAAATCGGCATCTAAAGGCCCAAGCTCGGCAAAATTGCCGTATCCGGTAGAAGAAGATCCCGGACCTCCTTGTAACCAGATAACTAGAGGACGATCGGTGTAACTTGATACGTTGGCGCTGGTTTGGTGCAACCACCAGAACATTTTAGCCCCAGCTCGGACCTGGACGAAGCCCCATTCTTGTTCCGTCGGACCAAAGCCTTTGCGAGCTTACAAAAATGTTAGAAAAGAATATTATAGTAAAGTTAATTTACCGAAAACGCAAGTCAGAAATAAAAGACCAAACTGGAATGTCTGCATTTTGCTGGCAGAATTAAGATTAACTAAACTTAAAAATAAGTAAATGTGAAGTACCAACATACTCGTGCTTTTGTAACAATAGAATAAACAATCATGATAAAGAAAAGAGATTTGTTATTAAGTATCTATTACTGTAGATTAAACGGAAAATTATTTGAAATCATATTATTTGGTTTAATTTGATGTGATAATAATAATAATAATAATT